>NC_067238.1:5643928-5980714 GCF_019924925.1 Ctenopharyngodon idella
AGTCTGTCCTGTACAGGGATAGACACTAACCGATATGCCGTTCTGAGTCCTGGCTTGCGAAGCTGAGATACTAACAGATACAACACCATTCTGAGCCTCTGGTAGATCCAGAGAGAGACAACAACAGGTCCCACGATCTGAGTCTACAGCTTGTGAGGCAGCAACAGAGACGACCACGTTCTGAGCCTCCAGCCTGTGAGGAAAGAAACATTAACAAACACTACGTTCAGAGTTTCCATCCAGTGAGACCGTAACGACTTTTGCAACAAGGTTAAGCTCAGGAGAGCAAACCTTGCTTCCAAGGTACCTTCATCTGCGTGTTCCAGATTGTTAAGGACCTTCTGCACCTATGCCAGGGCCTCATCTGCGTGTTCCAGATTTTAGGACCCTTTGGTGCTCCAGGAGATCAGCATCCCACAGAGCTTTGTGTTCAAGACTGTTGAAACAGATTCCGGCTCCTCTCCCCACTGCATTGTCACCCAGCACAACCAGTGGAAGACGTCACTGTCATTGGACTCAACCACGTGGAACGTAAATATCACTTAACCAAACCTCTTTCCAGAGACCTTGGCATTGTTGTATAATATCAGTATATAATTTCCTAATTCCCATTAGATGTAATATAGCTGATGTTAGTTAATAACAAATAATCTTTTGTTTATTTGTTTAGTGCATAATAAGGTTCTCCACCTTATTATTTTCAGAGAAACAGTTTATCTTTCTATAAGATAACGTAACTCTTCCATAGCCACACTCAACTTAATCACTTGTTTTCTATGTATCTTATGCACTTTATTCCTTTATCATTCATGGTATTCATTTAGTAGTCGTGTTAGTTATTCTTGTTTATCTTTTTGTTAATAAAATTTATTTTATTACACTTGTGTCTTCCTTGTGCTGATAATACAGAAGAGGCTCTACAAGTTAGCAATCTCACCAATCTTTCAAATAAATCAGCTGACCACTTTACATTAATTCTAAATGAATGAAAAGCCCTTGTTGAGAGTGTTCTCATACTACCAAGGCAAAATACCTTGACTGGTGCCCTGAACTAAGAAAAGGGGGGGAAGTGGTCATCTGATGTACTCATAACCACACCTTAAGAGACGTGTGATCCAAAAAGCACAACGTCAGCGGTGACGTGAGTACCAATCCCTATTTTACTTTGCGTCCTTGGATGGGCGAAAGTAAAATCACTACATCACGCTGAAGAAACAAAGTCACCTACATCTTGAATGCCCTGGGGGTAAGCATATAAACATCAAATTTTCATTTTTGGGTGAACTATCCATTTAACATCAAACATGTCCAGCACTTTATTTTCTCATTCATGCATTTTCTTTTCATAAAAACTGAAACCGAAACGTCAGATGCAAGAGCATCTTTGTTTCCGGAGGACATACACAACTTTTTTTATTAATATATAATAAGAGTAGCCTACTTAATTTACAACAAAACAGTACATTAATATGTATGATAGGCCTATTTAATTACATTTTTAAAAAATGTATTCTTTTGTTTTTATGCATCGATGCAGAATTGTTCACATCAGCATTGCGATGCATTGTAAAAACGATTATATTCCACAGCTCTAGTATGCAAATGCTGATGGAGAAATGCATTGCTTTGAATGTAGCTCAATTGGACATGTACAACTTTCATGTCCTTTTAGAACTGAAGCAGAGAATGAGGATGACATGAGTAACATATTGGATGAGGGCACAGAGAATACAGTGAGAAAAGAAACTCTTAGTGGTGATGTTGAGTTGCTGAATAATGAGAATCTGATTGAGGATAGTAAAACCTCTGCAAGAGGGAGGTGTTACTGATGCTCTATCAGTGAGAATCAAAACGGAAATTAATCAATGATCAAATTCAAAAAGGTATTAAAAATGCAAGTGGAAAATATGCTGTAATTGTTGAGAGAGATGTTGGTAAACAAGCAGTTTGGTTGGTTTTGGAGCAGTTTGACGTAGATGAGATAAAGGTCAGAGGAACATTGAAAGTATAGATGCTTCAAACTCTTTGGCTGAATATACTGAGGTAGTACCTTCACCATTGATAGTGTCAGAAGTGTTAACAGATAGGGAAATGTGTAATGAGGAATGTGTAATGATGATGGTGGTGTTCTATCTGATTTTTCAGATGTGTCCGATTTTTCACAAGTTGCTTACGAGCAAGTATACACGTTAGAAGAAATAAATAATTTCATGGATGAGACTTTCAAGGAAAAGCTGTTAATGTGAAGACTTTTATTCTGATGTAGAAAAGTTTAAAACTTCAGTTCTTTGAAGGAAGTTTAAAAAAAAACTTGCAAAATTGAGAAAAGGAAAAAGTCTAATAAAACAAGTAATTGGGCTTAATGAATTGCACTTCACATAGGGTGACTTTACATCCTCTTCTTTCTGTCTTTTCTTTCTTTCTCTTTATATCTTTTTATGGAGATTATAAGCATGGGTTCTCTAAATATCAATGGAGGTAGAGACAGGAGTAAGAGAGCAATGGTTGCTGAAATTATAAATTTAAAAAATATATAAATTTTACCTTTTTACAAGAAACACATACAGATCATAACAATGAGTTGGTATGGATCAGGCATCCTCAAATAGTGGACCGCGGTCCGTTTCTGGACCCTGGTTTGGTTCCAACCAGGCCATGAGACAAAATGACAACTGTAGCACCTTTTTACAGTTTCTACAGCTTAAAATGAGCAGTGCATCAAAACAACGGAGCAGTTCACACTACAAACACTCAGGGTCATGCTTTATGGTAATGATCTTTCGCACTATATCCTCAAATATTTTTATCTAGAGCCAAACATGCTAATTGAAGCCCTTTCTACTTCATGCGCATTGCTTCTCTCTCTCACTAACGACATAAAGCCCTACAAGAGCTGCAGATGTCGCAGTTATTTTAACAACAGTAGCAGAAATACGGTGAGCAGCAAAAGAGATTGATACTTTCGTTTAAAACACTGCAGAAAACAAGAGTGCAGCAAATATAGTTATTTTTATCTGTCATACATATATGACTCTGACCATTCAAACCAGGTTTGAGACAAGATGTTTTTCATCTACGTTTAGCATTATTAATAAGCATATTAAGAGCATTTCATAATAAACAATGTTATAATTGGAAAAATTATTTGTAGATGGCAAGAAAAGACAAATTAAACTTCAAAATTTCTAGTTAATTTTGTTTTCTGCTCATGATGAGGGCATTTTGATTATTATATATACTTATTTTAAGCAAAATATAAAAATGGTCCAAACTTAAAGAGGAAAACCCTGAACCCCCATGCAGTATCTTTTTTGTCACAAAGCCTTTTACCATATATATGTATCTGTTGTGTTCTTAAGCAGAATTGTGTTGGGACTACTATTTTGTTATGTTCTAATGTAATGTGTGAGAACTTAAGTGAAGAGTAAACAAGATGGGTGAAGTTTGCTATTCCTGTATCGTGTGCTTCATTGCTTACTAACTCCTGACAGAGACCAAAATTGGCTATGAGGATTAGCCATTATTTTGTTATTGTTGATCACAAAGATGGCTTTTGCTAACGTGCCTTTCCTGAGTTTTTTCCTGCTTTGGCCTGGTGAGCCTGCTATGCTGTTCAGCACATGGCTGTGGATCTTTGAAAATTACCTATGAGTTATCGAAGCTACAGGGGATGCCTGGCCAGACAAAAGATGGAGAGCTATTTTGCTTCACTGCCTTGGCCCAGAAGGACAACAGATTTTCTTCTCATTGCCTGAAACAGGTACAATGTATAAGGATGCAGAGGATGCATTGAAAGCCTACTTTGTGCCAAAAGCTAACATAGTAGCTGAACGCCACAACTTCCGTAAACACTGTCAGATGCCTCACAAGACAGGCACATCACGTTGCAGTGGACGGTAGGTCACTGAAAAAAGCTGATCTGATCATCAGGTTCCTGAGAGATGCCAGGAGGCTAAATCCTCCCAGGCCATGCCTCATCCCCTCCTGGGACCTCTCTGTAGTCTTATCTGGTCTGCAGAGAGGTCCTTTGAGCTGCTGGAGTCTGTTGAACTTAAGATCCTGTCTCCAGCACTCCTGACTGCGCTCATGTCCATCAAGAGGGTGTGGGACCTGCAGGCATTTTCGGTTAGCGAATTGTGTTTTAAGTTCGGGCCGGCCTTTTCTCATGTGACCCTGAGACCCTGGCCCGGCTATGTGCCCAAAGTTCCCACCATTCCCTTTTGGGACCAGGTGGCTAACTTGCAAGAGCTGCCCCCAATGGAGGCAGACCCAGCCCTTGCGCCGCTGTATCCTGTTCGCGTTCTGTGTATTTTACCTTCATGAGATTCTACAATCTCCGGGTTGAGCCGGTTTCTTCCCGTGTGTTGGGTACAAACAGGTAAGCGGCGGGAAGGCTGGCTTGGTGTCTCGCTTGCAGCGCCATTGCCCTCTAAGAAGGGGATACGAGTGCCTTCTATGCTCTCCATGTGAGTTCCCCAGTTGGTGAACCCTGGATTGAGTTCCTCTAAGCATCCTTCGGCAGTCAGATGCGACGGAGGCGTCTGACGCCAGGCCCAGTACTTAAGATGCGTGCCCGATTGATCAGCCCTTGTACTGGGCTAGGTGCCCCATATATTGTTATTCCCCTCTGGTAATCCCATGTGTATTCTTCCATGGTATGGTTTCCCTGTCGGTAAACCCATGTCATTCCCTGGAGAGATTGCTCTTCCCCATCTGAACACTTTTTCCAAGTTGGAATCTCGTAATTTTGTTAATTGCAACATGGTATGAATGCACCTATACGTACCTGGTTTACTGTAAAAAGAGATAGCTATTGAAGTACCATCTGGCTGATGTCAGGCTTGTTGTTGACAACCTTTCTATGAAGAGCAAACATTAAAGTTATAGTCTTTATAAGGGCACCTGATTTTATGGTTTACATTTAATTGTGCAGTATGCCGGCCAACAGGTCTCAGTAAACCCACATGACATACTGCTGATCTGGAGTTTTGGTGTGAAGATGGAAGGAGTAAGTGTATATTTCTGTGATGTGAAAAAGGAAATTATATTCTTGTATAACTGCTACTGGGGTACCTCAGGGCTCAGTGCTTGGACCACTTCTCTTTTCCATCTACATGTCATCACTTGGATCTGTCATTCAGGAACATGGTTTTCCCTATCACTGCCATGCTGATGACACACAACTCTACCTCTCATTCCAACCAGATTATCCAATGGTTGCTGCTCGCATCACAGCCTGCCTGACAGCCATTTCAGCCTGGATGAAGGACCACCACCTTAAGCTCAACCTTGCAAAGATGGAACTGCATGTGGTCGGTGCCAACCCAACACTTTACCACAATCTCTCCTTTCAACTAGGTTTGTCAACCATTCCAGGACAGCCAGGGACTTTGGAGTTCTGATGGATGATCGTTTAAGCTTCACAGGCCATGCCGCTACAATGGCCCGGTCCTGCAGATTTGCACCACTATACCTAAACTCACTACTTCAGACCTATGCTCCCACCAGAAGCTTGCGTTCTGCAAGTGAACGGCGCCTTGTGGTGCCATCCCAAAGAGGCCTAAAATCACTCTCACTTACATTTTCCTTGTCTGTTCCCTGCTGGTGGAATGACCTTGTAACGATCGGCCCTATCGGTCGATTTTACATGGATTAAAATTGGGGTCAGATTATTCTGTGTGAGAGGTTATGAGTGTTTAAAAAGATGAGACAGACAACGTAAATGAATAAATAAAGTGTATTTACAATATTCACAAGGAAATTAAAACAACACAGTAAAACTTAGGCTGTTAAAAGGAGTCCATTTGCACCATACCCTAAAACAGCCCTTAAGTCCTAGTAGCGTGCTGAAAGTCCCAATGTGAAAGTGAGAAATGTCCACCAGTGTATATACAAATGTCCAAGTTTGCAGTACTTTCTGGAAAGGTAAGTCCACAGGTGAGTAACTCCACAATCCAGGTAAGTAGTGTCTGTATGTTAGACCCTATACCGACTAAGCTATTGAAAGAAATGCTTCCAGAGGTCATAGACCCTCTTCTCAATATCGTCAATTCATCTTTATCATTAGGATACGTACCAAAAACTTTTAAGCTGGCTATTATTAAACCTCTTATTAAAAAACCACAACTTGATCCTAGAGAATTAGTCAATTACAGGCCGATCTCAAATCTCACTTTTCTGTCAAAAATACTAGAAAAGGCAGTATCATCACAGCTATGTTCCTTTTTAGAAAGAAATGGTATCTGTGAGGATTTCCAGTCAGGATTTAGACCGTACCATAGTACTGAGACTGCTCTCATTAGAGTTACTAATGATTTGCTCTTATCATCAGATCGTGGTTGTATCTCTCTATTAGTGTTACTGGATCTTAGTGCAGCATTTGACACTATTGATCACAATATTCTTTTAAATAGACTCGAAAATTATGTTGGCATTAGTGGAATTGCATTGTCATGGTTCAAATCATACTTATCTGACCGTTATCAGTTTGTAGTAGTAAACGAAGACATGTCATATCGATCACAAGTTCAATATGGAGTACCACAAGGCTCAGTACTAGGACCGTTACTGTTCACTCTGTACATGCTACCCTTGGGAGATATCATTAGGAAGCATGGCGTTAGTTTTCACTGTTACGCTGATGATACTCAGCTCTATATTTCTTCGCGCCCTGACGAAACTTACCAATTCACAAAATTAACGGAGTGCATAGCTGATATAAAAAATTGGATGACCAGTAATTTCCTACTACTAAATTCAGAAAAAACAGAGATTCTAATTTTTGGACCAAAAACTTCTTCACGTAATAACCTAGAATATTGTCTAACACTTGATGGCTGCTCTGTTAAGTCTTCGTCGTCAGTTAGGAACCTAGGTGTGCTCTTTGATACCAATCTTTCATTTGAAGGCCATGTTACTAGCATCTGTAAAACCGCATTCTTCCATCTTAAAAATATATCTAAACTACGACATATGCTCTCAATGAAAAATGCAGAACAGTTAGTTCATGCGTTCATGACCTCAAGGCTAGATTACTGTAACGCTCTACTGGGTGGTTGTTCTGCTCGCCTGATAAATAAACTACAGCTCGTACAAAATGCAGCAGCTAGAGTTCTTACTAGAACCAGGAAGTATGACCATATTAGCCCAGTTCTGTCAACACTGCATTGGCTTCCTGTTAAACATCGTATAGATTTTAAAATCTTGCTAATTACTTACAAAGCACTAAATGGTTTAGCTCCCCAGTACCTGAGCGAGCTCCTAATTCATTATAGTCCTTCACGTCTATTGCGATCTCAGAATTCAGGCCAGCTGATAATACCTAGAATATCAAAATCAACTGCAGGTGGTAGATCCTTCTCCTATTTGGCACCTAAACTCTGGAACAATCTTCCTAGCATTGTTCGGGAAGCAGACACACTCTGTCAGTTTAAATCTAGACTAAAAACGCATCTCTTTAACCTGGCATACACATAACACATTACCAATTTATATTTCCAAATCCGTTAAAGGATTATTAGGCTGCATAAATTAGGTCAGCCGGAACCGGGAACACTTCCTATAACACCTGATGTACTCGTTACATCAGAAGAAGAATGGCATCTACGCTAATATTAGTCTTTCTGTTTATCCCGAGGTTCACCGTAGTCAACCGGATCCGGGCCGTATCCAGGTGAGACCAAGGACCTGCACCTTGACACGACCACAACGCAGCCCTGAAGTATCAGCAGAGATTGAGTCAACTAGATCATCCCCTGTGAAGGCCTCATCGACACGACAGCCACGACACAGTTCCTCAACAACCGTCCATACCGGCGTGATGAATACGATCCTCAATTGGATGGAACTGAAATAAATACTTTTAATGTTGCGATCCTATTGGACTTATGATAGCAACCTGAATTGTAACAAAGCACTGTTGGCCAGAGGAGAACTGGCACCCCGACTAAGCCTGGTTTCTCCCAAGGTTTTTTTCTCCATTTTAACACCAATTTGCCACTTGTCTGCCACCTGATGTCACCTGATGGAGTTTGGGTTCCTTGCCGCTGTCGCCTCTGGCTTGCTTAGTTGGGGACACTTGACTTGACATTTTGATATTCAACAGTGCTTTTGATCTGCCTGCATTGACACTATTCTTTAAGAGCTGCTGTGCAGTCAAACAATGTACCAGTTATCAATGTAAAGCTGCTTTGACACAATCTACATTGTAAAAAGCGCTATATAAATAAAGGTGACTTGACTTGACTTAGTGAGAGACTGAATGTTTGCCATGCTGCCTCCTTTATGCTGGCTTACTTCCTGGTTCCTGTCATGTGATCAGTCACATGACAGGCAGACCCAGACTCATTTAAAGACATACACACATTAAAACCAATAAGAGGAAAAATAGACTAAAAAACATGTAAACCAATTAAAACTCTATTATACATAAAATCATTGTAATAAATAGAGCGGTAAAACATGTATTTTATGTGACAGTGTCACATAGTCCCACCTTGGGGAAGAAACTAGTCCTTAAAAGGTACTGTCAACCATTGTCCATGTATTGGGTATCCTCTCGAATGTGTGTCCTAAAATGTCTTTGCAATAAATTAGATAAAACTAGGCGTTCCCACAGAGGCACTAGTCTGCCGGAGGAATCTATTGGAACACTAGAGAGAGGTGGAATTCGATACCAGCCTGGGTGTCCTTGGGCAGGTGGCGCCAATCCCCCCAGGATCCTGAAGCACCCAGCTTCCAAGTACAGGGGCTTTTGAATAGTGTCTTGATAAGGGCGTGCAGGTACAGGTGATTAGAACTCCGGTGATTGTGAATGAGCGGGCGGGTCTGGTGCTGATGGTTGGATGGATGGTGTCATTGAGTCCGTGACAGTACCCCCTCCCTTTGACGGCCGGCAGTGGCGATGACGGGGACTACCATGACCTCTGGGGGCACGACGTTCAGGATGGTCTTGATGGAACTGGGTTAGGAGCGATGGGTCGAGGATGTCATCTTGGGCTACCCAGGAGCGTTCCTCAGGGCCGTACCCCTCCCAGTCGATCAGGTACTCAATGAGGTTTCCCCGTCGTCGCAAGTTGAGGATGGACCGGACCAGGTAGATGGATTCCTCGTCAGTGATCTCAGGAGGAGGAAGTACACCATCATCACCAGATCCTGTGAGGGGGGACAACAGATGTTCAGTGAAGGGTTTGAGCAGTGAAACGTGGAATGAAGGTGAAATCCTGTACTGTGCGGAAAGGTTGAGGTGATAGGTGACGTCATCGAGCTGCCTCTGCATGGTGAAAGGACCTTTATATAGGACTGGGCAGACAACCATACCTTTTGTAACGGGGAGTGTCGGCTCTACGGGCATCAGCTTGGGCCTTGTGTCTTCGCACCGTTGTAGATGTACGTGAGCTGAGTCCTATACCCTCTCGCTCTGCTGGAACCAGTGGTTAACAGCTGGAACCTCTGATGGCTTGCCGGACCATTGGAATAAGGGTGGTTGGAATCCAAGCACACACTGGAATGGAGTAAGCCCAGTGGTGGATTGGTGGAGAGAATTCTGGGCATACTCCGCCCAGGGTAGGAACCAGCTCCAGCTGTTCTGGTGGCAGTATGACCGCAGATACCTCCTGATCTCCAGGATCTTGCGCTTAGTCTGGCCATTAGTCTGGGGATGGTAACCGGAGAATAAACTGATGGTGATACCAAGGAGTTTGAAGAAGGCTTGCCAGACACGGGAGATGAATTGTGGCCCTCAGTCCGATACTATGTCTTCGGGCAGGCCGAAGTGGCAGAAGAGTGCTTCAGCTGCCTCAAAGGCGATATGTAGAAACTTCATAGGAATGAGCTTGCATGATTTGGAGAATTGGTCCACTACAACAAAGATGCAGGTGTGAGAATCAGAGAGTGGAAGATCTGTCATGAAATCAATGCCAAGATGGGACCAGGGACATTGTGGTATGGGTAGAGGTACCAGTTTTCCAGCAGGTAGTTGGCGGGGAGTGTTGGTGATGACACAGACTGAGCAACCCTTGATGTACCAGGAGATATCCTGGGCCATGGATGGCCACCAGTAGCGTTGGTTGAGGAGCGAGAGGGTTCGCTGACTATTTGGGTGTCCAGAGCCCGGAGACATGTGAGCTGAGTCCATGAGGGGCAGGTGACAGGTGGATGGAACATAAGTTTGCCCCTCAGGACCTCCCGGCAGAGCAGGTTCAGTAATAGTGGCCTGACAGATTTGATTGTCGATGGACCATTGGATAGGGCTGACTACCATGGCTGGAGGGAGAATGGTTTCAGGAGCCTGGGGTTCAGGATCAGGATGGTACAGTCGAGAGAGTTCATCGGCTTTGATATACTTGTGGCCAGGGTGATACGTGACAACAAAGTCAAATCTTGTGAAGAACAAGGCCCAAGCTGATGCCCGTAGAGCCGACACTCCCCGTTACCATCCCGGACAAAAGGTATGGTTGTCTGCCCAGTCCTATAAAGGTCCTTTCACCGTGCAGAGGCAGCTCGATGACGTCACCTATCACCTCAACCTCAACCTTTCCGCACAGTACAGGAATTCACCTTCATTCCACGTTTTACTGCTCAAACCCTTCACTGAACCTCTGTTGTCCCCCCTCACAGGATCTGGTGATGATGGTGTACTTCCTCCTCCTGAGATCGCTGACGAGGAATCCATCTACCTGGTCCGGTCCATCCTCCAGTGGTTAACAGCTGGAACCTCTGATGGCTTGCCGGACCATGGGAATAAGGGTGGTTGGAATCCAAGACTATTCGCTGAGCCTGGAGACATGTGAGCTGAGTCCATGAGGGGCAGGTGACAGGTGGATGGAACATAAGTTTGCCCCTCAGGACCTCCCGGCAGAGCAGGTTCAGTAATAGTGGCCTGACAGATTTGATTGTCGATGGACCATTGGATAGGGCTGACTACCATGGCTGGAGGGAGAATGGTTTCAGGAGCCTGGGGTTCAGGATCAGGATGGTACAGTCGAGAGAGTTCATCGGCTTTGATATACTTGTGGCCAGGGTGATACGTGACAACAAAGTCAAATCTTGTGAAGAACAAGGCCCACCGGACCTGACAGGTGTTGAGACGCTTGGCTTCACGCAGATACGCAAGTTTTGAAGGTCCGTGATAACCTCAAACTGATGGTTGGCTCCTTCCAGCCAGTGTCTCCATTCCTCCAATGCAAGCTTTATGGCCAGGAGCTCATGGTTGCCGATGTCATAGTTCTGCTCTGCTGGGGACAGCTTCTTGGAGTAGAAGGCACATGGATGGAGGTGTTGAGTGTCTACCTGCCGCTGGGAAAGCACTGCTCCAACTCTAGTTGTGGAAGCGTCTACTTCCACGACGAAAGGCAGTTCTGGGTTTAGGATGGCGAAGAACTGGAGCCAAGACAAAGGCTTCTTTGAGGCTCTTGAAGGCGTTGGTGGCAGGTCCAGGACAGAGACTTGGGCCGGTTTTCCAGGAGTGAGGTGAGTGGTCAACTGAGCTTACTGTAATTCCGGATGAAGTGGCGGTAAAAGTAGGTAAAGCCCAGGAATCTTTGGAGTTCCTTAATGGTGGAAGGTGGTAGCCAGTTCTGGATGGTGTCCACCTTCCTCTGGTCCATTTGTATGCCATGCTGGTCAATGATGTAACCGAGGAACTGGACTGAGGTGGTGTGGAACTCGCATTTCTCTATCTTCAAGTAAAGTTGGTGTTCCCTGAGACGCTGTAGGACCTGCTCCATGTGATGCCGGTGTTCAGTCAGGAAACTAGAATAGATCAGAATATTGTCTATGTAGACGATGACGAAGTGCTGCAGGAAGTCACAGAATACCGTTCATGTAATTCTGGAAGACGGATGGTGTTTTGGACAGGCCATACGGCATTACCTGATATTGATAGTGCCCGTGACAGGGTCACGAATGCGGTCTTCCACTCATTTCCTTCTCGAATATGGATCAAATTGTATGTGCTTCGCAGGTCTAGCTTAGAGAAAATGCAAGCTCCTCGCAGCTGCTCCAAGGCTGCTGGGACCAGAGAAAGGGGATAACTGAATTTGGCTGTCTGAGAATTGAGTGTGTGGTAATCAATACATGGCCTCAAGCCTCCATCCTTCTTGGCCACGAAGAAGAAGCTTGAAGCGGCAGGGGACGTAGATGGTCGAATGAACTCCTGCTGGAGTGCTGGAATTTTAGGTTCATGTTCAGACATCCACGGGCTTCCCAGGATGATGTCCACAGTGGATCCTTCCAGCACCATAAACGATATTTCCTGTGGAGACAGCTGATGCGTAGCGTCACGGTGGGGGAGAAATGGCAGATGCGACCACGGCCCAGCAGTTTTCCCAGGATGGTATGAACCCTTAGGTTTGGGGAACAATGTTTCCTTTTGACATTGAGTTCTTGAAGGAGGTGGTGAGAGATGAATGTCCCCGCTGAGCCGGAGTCGATGAGGGCTTGTGCTGAAACAGAAGTATCATGTGTTAAGATTTGTACAGTAGTTCTTGTTAATGGAGTTAAGTTGTATGTTATTCACCACTGGGCGAGGTGGTCGAGCTGGACAGCCGGTGATAATGTGCTCATCTCCCCCACAGAGATGGTTAAGAATCCTCCGTTGACGCTCCACTAGAGTGAGGTGGTAGGAGTCGATTTGCATTGCTGGTGCTGGAAGGGTGACAGGTGTTACGGGGGGCGGAGGATGCAGAGCAGGTTGATGTAATGAACATGCAGAGACGTTGTGATACTCGGATAGTTTTCTGGATGAAGGTTTCAAGTCCAATCACACAGAATCCGTGCCTTGGAGAAGGTTGTACAGCTGATCATGGACTGAGAGCGCTGAAACCATCTGACCAAAGATCTCCTTGAAGTGATTTGTGAAAGCTGATAACGAGTTGGTGATCTGAGTATTCGATTGCCACAGTGATTGGGCCCACTGTAAAGCTCGACCGAAGAGAAGGCTGTTCATAAACGTCACTCGTGCTCTGTCGGAGGAGAAGAGATTGGGCTGCATGTCAAAATATAGTGAGCATTGTAGAAGGAACCCTGTTGCAATCCTCCGCCTCGCCTTGCCAATGAAGGTCGCTGGTCGGGCCATGTGACCGGCAGAGGCTGCAGATGAAGAAGACGGTGTTGTGGGAAGAAGTGACTGACAGACTGCATTAACCAACTCAGCAAATGGATCTGCTGGATGATCTCCGCTCGTGCACACAGTACTCTGCATTGTTACTTTGGTCTGGTCTTCTGTCATGAACAGAAGAATGCAGACAAGGTGAGTACAATTCAAACAGTCTTTATTTCAGGTAAGCAGGTTGAGCTCAGTGGGAGTGTAGACATGTAAGGAGAACAGTCACAGATAATCGTGCTGGTGGACTTAGCTGGTGGTAATGCAGTCTTTGTGTGCAGGTGCGGATCCGGGAGACGACGAGAGGAACAGCAGGCAGAAGACAGAGGACAGAAGATGAATCAGGATCGGCAGGTAAGTACTCAGGTGAGTAGCAAAGTGAGTCTGTGTTGTCATGAGACGAGACCAGACAAAGTGGTGAAGTGCACAGGGGCTTTTTAATAGTCTTGTTAAGGGCGTGCATGTGCAGGTGATTAGAACTCCGGTGATTGTGAATGAGTGGGCGGATCTGGTGTTGATGGTTGGATGGATGGTGTCATTGAGTTCGTGACAGTATGTAGCCCCACCGCTTTTCAGAGCTGTGTTTGTTGTGTTCTGTCTTCCGGTTTGTATTTCCACAGCATGAAGGTAAGATCTTATGGATTTCTGAGTGAACCGCTCGTTTTAAAATATTCCCTGTCTGACATCTGCTTCAAACATTACAACGCACATGATAACTACTCTACAATAAATATATCCACTTCTCCAGCCAATTACTTATCGACAGTAATGTCATAGAAATATACAGAGCTACTGCAAAAATGGAAGTTCAAACACAAAATTCTAAAGATGGCCGTGCACTTGTTACTCTAGCGCATACAGTCTATACTGTCAGGATTTTGTTGTATCGCATCGCGCAGCACCCTGTGTAGACAGCATACCTGATTATAATGGGTTCTATTTGCTTTTGTTGTGTCGTGCCTGGTGTAACTATCGAGAGACACGCAAACATTATACAAATGTAGCCATCATTCCCTCTGTTAAATTATATACTACATTCTTATTAATACTGTGGGAAATTGAAACAAACTCTCTCTGGATCTCCCAGCTCTCTCTAGTAGGCTAACCGTGTCGAGACCATATATGAATGTTATAACATTCATAGAGCGGGAATCAAGGCTTCGTCAGAACAGCCTTCTTGCATGGAGAACCACAATTACACAACATTTTAAGATGAAGAGTTGCTCTTTGATTTTCAACTACAGTAACTTCAACTACAGTTTGCTCACTCACAGAATCAGACACTACTGCATTTTATCTAAAACATTTCCCATTATGAAGTATGATATCGTTTGGTCTGTTGGTCCATTGGGTCGCTTTCACATCTCAACTATGATGCGTTAAGAGCTCGCTCAGGTACTGGGGAGCTAAACCATTTAGTGCTTTGTAAGTAATTAGCAAGATTTTAAAATCTATACGGTGTTTAACAGGAAGCCAATGCAGTGTTGACACAACCGGGCTGATATGGTCATACTTCCTAGTTCTAGTAAGAACTCTAGCTGCTGCATTTTGTACGAGCTGTAGTTTATTTATCAAGTGAGCAGGGCAACCACCCAGGAGAGCGTTACAGTAATCTAGCTTTGAGGTCATGAACGCATGAACTAACTGTTCTGCATTTGTCATTGAGAGCATATGCCGTAGTTTAGATATATTTTTAAGATGGAAGAATGCGGTTTTACAGATGCTAGAAACATGTCTTTCAAATGAAAGATTGGTATCAAAGAGCACACCCAGGTTCCTAACTGACGACAAAGACTTAACAGAGCAGCCATCAAGTGTTAGACAGTATTCTAGGTTCCCATTCAGTCGGTCACATTCAACGTACGTCGGACAGACCGATGAATAGGAATCTCGCTAGAGAGGCCAATCTACTTTAAGTGTAACTACAACGAGCCAATGCACATTGGCATGCAATCATATGCATCAGCTGCTCGCCTCGCAGCGCGGGTATATAATGAGCAGCAGGTGCGTTGCATCTTCAGCTTTTCGCTTCGGAGCCGAACCGTATGGTTGTTTATGGAGTGTGTGACAGGAACGAGCCTTTGTTGGACTTCTCATCGGTGGTGCAGGCGGACAGCACTGCAGCGGGGCCGGTCTCCTTCCTTTGTGTTTCTTCTTTTTTTTTCTCTTTGCCGAGGAGCAATATCAGAGCCGTTCTCACGGCTGGTAAAATGGTGTGCTTAGAGCGCTAAAGAGCTGTTTTTACAGCTGGTTGAGACGGCTGTAAGGAGGGAGTGCACACGACAGGCTGCACTCTTCCCTGTCTGTGTTGCAGCGGCTATTCCCCTGCGTGCTTCGGCACTTGAAGAGTTAGTCCCTAGAAGAGCTTACACAAGTAGATTCGCGTCTTTTTAAAGATGTCGTTCTACTTGTGTGTTTCTGGATGCAGTCGTTATCTATCACCGCGGGATGGTCACCAACGCTGTATCGCGTGCCTGGGCTTAAGCCACGCTAAGGTGGCGTTTGTGGATGAGTCATGCACCCATTGCGGGAAGATGACCATCTCGGAGTTGCGATCTAGACTCCAGTTCCTGCAAAGGGGCGGAGTCCCGGTGCCGTTGCCTCGTTCCAATTCTCCTCAGAGGGTTGCTTCGGGCAGCGGTGCTGGTGATCTGAGGATCACGGTGAGCGCACTTCCTTCGGGGAACCAACCCCCTAGGAACCCTCATCCCTCCTGCACTCCGCAGCCAGTAGAGCTGCCGGGGGAGCGCTGTGGACCACCCCAGAGGTGTGTACCATCCGTATCCTTCGGAGCTCCCCAAGATGATAGGATGTCGATCGCTGCATCGGAGGGTGAGCCTGATACTTCGGGGGATGATGATTCGGCGCAGCTGCCTCCTTCGGGAGTGACAACTGTGCCCGATTCGGACCCAGAAATGATGGCTATGCTTGCCCGGGCCGCCAACTGGGTTGGGCTCGTGTGGAATCCTCCACCGTGTCCCGAACCCTCGAGGCTGGACGATTGGTTTCTCGGGGTGGCCAGGGCTGGTTCTCAGCCCCCCACCCAAGTTCCTTTCTTTCCGGAGGTGCATGAAGAGCTCACTGGCACATGGACGGCACCTTTTACTGCCCGAAACCGTGTCGGTGGGTCCTCCTCCCTCACCACCCTTGATGGCGGGGCGGCTAAGGGTTATACGCGCATACCCCCTGTGGAACGGGCCGTTGCTATGCAACTGTGCCCTAACTCCACCTGGCGGGGGGAGCCGTCTCTCCCTTCCCGGGCCTGTAAGTACTCGTCGGATCTTACCGGCAAGGCTTATCAGGCCTGTGGGGAAGCCGCCTCTGCCTTGCACGCTATGGCGTTGCTGCAGGTCCATCAGGCCAAGGCACTGAACCTGCACGAGGGTGGTCATGACCCACAAGTTCTTCAGGAGCTTCGGGCCGCGACGGACCTCGCGCTTCATGCGACAAAGGTCACGGCGCGGTCTGTGGGTCGTGCGATGTCCACGTTAGTGGTCCAGGAGCGCCATCTCTGGCTGTGTCTTGCGGACATGAGGGATACCGACAAAGTCAGGTTTCTTAATTCCCCCGTGTCCCAGACCGGCCTCTTCGGCGATGCGGTCGAGAACTTTGCCCAGCAGTTCTCGGCTGTACAGAAGCAGTCTGAGGCGATCAGTCATATCCTGCCGAGGCGGTCAGCTGCTGCACCTCCACCGCCCGCGGCTCCTCAGGCTGCTCGTCGCCGAGGGCGCCCTCCCGCGGCCGCCCCCGCTCCCGCGCCCCAGCAGCAGCCGTCATCCAAGCGGCGCCGTGGAGCCGGTCGTGGTCAGGGTGCCCAGCCCGTCCAGCCCGCCCCCAAGAAGAAGGGCGGCAAGGCCAAGTCCAAGAGGCCCTAGGACGGGTGACCCGGAGATGGAGGGGACTGCTCTTCGGGAGATGGTGACCGCACCACTCCTTCCCCCGGAGGAGGGCCGGGTGGAGAATCCTTTGTTTCCTTTTGTTTGTGTTCCGCCGCTGGCCCAACAGCCAGCGGTACCCAAATTCTCAATAAAAGAACAGTTTCCTTCATCTCCGGGTCCGAAGAGGGCTCGGAGAGCAGTGGGAGGGCAAGAACCTCACCACTCTCATCCCCCTCTTCTGTCGCCAGCGGACAGCAGCGAGCGGCGGGCAACCAAAGCCTTGACTGCTCCCTCTGTCCATCCGTGGAACCAGGTAAGTGTTGCACACCACACGCTTCGGGCCGCCTCGCAAAGAGAGCCCCCCGGGCCGCGTCCCTGGGTTCCACTTCGCTGCCTCACTGCGGGTACGCCTGTGGTCCCTTTGGTCCCGCTTGTTCGGTCTCTGAATGCCTGGTTAGCGCTCCCCAGTCCGTCTCGCTGGCTCATTCGGACCGTCAGGCTCGGCTATGCGATTCAGTTCGCCCGGCGTCCCCCCAAGTTCAGGGGCGTCCTCTTCACTACAGTGAAAGATGTAGATGCCCATGTCTTGCGTGCGGAGATCGCTGTCCTACTGGCGAAGGAGGTCAGGGTTCTACAGTCCCTACTTTATTGTACCCAAGAAAAGCGGTGGGTTACGACCGAGCCTGGATCTGCGAGTTTTGAATCGGAGCCTTCACAAGCTACCGTTCAAAATGCTCACGCAGAAACGCATTTTCGAGTGCATCCGTCCCCAGGATTGGTTTGCAGCGATCGACCTGAAGGACGCGTACTTTCATGTTTTGATTCTTCCGCGACACAGGCCATTCCTGCGTTTTGCGTTTGAAGGTCGAGCATATCAGTACAGAGTCCTACCCTTCGGGCTGGCCCTGTCTCCCCGCGTCTTCACGAAGGTCGTGGAGGGAGCCCTTGTTCCCATGAGAGAACAGGGTGTTCGCATCCTCAACTATCTCGACGACTGGCTCATTCTGGCACAGTCCCGGGATCAGTTGTGCGAACACAGGGATTTGGTGCTCAGACACCTCAGCCAGTTGGGTCTTCAGGTCAACTGGGAAAAGAGCAAACTCGCCCCGGTGCAGAGGATCTCTTTTCTCGGTATGGAGTTGGATTCGGTCGAACAGATAGCACGCCTCACAGAGGAACGTGCTCAGTCGGTGTTGAACTGCCTGAATACGTTCAACGGCAGGACAGCGGTTCCACTGAAATTTTTTCAGAGGCTCCTGGGGCATATGGCAGCCGCAGCGGCAGTAACCCCGCTTGGTCTGCTTCATATGAGACCGCTTCAACACTGGCTCCACGGCCGGGTCCCGAGATTGGCGTGGCAACGGGGCACGTTCCGGGTGCCAATCACTCAGGAGTGCCGCCAAACCTTCAGCCCGTGTTCAGACCCCTTGTTTCTTCGGGCTGGAGTATCCCTAGAGCAGGTGTCCCGGCATGCTGTGGTATTCACGGATGCCTCTGCCACGGGCTGGGGTGCCACGTACAACGGGCATGCAGTGTCAGGGGTGTGGACGGGCCCCCATCTGCATTGGCACATCAACTGCCTCGAGTTGCTAGCGGTACGCCTTGCCCTGGGCCGCCTCAAAGGGCCGCTATGGGGCAAGCATGTACTGGTCCGTACGGACAACACTGCGACCGTTGCGTACATCAACCGTCAAGGTGGTCTACGCTCCCGTCGCATGTCGCAACTCGCCCGCCATCTCCTCCTCTGGAGTCAGAAGCATCTGAGGTCGCTTCGTGCCATTCATATTCCCGGTGTGCTCAACCGTGTCGCCGACGAGCTATCGCGAGCTGCGCGGCCAGGAGAGTGGCGACTCCACCCCCAGGTGGTCCAGCTGATTTGGAGAGAGTTCGAAGAGGCTCAGGTAGACCTGTTTGCCTCACCAGAAACCTCCCATTGCCGGTTGTTTTACTCCCTGTCCGGGGGAACACTCGGAACAGACGCACTGGCGCACAGCTGGCCCCGGGGCCTTCGCAAATATGCGTTTCCCCCAGTGAGCCTACTTGCACAGACCCTGTGCAAAGTCAGGGAGGACGAGGAGCAGGTCCTGCTAGTTGCGCCCTATTGGCCCAACCGGACCTGGTTCCCAGAACTCTCACTCCTCGCGACAGCCCCTCCTTGGCCCATTCCTCTGAGGAAGGACCTTCTTTTTCTGAGAGACGGGGCACTCTCTGGCACCCGCGTCCAGACCTCTGGAAACTCCATGTCTGGTCCCTGGACGGGACGCGGAGGTTCTAGGTGACTTACCCCCCGAGGTACTTAACACCATCACTTCGGCACGTGCTCCGTCTACGAGACGGGCTTACGCCTTGAAGTGGAACCTGTTCGTCGAGTGGTGTTCTTCTCGTCGAGAGGACCCCCGAAGATGCTCGATCGGTGTCGTGCTTTCCTTCTTGCAGCAGGGGTTGGAGCGTAGGCTGACTTAAAGATTCTGTCTATGAAGACTTTGCTGCTGGTTGCATTGGCCTCCATCAAGAGGGTAGGGGACCTGCAGTCTTTTTCGGTCGACGAATCGTGCCTGGAGTTCGGGCCGGGTGACGGCCATGTGGTACTGAGACCCCGGCCTGGCTATGTGCCCAAGGTTCCTACCACTCCCTTCAGGGACCAGGTAGTGAGCCTGCAAGCGCTGCCCTCGGAGGAGGCAGACCCAGCCCTGGCTTTGCTCTGTCCAGTTCGCGCTTTGCGACTGTACATAGACAGAACTCAAAGCTTCAGGACCTCAGACCAGCTCTTTGTCTGTTACGGAGGCCAGCAGAAGGGAAAGGCTGTCTCCAAGCAGAGGAATGGCCCACTGGATAGTGGATGCCATCGCCCTGGCTTACCAAGCTCAGGGCGTGCCCTGCCCGCTCAGGTTGCATGCGCACTCCACGAGAGGCGTTGCATCTTCCTGGGCGCTGGCTCGTGGCGCCTCGCTAAAAGACATCTGTAGAGCTGTGGGCTGGGCGACACCTAACACGTTCGCTAGATTCTATAGCCTTCGTGTCGAGCCGGTCTCCTCCCGTGTTCTCACCTCAGGTCAGAGGCACGGAGAGGCCCCGGCTTAGTGTCGGCTTGCTGCGCTTACATGCGCTTTTTCTCCAGAGAGTCCCTACAAGGCAGACCCTGTTGAGTCCTCCGATCTCCCTTCGGCAGCCGACGTGGCGGAGCGTCTGGCGCTAGGCCTATACTCCGTTGTATCCTTGAGAACCGGGTTTAGGCTGGGTATCATATGTGTGACCCTACTGGGATCCCATATGTCTAGTTCCATGGTTGCTCCTAAACGAAGCCCGTGTCTTTCCCTCTGGGAGAACCCACCTCTCATCGAGTTGGAGTCACCCCAGTTCTTCCATATGTAGTACAGCCTACGGGTTAGTCCATATGTACTTCTCCACATAACTTCTTCGGGGAAGGATGTGGCTTCCGCAGCGTTCCTTTCCCAGCGGAAGGGTACGCTTTCCCAGCGTTATCCAATAGTCTCACTGAATGGGTTTTGGGGAACAGCAGTGATCGACACTCTCTGTGTTAGCCCTGTCCCACAGTCCGTAGGCAAGGGGGTTCTGGTGGCTTACAACAGAGCGCTGGAAGGGGGCAGCCCCTGTGGCGCTTTGGTAGGGATTCCTATTCGTCGGTCTGTCCGACGTACGTCGAACGTGACCGACTGAATGGGAACGTCTCGGTTACAAAGGTAACCCTCGTTCCCTGAAGGAGGGAACGGAGACGTACGTCCCGTCGCCACAGTCGCTGTACCCCGCTGATGCTGCCGCCTATCCGTTTCGGCTCCTCAGCGAAAACCTGAAGATGCAACGCACCTGCTGCTCATTATATACCCGCGCTGCGAGGCGAGCAGCTGATGCATATGATTGCATGCCAATGTGCATTGGCTCGTTGTAGTTACACTCGAAGTAGATTGGCCTCTCTAGCGAGATTCCTATTCGTCGGTCTGTCCGACGTACGTCTCCGTTCCCTCCTTCAGGGAACGAGGGTTACCTTTGTAACCGAGACCTTATTACGTGAAGTAGTTTTTGGTCCAAAAATTAGAATCTCTGTTTTTTCTGAATTTAGTAGTAGGAAATTACTGGTCATCCAATTTTTTATATCAGCTATGCATTCCGTTAATTTTGTGAATTGGTAAGTTTTGTCAGAGTGTGAAGAAATATAGAGCTGAGTATCATCAGCGTAACAGTGAAAACTAACGCCATGCTTCCTAATGATATCTCCCAAGGGAGCATGTACAGAGTGAAAAGCAACGTTCAGAATGTTGACGCTGAAGACTATCATGTCTCAAATTCGTGCAGAGGACTGGTTTGTCACTACAGACCTGAAGTATGCATATTTTCATATTCAGGTTGTCCGACAGCACAGGAAGTTCCTCAGATTCGCCTTCGGAGGAAAGGTTTATCAGTACTAGGTTCTTCCCTTTGGCCTGGCCTTGGCACCCAGGACATTCACGAAATGTATAGATGCTGCTCTGGCCTCGTTGAGGCTCCAGGGCATCCGTATACTCAATTACCTGGATGATTGACTCATTTTAGCCCACTCCAGGGAATTAGTGACTCGCCTCAGAGACGTCGTCCTTCACCACATCCGGTCTCTCGGCCTCAGACTGAACGCCGAAAAGAGTGTTCTCGCCCCATCTCAACAGACTGTGTTCTTAGGGGTTCACCTGGATTCCATTCAGATGCAGGCCCATCTGGCTCCTGCCCGGACTTCCAGTCTTGTTACATTTTTGGCCCCCTTCAGGCTAGGCCATCATGTCTCTCTAAGCACCTGTCGCAGGCTCCTGGGCCTCATGGCCACAGCCCCCCCTGTGCTGCCCCTAGGATTGCTTTACATGAGACCGTTTCTTTGGTGGATGAAGCTCTTAGGGGTCCGTTCAACAGGACCGGCCTTTCGCCTGTTGAAAGTGTCGCGTGTTTGTTTCCACGCCCTTTCGATATGGCGGGACCCACTCTTTCTTCAAAAAGGGGTCAACATGGGTGCTGTTTTCCATCAGCAAATGATCACAACGAACGCCTCTCTGACTGGCTGGGGCGCGGTCTTCGAGGGCAGGCCAGCGTGTGGAGTGTGGATGGGAGAGTTCCTCTCTTGGCACATAAACAGCTTGGAGCTCAGGGCTGTATCCCTGGCCCTGCTGCATTTTCTACCCTTTCTCAGGGAATGCCACGTCATTATCAGGACGGACAACATAGCAGTGGTTTCTCATTTAAATCGCCAAGGGGGATCACGATCACGCACCCTGGACAGGCATGCGCGTCGTCTCCTCCTTTGGGCTCAGAACAAACTCCTCTCCCTGAGAGCGGTTCATGTACCCGGAACCCTGAACCTCGCGGCAAATTTTCTGTCGAGGCAGAAACTCAGATTGGGGGAATGGAGTAAACCCTCAAACAGTAGCCCGGATTTGGGAAGTGTTTGGCAGAGCAGCGGTGGACTTTGCGTTACAGGAGTCGTCTCAGTGCCCGCTTTGGTTCTCCCCCCAGCGCCTCTGGGCATAGATGCGTTCGCTCACCCATGGCCGAGACTGAAACTCTATGCGTTCCCGTGTGTCAAGCTGATCCCGGCTGTTCTGTGCAGGGTGAGGGAGAGCAGGGTCTGTCTACAACTTGTAGCCCCATTCTGGCCTTCCAGACATGGTTCTTGGAGCTGATTCTTCTTCTGGACTCCCCTGCATGGGAGATCCCGATCAGACAAGACCTGCTGTCTCAGCTTCAGGGCAAGATATGGCATCCTCGTCCTGAGATTTGGAAGATGTGGGTATGGCCCATCAAAGACCGACGTCCAGGAGACCATCACGAGTGCGAGAGCTTTTTCCACAAGAAGGCTGTATTTCTCCAAGTGGAGGGTGTGGCAGAGGAGGCGTGGTTTAGCAAGGTCTGTGACAGGAGAGAGAGCTGGGAGACATGTGGTGGGTAAGTGGGTCAAGTGCAAATGACGAACACCTGTGTCTTGTTTCAGTAATTGGTGTGGAGAGACCGGATAAAAGCCACCAGGGAAACGAAGCCCAGGGAGAGAGATCTGGACTGAGGAGCTGTACATGTGGACTGCAAGCTCTGGAGAGCTGTATGTTGAAATGTTTTATGTTGCTTAAATGCTTATTGAAGTGCAGTGTGCACGACTTTTTGTTTGAACACTTGGAAGAATAAATTGTACAGTTCCTCAGCAAAGCCGACCTGGGCCCTCATTTATCAACTGTGCGTAGAAAAGGTTCTATATTTCATAAAATTTAGAATGTGCCTAAGTACAAGAAAATCCGTATTTATCAAATGTGCGCACACAGTTCTTACGCACATTAGTAAGCAATCATTGTTGATAAATCCCACATGTGCGTAAGTACCCTGCTCGTTCACGTTCACGGTCGTTAGCATTCGGAAACGCCTCCAATTAACCATATATGGTGACAACACTTCCCTTTAAAAATCACGTGATTGTATTTTTTTCTCACCACAATAATGACAGAGAGGACTCTGTGCTCTAGCCAAGCAGATCAGCACGATCTTGGAAAACGCGCTCTCTGCCAAGTCTTCCAATAACGCAAGATAATCCATTGCACTGGGACAAACATTTTTCACAGCTGTCTTTTATAGGGTTTGACACCAATTACACATCATGTTTAAAACTAGACAAATTATAAATTGAGTGTTTTATAATTAAAAGAAACACAGGACATATGTTGATTGCTTACTGTGACACTCTTAAATGCTTTTTATGTGTAGTGTCGCTATTCTACCACTAGATTCTCTGCGTAAGCATGCTCAGAGGTGTGCTTATATTTACACACATTTCTACGTATAAGTACAAGTTGGTGAATCCCACACTTTGCGTGAAACTGTTCTTACGCATTCATTACGCACAAATCTGTCCGTACGCACCGTTGATAAATGAGGGCCCTGGTCCTTTTTCTTCCTACAACCTTGAACTTTGTTACAGAGGGTTTTTGAGTCTTGGTGTTCAGCTCATGCTGTGGATCCAGTCAACTGCCCTGAGGGTTCAGTGCTGGAGTTCCTGTAAGAAACATTTGCTGCGGGGCAGCTGCTACTACTCTGAGAGTTTATGTCGCAACCGTTGCTGCTCGAAGGGAGTCAGATGAAATTCCCCTTGGTAAACATAGGTTGGTCTCTGCGTTTATGCGTGGGGTTCACCACCTGAAGCCAGCACGCCCCCCTGGAATTTCCTCTTGGGATCTGTCAGTCGTCCTGGAGGGCTTAATGGAGGCTCCTTTTGAGCCCTTGGAGTCAGCTCCAGAGCGGATTCTGACTCTTAAGGTTGCTCTTTTGTTGGCTCTAACTTCTTTAAAGCGAGTAGGGGATTTGCAAGCTCTCTCTGTTAGCAAAGCGTGTATGGACTTCGCCCCTGGTCTAGTTAAGGTAACCTTAAGACCCAGGCCAGGATATGTGCCCAAGGTCTTGTCTACACCATTAGCTCTCAAGTTATCACCCTTCACTCATTCCATCCTCCTCCTTTCGCATCTGATGAGGATGAAAAACTTCACTTGCTCTACCCTGTCCGAGCTCTGAAGTCTTACGTAGATCGCTCTAGCAGTTGGAGAAGAACGAATCAGCTTTTGGTATGTTTTGGTGCTGGCCGCCGTGGGCTTGCCGCATCAAAGCAGAGAATTTCTCACTGGGTTACGGAGGCTATTTTGCTGGCATATGAGGTGCGTGGTCTGTCATCACCTCTCAGCATTCGGGCACATTCCACCAGAAGTGTGTCTTCCTCTCAAGCTCTTTTTAGAGGTGCATTCCATAGGCGTAATGGTTTTTATACTGTACAAACTGTACATTCTATCCCACTACACTACCCCTATTCTTAAACCTACCCATCACAGAAAACATTCTGCATTTTTAAATTTTTAATAAAACATGGTTTAGTATGTTTTTAAAGCTATTTTAAATACGAGGACTCATGAAATGTCCTCATATTTCATGTTTACGTCATAATACCAGTGTAATACCCATGTCATTATACAAATTTGTGTCCTCATAAATCACAAAAACATTGCATCATGTTCTTCTGAGGGAAATTCAAGACTTATTCCACATTTTGTGTTTGTCTTCCAAACTCGATGAAAACTCGAAGAGATTGATGAAGTTGCTGTGTTTACATTGAGAATGGGGGCGTTTACAGGATTGCGTGGATGATTAAGGTATGAATAGCGGTGGGAGTGGCACATTAAAAATAATTAGTTCAGACAGGAAAGAATGTACCTCTTGCTGTTTTCATACAGATTACATAAAGAGAGAACATTTGTTTTCGACTTGACTTACGTTGTTTAAAAGTAGACATTCTAAGCTTTCTAGAGACATGTTTCTCATGTATATGTGACAACTATTTGCTGAGTTTAGACAGAGGACAGCGCACCCTGTATATTTCCTTTATTTTAAAAAAGCACGTCATTTTGCTGTTATTATTATTTTGCTGTGCTCACAAATAAAAGTAGACAATCTATAGTTCAAATTGATGTATTACTTTTATCTGTATGACAGAAAATTACAGAGTATTTTAAGTCGATTTTGCTGCTATGTGAAGAAGATCCAGTAAAACGTACTGGCGTGTTTGCCGACCCCAGAGTGTTACCCCTTCCCAGTGAAGATGCTGGTTCTAAGCCTTTGAGTGGCATTTGAAAAGTCCTTCTGTTACTATGAAGGTACTTCCTCATTGTGGCTTGATAGCTTGGGCAGTGGCTGTAGGGAGTACTGTCACTGACAGCCTAGTGTGTGACCAGAAGCGATGAGTGTTTTTTTTTGCGTTTCTGTTGAAAATTATTTGTGCTTAGTCACAGCCATTTCTTAGCATGCACTCCGCATGGCGGCAGGGGTATTTTGTTCCCCAATAGCGTCTCAGGACACAGTGCGAGTTCTCTTTCAAAGGGAATGTCTTGGGTTACGACTGTAACCCTGGTTCCCTGAGAACAGGGAACGAGACATTGTGTCTCCTTGCCATGCCCCCGGGCTGCCTATACAGTCCCTTTAGACGAGAAGTGGATGAAATGTTCTCTAGGCACCCCTTATATACTTTCTGGTTACACTAGTAGTACGTCATAGGCTGTCGCTGGCCAATACGAATGCCGTGATTTGACAGTTGCTTCAGGTACCAGTCATGCGGAGACGTTTCCCAATTGTATCTCAGGACGCAGTGTCCTGTTCCTTGTTCTCTGTGAACCAGGGTTACAGTCGTAACCCGAATCATTTCCATATTTTAAAATGATTAAAAATATATTAGAATTTTCTAATTGAATTGTCTGTGGGAAACATTTTGGGTAAAGTTGGAGATATGTTAATTTGACATTTTTAAAGTAGAGAAACATTTTTATTGATACATTTAAATTATTGTATAGTTATGTTGATGGAACAGAATTATTGATATAAGAAAACCCCTTTTTACACCCACCCCCCTCCCCTCCCATCCCCTACCATCTCCTCCCATCTCTCTCTGTCTCTGTCTCTCTCTCTGGTCTCCTGTGTCCTTTCCATTTTCGTTAACCATGATAAGATGTCTGTGTCATTAGGAGTGAAATGTGATCCTGTTCTGGGCCAGTACTGAATGCTCAGACAACACAAAATGCCCCAGCGAGCAGGACGGAACGAAGAAGAGAAGAGAAGTGGGGTGAAGTGGGAGGTAAATAATTGATGAGCGGCACTTTCGTTTTTTAATCTGTAAATGAGACACCCAGACACATTATCTGTCCCCCATTAAGATAACAAGATGGAAGATAATGATCCTCGTTAAGACAGTTTACATTGAGAGAGAGAGGGAACTCTTCAGGTATAGCACTTTTTTTTTTTTTTTTGTTAGATGCTTTTGTTAAGGACAGATAATCCAGGTGAAGTGAACCAGCACTTGTTTCCATATCACTACAGAGAGCTGTACAATCATCAAAGATCCTCTCACACAAACACACACACACAGATCCGACATTATCTTGTCCATTAATCTGTGCCATTTACATGCCACCTGTTGTAAGTCATCTGAGAACAGAAAATCTACAGAAGGAACCTCAGCCAGATGAGCATCAAAGAGGCAGAACACACAGCTCAACAAAATTTAATAAAATATTATTTCTTTTGCCATGGGTTGCAAAGATTCATTTGTTTTTAATTTGCAGCTAAAAAAAATTGCTGCCATAAATTAAGAAATTAAATTCTTTCCAATTTAAAACAAGAAGGCGAGCCAATTGATATCACACAAGAAGCAATGTGCAAACTTTGCGCAAGTTATGCTGGTGAAAAAGTCTTAACCTCAGTCAGTATTCACTACAGAAAGTGAAAGTAAAAGTGACGGGGCTGTCTGACGCTGCATTAACGGAGAATTTTCTCTCAGAGATGACGAGAGACAAATTTCAGGATAATATGCTGATAACGGTAGGCTATAGACCTTATACGCCAAAGAAACAAGCGTGCCGCCATCTTTATAAAATTGTATTTGAACTTCCATTTTGCGGTAGCTCTGTACATTTCTATGGCATCGCTGTCAAAGAATAATTAGCTGGTTAAGTGGATTTACTTGTTGTAGAGTTAATGAAAGTTATCATGAGCATTGTAATGTTTAAAGCAGATGTCTTAACAAATGTCAGTAGACCTGGAAGATTTTAAAATTAGCAGTTCATTCATAAATGTAAGATCGCTGTGGAAATACAAACCGGAAGTCAAAAGACAACGAGCGCAACGCTGAAAAGGGGCGGGGCTACATAAGGTCTATATAGCCTAACTGTCTTAATTTATTCCATTATTTCTCTTGTGGCTTGTAAATATAGTGAAACAAATGAGAAGAATTAGTATTTCGTGTTAAACAGGTTGTTTCAAGTTGCTGCTTGAAGTAATGCTGCTCTTAATTTTCATTGATGTCTGCAGTGTTAGGAAATATTATAGACTGTTAATAATTTTAATTATAGGCCTGTAATTCATTGTATAATAGACCTAAAAAATTTTTTTAAACATTTTCAAAGAGGAGCTAATAGCCTAATCTTTTATAATCCTCACAGAACGTCAGTTATGCGGTGATGCGCTATGAAAATTATTGCGGGGCAAATTTATTATAATATTAATTTAATAATAAAAGTGGCCTAACCTAATAGTAATAATAATAGACTAGAAGAATGTAATGGCCTACATTAATTGAAAATGCCAAATCCTCTTAATATTGCTAATATTTGATGCTTTTGACAATATCTCTGGGTATCGTCGATACATGATCATCGTCTGTTGACGCAACCCAGAACGGGGGGTTATCGCGGGGCCCCCCCACAGTACGTGCCCTGCATGCCCGTCCGCTACGCCACTGGAGATCACATGTGAAACATATGTAAATTCCCATGTGAAAAACATGTAAAACTCCCATGTGAAAAACATGTAAAATTCCCATGTGAAACCCATGAGATTACATGTGAAACACATGGAATCACATGTGAAACGCATGTAAATTCCCATGTGAAACCCATGAGATCACATGTGAAACACGTTTAAATTGGTATGACCAGTATAAGAGCTCACATTGAGTAAACAGCAACCACAGCAAACGGTACCACATTCTTAGGCCTTATAGCAGTTTCCCAACATTAAAACAAATATAAGTGATTTAAATTGAGCTTTTATTTCAAACATGCAACGCAAATGCAAGCAGTCCATACAAAGTAGAAAATGCCCCCTAAATGAACAAGTGATACAAATTAAAAACATGCAAAGCAAAAATTAAAATTATCCATAAAAAATACCTCTAAAATGCAGATGTAGAGGACATGTTTTTTTTGTTTTGTTTTTTGTATTTGTGTGTTTGTGCATGCATGTTGTCTCGGTCCTCTGTATCTCCTTCAGTAGGCTTCCTGTGTGGGGAAAACTAAATTAAAGATTAGAGCACTACAAACACCTGTCCTGATAAAGTAAAGTTTCACTTCTTTTCTTTCTGGATTTCAGGATAAAAATAAAACAAGCAAATCCTGTGCACACCCACTGCATTCCCTCTAGAAGCCATCCAAAAATGAATTCTAAGAATTACCAAAGTCCATTTAAAGGGATAGTTCACGCAAAAATGAACATTCTGTCATTATTTACTAATCTTCAAGTTGTTCCAAACCTGTATGAGTTTCTTTCTTCTGCTGAACACAAAAATGATATTTTGAAGAATGCTGGTAACCAAATAGTTGATGCAGCACTGGCTCCGCTGCGACTCTGGGGCATCCACGTATTAAACTAGATCAACGATTGGCTAATCTTAGCACAATCGGAACAAATGGTGGTTCGGCATCGAGCTGTCATCCTCGCTACTATGAATAATTTGTGATCAAGGCTAAATGCCAAGAAGAGTGTGCTTTCTCCAGCACAGAGAAAAACTTTGCTAGGTGTAGTGTGGGATTCAATGATGATGCAGGCACGTATGTCTCCTGCTCCTATCGATTTTATACTAACGGCCGTAAACAAGATAAAGCTAGGCCAGTCACTCACTGTCAAACAGTTTCAGAGACTGTTGGGTCTGGTGGCAGCTACATTCAACTTCATACCTTTTGGCCTGCTGTATATGAGACCCTTGCAGTGGTGGCTCAAAACCAAGAGTTTTCCCCGAGGGGCAACCTACTTCGTATGATTAAAATCATGCGCCAGTGTCTCTGTGCCTTGGTTATATGGAGGAAACCTTGGTTCTTGTCCCAGGGTCCTGTGTTAGGAGCTCATTGTCATCGCGTCACGCTCACGACAGATGCTTCTCTCACAGACTGAGGAGCGGTAATGGAAAGCCGCTCAACTCAGGGTCTGTGGAGGACCTGAGACCTGAGAGGCCATCATGTGGTTGTCCAAACAGACAACACATCAGTGGTCTCTTACATAAGTCACCAGGGGTGGTCTGCTCTCACATCCACTATGCAAACTGGCACACCAGATCCTTCTGTGGTCCCCCCTCTCTGAGAGCAGTATATATCCCAGGGTCCCAAAATTTAGGAGCAGACATCCTGTCGAGGCAGGGGCTGAGGCCTGGGGAATGGAGACTTCACCCTGAGGTGGTGGACCTCATATGGGAGTATTATGACAAAGCGGAAGTGGATCTGTTTGCGTCTCAGGATGTGACACACTTTCCACTTTGGTTCTCCCTCACACATCCAGCTTCGCTGGGGCTGGATACCATGGTGCAGACATCTGTATGCTTTTCCCCTGATTGCTCTGCTCCCAGGAGTTTTGGAGAGGGTCCGTCAGGACGGAATAAGTCTACTACTAGTAGCGCCGTACTGAGTGTGGTTCTCAGACCTAGTGTCCCTCCTCAATGCCTCTCACTAAATCACTTGGAGATTCCAGTCAGGAGTGACTTTCTGTCTCAGGTGGGAGGCACAATCCTTCACCCCCACCCAGAGTTGTGGAATCTATGGGTGTGGCCTCTGAGGGGGCCCACCTTATAGACTCAGGTCTCTCAACTGAGGATACTTCACTCCAGAGCTCCATCCAGCCTTGAAGTGGAGGGTTTTTGCTTCTTGGTGCAGAATGCGACAGTGGGATCCAGTTTACTGCCTGGTTGGTTCAGTGCTAGAGTTTTTGTAACATTTTTTCTGCGGGGTTATCCCCTTCCACATTGAAGGTGTATGTGGTGGCTATAGCTGCCTATCATGTCCTTTTGGGTGATGTATCTGAGAAATCCATTGGTGATACGTTTCCTTCGTGATGCTTTGAGGCCAGGATAAGAGTATGGAGGCTTAGAAAGCCTTATTACCCTTATGAAAGATAAGTATACTTCAAGTTCATTTTATCAAGTATACTTAAGTAATGTTCAAGTATATTTTTTAAGTATACTTTATGTAGTAAGTTTTCTAGTATCAATATACTAGTAGTAAACTTGTAAGTGTACTATTTTAATACTGCTTCGGACTAAATTGGACCAATTGAAGTGTACGTTTAAGTGTACTATAAGTGTAACAGTAGTAAACTTTAAGTACACAACTAGTTCACAGCTACATTTCTCAATTGTACTGCATCTGTACAACAAGTAAACTAGTAGTTTACTATTTTAATACTAGTAGTACATTTTTAGTATATGAAAGTACTCTTTGAAGTATACTCTCAGTAAACTACTAGTTTAGTGCAAGTATACTTGTAAGTTTTCTTTAAAGGGGGGGATGTAATGCTATTTCATGCATTCTGACTTATTTACACTGTTAAAGAGTTGCATTCTCATGCTAAACATGGCAAAAGTTTTAAAACACGAGTTGGACATATGACAGAGTATTTCTGTGCCAAATATACTACTTACGGTTGTAGACATTTTGCCATTTTTTTTTGAGTATGGCCAATTTAATGTCATAAAGGTTGGAATTCCTTGTATAGGCACTTCTCCCTGATAAGCGTGCACACACACATCACCCAGAGCAAGAGCAAGAGCATGCCCATCAAAGCGATTCGTTCGGAATACGGAAGCTGAGAGCCTTTGAAGGCTGCATACATCACTGAGGCAGTTGATTTGATTTGACGCTGTTTAATGTTTGATGATCGCTTTATTTTAGATTTGTGTGAGTAATTTTCTATCGCTTCTTCTTCTCCTGCGCTGTGATCTGGAGATTCTGTACTCTTTCAGAAGATGCGTAACAACGCACCCTACCATATAGCCTGAAAATTCAGTCAACGGTGAGGAAAGAGAAAAGTAGATTTAAAGTAAATTCCTATGTACACTACCAGAGGACTAGCCTACACAAAAATTCAGATAACCAGAATTAGAAATATATCTGTTTTCTTTATAAATCAATATTTTCAAACAATGTACTTGTAACGATGATTCAACAGAGTTAGGATCCATTTGCAGCTTTATTAAGAGACACTTAGTAGTATACACAGGCAGAGGTCGATCACCAACATCAGATACAAACAGGGCTGAGCAATGACGTAGTCGTAAACCAGGCAATAGGTCAGGGCAGGCGGCAAGCAGTAAACACACAATCCAGGCAGACAGAGGACAAAGGTCAGGGCAGGCAGCAATGTACCGAAAACAGGGAAAACAGTCCAGGGTCATACATGGGGAAATAATACACAGGAATAAATGCTCAGAGTTGTTAGCAATGGCAAAACAAAACTTCGCAGTGAGTGTGTGTGAGCGTGCTGGTTAAATAGTCCACGGGATAGGCTACAGCTGTGCGCGTGATCAGCGCCAGGTATGGGATCATGGGAAATGGAGTCCGAGGGGAGGGATCAGTACTCGGGTGATGGTGACCTCTGGCGGCGATCGGAGGGAGCCACAGAGGCTTGATTTGTGACAGTACTTTTATACTCTTTTATATTCTTTTATAAATATACTTTTAAGTATATCTCAATCAAAAGACTGAGTCCAAGTATAGGCCAAATATACTTAGACGTTTCTGTCAGTATAAGTCAAGTATACTTAAGTTTTAAGCAATTTCAAGTATATTTCTCAGAAGTACATAATGTATATTTCTGAGAAGTATATTAAAAGTAGACTGAAAGTATACTTTCTTATTTTTAGTTTAAAAGAAGTATACTAATAGCACACTTTCGTAAGGGTATATAAGGGGTATCCCGACAGGATGTGGTATGTGGCAGGCTGGTCCTCTCCACTCGCATTCGTAGCTTTTTTTTCCAATCTGGACATGAGCTCTACACCAATTTCTCAGTTGCTTTCATTTTATGCCAAGTTTACACTACAGATTTTAAGCCCGATTTGCAAGTTAACGAGCTCGCCGACAGGTCGGGCTGTGATCGGGGGAAAATCAGCGGGTGATCGGCACTCGGCCAATGTTTATGTGTGAACTACTCAACGACGCATCAAAGAGGCTCGCTGGCGCTTCGCCGACACCTCGCTGATGGCAGACAGCGAGGCTGATCTAATATGCTAAATATCTGGAGCTGTCGGCTGACTCGATATCCTGTGGTGTCACGTGTCGCGATGCAACAGCAAATGAAATATACACTGATGTCTAAGGAAGCAGCAATAAATCCATTCAAATATAATTTGCTGACATTTATTCATATCAGATACACATTGTTTAAGTAACTATAAAGCTCACTCACTCTATTGTTCTCCCAGTTCACCGGCCACATGTATTTCGGGACAAATGGATGAATTCACGTTATATATTAAGATCAAGGTCATTATAGGCTATAGGTTTTTAAATGACAAAACACTCATTTGCACATATTTGGGAATCGGAATATCATATAGTTGATGACATGGTAAGAAAAGCAATACATCTGTCATACAGTGTGGCCGGCTGGCCACGGTGTGTCACGTGACAAGCATGGCGTGTCGTCATGGAAACAATAAAGGGAAACGTTCTAAAATAACGGTTGCCTTAACTCTGGGAGATCAGCCAGAATATTTTTAACTTATGTGTGAAAGGGTTACTTTGATTTTAATTCAATTTAATTACAAAATTTAATCTAATTTCTTCCCAACATCCATTTTCAAATAAAGTCGTTCGGTGACAGTTGTCGTCAGCTCGTGTAGTGTGTAACCCCTTGTTGCAGATCATTTACGTAGTGTAGTGTAGTGTGAACACCACAACGACTTCAAGACTCCATAGCAAGTCATGTAGTCTGAACAGCACAGCGATCTGCAGACGTTAGTAGTATTACCAGGGACCTACTGTCAAAATGATTGATCGTGACCTTTAACCCCTTTGACCCTGTGACCTCTACGGGACCACCCACGCCGTTCCCCTCCCCCACGGGCCACCCACAAAGTTCTCCCATCCCCCCATGGTTGACTGTAGTATCACCCCAATGACCTTTGACATTGTTGGTGATCCTGTGAACCTCTGGATGTCTTCTGGGTGATCAAATTGCAGACGGATGATTTTAAATGGTTGAGGGTCATTTTAAAGGGTTGAGGGTCACATGTGCGGTGTGACGGCATCCGCATGCCGGCTGGCTCATGGTCATTTTACGATGTTCTCATCTCACTGTGCAAATGAGATGTAACAAGAGTTTAGAAACAGTCGGATCAAAATAGATTTCCTTGTGCAATGATGTTCGAATGAAATTGGTTTACAAATGCTTATGAAATATGAAACACAGAAAAATAAGTTTCATCAAGTAGTTGAATATTCATTTTATCATTGTCAAAGCATAAGAGGTTTTTGTGGGCATGTCCAGACATGTTTTGTTGAGGCCTTCCATAGATATGACTATTTTTCTATCACTTATCCCTAAACTCCCACATCACAGTAATTCAAACAGTTGATTAGTATAATTAAAAAAAAAAAAAAAAGTTGTTTTGCAGATGGGATAGATTTTTTTTAAATTCAAAAAGTTAATTGAAAAATATTCACTTCTTTTTAAAAGTTTATAAATAAAATGTATAAATATATGACGTGTTGTATAAAATTAAGTGTGCTTCTAAAACAGTATTAAACATTTATTTATAAAACAACACATATTTTTCAGAGAGCAGGGGAAAAAGCACTCCTTACTTTTTTTGATGTCCTTAACATGAATAGCAGAATGCAATAAAGTTGAAGTCTAAAAATCTCTCTCCAAGTAACTTCATGCAACCGTGCTGTGAAAAACTGAGACAGGGGGTGGATGAAACATTGTTTTGTCCGTGCTAACTTTTATTTAAAAGCATAAATTTAAAAGTTTAAATTACATCTTTTAAAAAGTCTTAAGTCAAATCTTCCTAGAAGACTGATTATCTGACTTAAAACCTAAAGTATAATTTTTATTTATCAGTGTATGTGTAAAATGTTGGGGTCTCACACATTGTGTAATATTTTCAATAATTCCTTAAGAAAAATCACTACGCATTTTCAGAAAGAGAACCTGTGATGTCTCAGGCTGGTTCTGTAAAAGGAACTTATCTCTATTTTAAATGAAATTATTCTAAATAAATGTGTAACATCAAACATGATACTAAAAAAAAAAAAAAAAAAGATATTTAAACAAATTAAACATAGTTTAGTTTTAGCTAAATAAATAAATAATTATAAATATGAAAACATCTTACATTTTCAGAGAGCTGAAGAAGTAGTTCTTGATGATAAAAAATAAAAAGTAAATAGTTTAAGTTGTATTATAAACAAAACACTCCCAGATCCTCCTAGGAATAAACTCTAGTGTGAATGAGAGATGGGAGGGTGGAGTCAGACAGTTGAGCTTCTGTCACAGTATATGTTGAGACCGCTAACTCCTTTCCAGAGTGAATGTTTCTGTATTAAATTTATTTCAAAGCACAATCTTAAATATGATCTTTTAAAATTAAAAGGTTGTTTAAATCCATTCTTTAAAGTTTTAATTAAATTCAAATATTCTTCCTAGAAGTCTACTGTATCGGGATAATATCTGATGCCCTACGGTGGAAATGATTTTGCCTGAATTTAACCTAAAGTATTATTTATATGTATGTATATAAGTATAAGCAAAAACTTGTACTTAGTCATCTTAGATCTCAATAATACAAAAAAGATTCAAGTAACATTTTTGCCCATGAGACACAATGTTTTAAGAAATCTGTATGTTTTCAAAATAAACTGCAAATATTTAATTTGATTTAAAAAAAAAATCCAAAAAGTGAAGGTGTCTGTGAGTTTGAAGCCTCACAACTCGCACGTAACTCAGAACGAGGGCTCAACATTGCTCTTGTTTAGTTTGTCGTAGCTTTAAGAAAATCACACATTTTCAGAGAGAGAGAGAGAGAGAGATCAGATGTTTCTCTGTGTTGCTCCCATGAAAAAATGTATCTTGAGTGAATATTTAATTTTACTCATCTTATTTCAAAGCATGATATTACTTTAAACTTCAAATAAAAAAGTGGTCATATGTTGTCATACTATTTTGCTGTGCCTGAACTCTGCATCTGACATTCTGTATTATCTATGATCTAGAATGGCACAAGTTGGCATTTGTCACTGTGGAAACATACCCTTCACTGAAAATATACAAAAAATATATCGGTTATCTACTCAAAAATATATGTACAATTTTAAAAATGTCTGTGTGTCACACTGATGACTCTAACAGGAAGAATGCCCTTTGACCCCCAAAGATTTAAAAGCGACCCTACAGACAACATTTTTCAACTGAGTGAATCCACACATGCCAGGGTCTTTCAGAAGATGTGACTCCACAGGGTCAGTCGGTCTCCTGAGATTGTTTAATTCCCCTTAAAAACCAAAGATTAGGCCAAATCCCTACCAGGCATGTTCGCATCAGACTCTGTGGTAGAAAATGTCCTTGCTGTTAAAACCTAGTATATCTGTTAAATATGTTTCTTTGTGTTTTAAAAACCATACATTTAAACTTGCATTTTTTTTTTTAGTTGACGCATGTCTCATAGATCTATATGATTTTACTTTTCTTATTTCTATAAAGTTTCAATTCCTAGTAAATATAAAACAAAAGAATAACGTCGACAAATTTGTTTGCTGCAATGTTTTTAACAATTAGATATTACCTTACTCCAAAACAATTTCTCACACAATGAAACCTTTAAGGATAGCCAAAGGTTCAGGACAATGAGTAAAAACACATTACTATTTAAGCTATGTAAGATAGTTTTACCAAAAATCAAATACTGTATTATTATTTTTTTTAAAAGATAATCTTGCTTTAAAGTATGAATAAAAAGTTAGAAGCAAACGTATATTCATACCCGTTTGTTCTGACACAGTGCCATTCATTGTTTTATAAAATGTGCTTTTATTATTTCTACAAGGGTTCATACTACTTTTATCAGCCTAATAAATATAAGTTAATACATGATGAAACAAGACTATCACGCTACCAAATTCTTTTGACACAATGTTTTTAAGAAAAAGGGGTGATTTTTAAATACGATTAAACCGGATTATTTTTTCTTTTGACAGACTATTAGACAAAAATTATTTTCCCGTGGTGTTGGAATAGGACTTATTTAAAAGTTTCAGACATGCTACAATCATGCGATACAAGGATCTGGCTGAAGCTTCATATTAAACAAAGAAAAGAATAGGTCAGTTTCACTTGTGAACATGTATTATACACACTTTCAACATGTATTATACGATATTTGTACGTTAGTACCCATTATTCACACCATTTGAAAGGTTTCAGTAAAGCTTTAGATCAGAATCCAGATTTTAGCATCCAACATAACATTAGATAGGTGTACCAGCTAAGTTTGTCTCAACTGTTAAATCATTTGTCTTAGATTTTTTTTTTTTTTTTTTTACTCAAATAAATAGATATTGAAAATAGCTACTGACATTGCTTTTTTCCCCTACAGATAAAAGCCAAACATGTTCTTTGTAGAAATTATGTGAATAAAACTCAATGAGAATATTTTATACAGTTATGATATTTTCAGAAATTCAAAGGGCCTAGTTACTAAGAAATTAAATTGATAGTTCTTATGCAATTATCCATCTCTTCAATGTGGGATTGCATGAAGCGTCGACACGAAAAGTAAGTCTGGTTGTTTGCGCTTGAAATGATTACGACTGAGACATATCTTGCACTGAAAGCAAAGCATACATTAAAGTTTGAGGACGGTAAACAAAGTTACACACTCTAGTAAAGCTGTAGATACAGCTCAAATATGAATTTGAGCACAATGTGAGCACAATAAATTCTCGCATCTAAATTCAAGAGACCTAGTAACTAAGAAAGCAGTGACATTATGTAAGAAACGTGTCATACAGAACATACAGAACACTGTATTGCATACAGAAATCCACTCTTGATCTATTGCAAAAGGCATTTTCACCCTTAACAATTTGTTTCTTTCAACAACACTGCTCGACTTTAAAGATTATGTGTATATATAGCATACAGAGTCGTTAGAGTCTATGGCACGCTGTTGTAACACAAACGCGTTTAAGAACTATAACGCTGCATGCCGGTGTAAAGAAGAAATTATCATAATCTTTATATCAAATATAATCTTTATACAGATATTTAGCTATAATAAAAACATAATACAGAAATCCTCTCTTCTGATCTATTGCAAAAGACTGTAATTTTTAAATGCCATTTTTCCACTAGCAGATGACACTGTTTACAATTCTTATTAGTTTGTATATATGTACAGTTTTAGATAAAGACTGCTCTCTGAGTTTGGTCAAACATGCAGCTACTCTCAGGAAATAATGAAAACATGAACATATCATACTCCTACTACATGAGTGTTTAAACTAAAACTGTAATGTTCTTTTAGGCCATCTTTCTGGTCTGTCTATGAAGCGGTCACAAGACACATAATGCATCAACATGAAAAGTGAGTCTTGCTGTTTTTCTGTTACATTACAGCTATTGCGCTGAAAACAAGTCTATCTATTACACTTAGTTACAGCATGTTACAGTCATGGTAACATATTTTCTTTGTACTCTAAACAGTACTTCAATAAAATGTAATTTTGAGTAAACTTGGTTCAGGCCGCTCCAATACTATGTCTTTTACGCGTCAGCCTTTTAGGTTTGATCCGGGAAACAGGCACAGCTGCTGTACGTTAATGCGCTAACACGTTTGTCTCAATAATTTGTTCTTCTTTTAGGAAGTCATTATGGTAAGTGTTTTTACCCCTAATCAGCATCCAATCAAAGTTGTTTAACATCTCTTCATTTTTAATATTTGCTCCTGCTTAAAGTTTTCATTTACAAAGAGGTCAGACATGATATCTTTATATATATATATTATATATTATTTAATATTTATGATAGTGTTACAGGTCCTAGGTAGTCAGTTGCCTGTAAGAGAGAGCAAGAGATGATTAGGTTGTTACTCAAAACGTCCTCTGTGTTGTCTTTAATAAAACATTTCAGCATCATTAAGGCAAACCTCATAACTGTATTCGTAAATACGCTGAAATAACTGTAACCACACAAATATTGGCTATGAATAACTAAAACAAAGCCAAACAACACAAATGATTCGAACTCTTTCACAAACCAGACTGACCCCGGGTAAGTATAATTCAAATACCTTTTCATTTCATCTCCTCGTGTGCGCACACATTTTATGTTTCTCTGATTTTGTTAGCATTTTTCTGAAACACAGTGTTTTATCGCGGTCTTACCATTCTTTTTCGTCTTTAATTGTAATTATGACCGTGTTTGTTTTCCATTATCGTTTTACCCATTCCATCTTGTCCGAAAAACAATGTTTCCTACACATTTAGCTGTAATGTTAGTGAACTTTAGGTATTCTCGGCATCTCTTTGTTCGTAGCATTTGGTTGATTTAATAAAATGATGGTTTAACCATTCTCTTGAGTGATTTTACATACCATATTAAAGTTTAGGGTATAGAATGCGGAGCAAAGATCTTTGAAACATTTTATCTTGTAAAACATTTAAATGACTTCAAACGTTATATAGACGTTTTATCGGACAGGGGTTAGAGGATAAGCAGCGAGTGTTTTACGACAATTGAAAGCATCACATTCTTTCTAGTTGGCTCAAACCTACAGGCCCTACCTACTGAATCTGGTATTTGAATAAGCTTTAGGAAAAGTCTGCAAAGTTACAATGGCTACTCCACAAGCTCCTGAAACTTCTGTTGAAAGTTATGTTAAAACGGAAGAAAATCTTCCTTACGCATGGCAGAAAAAACACAGGATTTGTTTGACCAAGTTTCTTCATGAAGATCAAAATTTTGTGAAACAAGAATTTCTGATGGCCGATGTTTATGTGGGCGGCTTTGTTTTTAACAAAGCATCACGTACTGTCAAACTCTACGCTATGGAATTTTTTGAAGAAGAATTTACATCACAGACACCTTCTGTGCTTTTGCCCGCCAAGGACTGGTCATTTTTCTACAATCGTATCTGGAGAGATCTGAATGGGATCGCTGGTAAAAGCTTTTACATGAACGAGTGGGATGGAGTGACCCCAAACGCGCGAGAACGCATCAAGAACGTACAAGGTGATAAAGCCCGGTGATAACGTAACCATATCAACCTGTTGGGACATGTCACTTCATGACCAAAACCTCATTAAGTTGATGAAACCCCGTGAGGAATCCGAAATAGACTTTTTTTCTCAATCTGATGATGAGTGGGACCGCGACTGGCCAATTCCAGAGGACGACCCCTTCGAATGCTGTAGGTCTACAAAGAGTCTATATTTTGAGTGGAGCGATGTACCTGCATTACAAACCGTCTTTTTAATAATAGACAAGTTGTTTAATTCGAGCTGAATTCATTTTAAGTATTGCTGAATGATCAATCAGTCATGGTGATGCACCTTAATATGTAATATATAGTAACACGATGTAGCAAAACCTGAAATGTACGTTGATATCGAGCCCTTGCTTCTGTTTTGTGTTACTTGACATTATCCGTGTTCCTTGCTATATGTGTTGTTTTGTTTAATAAGACCTTTGGTTTAAGACCTTATTGATCCGTAGTGTTATATACAATATGTGCATTACATTTAAAATTTTACTTGAGACAATTTACGATGTCAATAAAAGTCTTTAACGGAACATATTTGGTAGTGATTAAAATCAGCACAAAAAAAGAAATTCCATCCTACTAATGCATGTTATGGCCCTTTTATTATGATCTTTTTTCTCATAATGTCTAATCAAAATATAACTGAGTGAAAATAATAAACTGGCGACATATTCAGGACTTGTTGCTGCTTCTGTTGCATCGTGAATGACTTCCTGACGGCTACCCACCTATACACCCCTCACAACAGGGGGCGAGGGCGGACCCCAATCGGCTGTCCTGATAAACTCAACAGAGAGCTCACTTATCACAAGCAACCTGGGTTTCCTAACCAAAGGATCTAGCTCTACAATACGACGTCTGCATCAGTGTGGACCACTGTGCTACTGCAACATCTCATTGATCAAAAGTTGAAGGAACATTGTCTGGTTGTTACATGGACCGCCAAAATCAATTTCAACATTCCTGTTTGTCAGAGCCTGACACTTCTTCGACTCACACTTTGGGGGATCTGACCCAAAAACCCAAACTTCAAACCGTTAATAAACCGTTGGACAATCGTGTTTTAAGGACTCACCCACAGGATATTCCAGGAATTATTGGAATCTTTCAGCATCGAATAGGGGGCAAAGTTTATACCGTGCACAAAGTTGAGTTCTAAGGGATATGGCTACACAAAAGCTGATGAAGAGCGGGGTCCCTTTGAGTTCTGACAATGCTGTTTAAAGATTATTTCAGAGGACAGATGGTTCACCTGATGCACAAGATCATCGAAGACGCGTGCGATCAGGATAACGACTGTAAGAGGGAAACCAAGCGTGAAACAAATCTCAAAAAGGAAATGAATGTCGTAAGAGGCCTGACAAATTCATGCAGTTCTGATGTAACGAGCATGTGTGTTTACACCAAAGAACCAATCTGTGTAATGATAAGAAAAGTTTTGGATGTGATGTTTGAATGTACCGAACAGTTAGAAATTACTGACATTGTCTGATGTGTACATTTGTAACGGATGTTTGTGTCACTGTGTTCAAACAATGCTGATGATAATGCCATTGGCGAAATTGTTGAAACGCTGGTCAATCACATCCTAGACTGAAACATGATAGCCTGCCGAGATTTTCTTTTCTAGCTAGACCACCTGTAATGTTGTTATTACTGTTTTACTTTATGTATGTAAAGTCATTTCTTCAATGTATATTCAACAACTTTGAAATAAAAGACTCACTTGTTGTTATACCATGTCTGAGCACATTAAAAATGGTAATACAAAGCCTCTAACCCCTGTCCGGTAAAATGCCTATATAGCGTTTGAAGTCATTTAAATGTTTTACAAGATAAAATGATTTAAAGATACCCTAAACTTTAATATGGTATGTAAAATCACTCAAGAGAATGGTTAAACCATCATTTTATTAAATCAACCAAATGCTACAAAACATTGTTTTTCGGACAAGATGGAATGGGTAAAACGATAATGGAGAACAAACACGGTCATAATTACAATTAAAGACGAAAAAGAATGGTAAGACCGTGGTAAAACACGGAAAAATGCTAACGAAATCAGAGAAACATAAAATGTGTGCACACACGAGGAGATGAAAGGTAGTGCCCCTAAACATAGGGATAAAGTCAAGATATCTAAGGTATTTGAATTATACTTACCCGGGGTCAGTCTGGTTTGTGAAAGAGTTCGAATCATTTGTGTTGTTTGGCTTTGTTTTAGTTATTCATAGTCAATATTTGTGTGGTTACAGTTATTTCAACGTATTTACGAATACAGTTACGAGGTTTGCCTTAATGACACTGAAATGTTTTATTAAAGACAACACAGAGGACGTCTTGAGTAACAACCTAATTATCTCTTGCTCTCTCTTACAGGCAACTGACTACCTAGGACCTGTAACACTATCATAAATATATATATATATATATATAAGATATCATGTCTGACCCCTTTGTAAATGAAAACAAGTAATATTTAAGCAGGAGCAAATATTAAAAATGAAGAGATGTTAAACAATTTTGATTGGACGCTGATTAGGGGTAAAAAACACTTACCATAATGACTTCCTAAAAGAAGAACAAATTATTGAGACAAACGTGTTAGCGCATTAACGTACAGCAGCTGTGCCTGTTTCCCGGATCAAACCTAAAAGGCTGACACGTAAAAGACATAGTATTGGAGCGGCCTGAACCAAGTTTACTCAAAATTACATTTTATTGAAGTCCTGTTTAGAGTACAAAGAAAATATGTTACCATGACTGTAACATGCTGTAACTAAGTGTAATAGATAGACTTGTTTTCAGCGCAATAGCTGTAATGTAACAGAAAAACAGCAAGACTCACTTTTCATGTTGATGCATTATGTGTCTTGTGACCGCTTCATAGACAGACCAGAAAGATGGCCTAAAAGAACATTACAGTTTTAGTTTAAACACTCATGTAGTAGGAGTATGATTTGTTCATGTTTTCATTATTTCCTGCGAGTAGCTGCATGTTTGACCAAACTCAGAGAGCAGTCTTTATCTAAAACTGTACATATATACAAACTAATAAAAATTGTAAACAGTGTCATCTGCTAGTGGAAAAATGGCATTTAAAAATTACAATCTTTTGCAATAGATCACAAGAGAGGATTTCTGTATTATGTTTTTATTATAGCTAAATATCTGTATAAAGATTATGTTTGATATAAAGATTATGATAATTTCTTCTTTACACCAGCATGCAGCATTATAGTTCTTAAACGTGTTTGTGTTACAACAGCGTGCCATAGACTCTAACGACTTTGTATGCTATATATACGCATAATCTTTAAAGTCGAGCAGTGTTGTTGAAAGAAACGAATTGTCAAGGGTGAAAATGTCTTTTGCAATAGATCAAGAGTGGATTTCTGTATGCAATATGACACTTTTCTTACATAATGTCACTGCTTTCTTAGTAACTAGGTCTCTTGAATTTAGATGCGAGAATTTATTGTGCTCACATTGTGCTCAAATTCATATTTGAGCTGTATCTACAGCTTTACTAGAGTGTGTAACTTTGTTTACCGTCCTCAAACTTTAATGTATGCATTGCTTTCAGTGCAAGATATGTCTCAGTCGTAATCGTTTCAAGCGCAAACAACCAGACTTACAGTTTTTGTGTCGACGCTTCATGCAATCCCACATTGAAGAGATGGATAACTACAAGAACTATCAATTTAAGTTCTAAGTAACTAGGCCCTTTGAATTTCTGAAAATATCATAACTGTATAAAATATTCTCATTGAGTTTTGTTCATAATTTCTACAAAGAACATGTTTGGCTTTTATCTGTAGGGGAAAAAAGCAATGTCAGTAGCTATTTTACTCTATTTATTTGAGTAAAAAAAAAAATCTAAGAAAAATGATTTAACAGTTGAGACACACTTAGCTGGTACACCTATTTAATGTTATGTTGGATGCTAAAATCTGGATTCTGATCTAAAGCTTTACTGAAACCTTTCAAATGGTGTGAATAATGGGTACTAACGTACAAATATCGTATAATACATGTTCACAAGTGAAACTGACCTATTCTTTTCTTTGTTTAATATGAAGCTTCAGCCAGATCCTTGTATCGCATGATTGTAGCATGTCTGAAACTTTTAAATAAGTCCTATTCCAACACAACAGGAAAATAATTTTTGTCTAATAGTCTGTCAAAAGAAAAAATAATCCGGTTTAATCGTATTTAAAAATCACCCCTTTTTCTTAAAAACATTGTGTCAAAAGAATTTGGTAGCGTGATATTCTTGTTTCATCATGTATTAACTTCATATTTATTAGGCTGATAAAAGTAGTATGAACCCTTGTAGAAATAATAAAAGCACATTTTATAAAACAATGAATGGCATTGTGTTAGAACAAACGGGTATGAATATACGTTTGCTTCTAACTTTTTATTCATACTTTAAAGCAAGATTATCTTTTACAAAAATAATAATACAGTATTTGATTTTTGGTAAAACTATCTTACATATCTTACATAGTAATGTGTTTTTACTCATTGTCCTGAACCTTTGGCTATCCTTAAAGGTTTCATTGTGTGAGGAACTGTTTTGGAGCAAGGTAATATCTAATTGTTAAAAACATTGCAGCAAACAAATTTGCCGACATTATTCTTTTGTTTTATATTTACTAGGAATTGAAACTTTATAGAAATAAGAAAAGTAAAATCATATAGATCTATGAGACATGCGTCAACTAAAAAAAAAAAAAAAAAAAATGCAAGTTTAAATGTATGGTTTTTAAAACACAAAGAAACATATTTAACAGATATACTAGGTTTTAACAGCAAGGACATTTTCTACCACAGAGTCTGATGCGAACATGCCTGGTAGGGATTTGGCCTAATCTTTGGTTTTTAAGGGGAATTAAACAATCTCAGGAGACCGACTGACCCTGTGGAGTCGCATCTTCTGAAAGACACTGGCATGTGTGGATTCACTCAGTTGAAAAATGTTGTTTGTAGGATCACTTTTTAATCATTGGGGGTCAAAGGGCATTCTTCCTGTTAGAGTCATCAGTGTGACACACAGACATTTTTAAAATTGCACATATATTTTTGAGTAGATAACCGATGTTATATATTTTTGTATATTTTCAGTGAAGGGTATGTTTCCACAGTGACAAATGCCAACTTGTGCCATTCTAGATCATAGATAATACAGAATGTCAGATGCAGAGTTCAGGCACAGCAAAATAGTATGACAACATATGACCACTTTTTTATTTGAAGTTTAAAGTAATATCATGCTTTGAAATAAGATGAGTAAAATTAAATATTCACTCAAGATACATTTTTTTATGGGAGCAACACAGAGGAACATCTGATCTCTCTCTCTCTCTCTGAAAATGTGTGATTTTCTTAAAGATACGACTTAAACTAAACAAGAGCAATGTTGAGCCCTCGTTCTGAGTTACGTGCGAGTTGTGAGGCTTCAAACACACAGAGACCTTCACTTTTGGATTTTTTTAAAATGAAATGAAATATTTGCAGTTTATTTTAAAAACATACAGATTTCTTAAAACATTGTGTGTCTCATGGGCAAAAATGTTGCTTGAATCTTTTTTGTATTATTGAGATCTAAGATGACTAAGTACAAGTTTTTGCTTTAAACTTTGAAACATGGAATACCTATATACATACATATAAATAATACTTTAGGTTAAATTCAGGCAAAATCATTTCCACCGTAGGGCATCAGATATTATCCCGATACAGTAGACTTCTAGGAAGAATATTTGAATTTAATTAAAACTTTAAAGAATGGATTTAAACAACCTTTTAATTTTAAAAGATCATATTTAAGATTGCGCTTTGAAATAAATTTAATACAGAAACATTCACTCTGGAAAGGAGTTAGCGGTCTTAACATATGCTGTGACAGAAGCTCAACTGTCTGACTCCACCCTCCCATCTCTCATTCACACTAGAGTTTATTCCTAGGAGGATCTGGGAGTGTTTTGTTTATAATACAACTTAAACTATTTACTTTTTATTTTTTATCATCAAGAACTACTTCTTCAGCTCTCTGAAAATGTAAGGTAAATTATTTATTTATTAAGCTAAAACTAAACTATGTTTAATTTGTTCATATATATATATTTTTTTTTTTCTTTTTTTTTTTTCTCACAGGTATATATATATTTTTTTTTCGTCACAGGTTCTCTCTCTGAAAATGCGTGGTGATTTTTCTTAAGGAATTATTGAAAATGTTACACAATGTGTGAGACCCCAACATTTTACACATACACTGATAAATAAAAATTATACTTTAGGTTTTAAGTCAGATAATCAGTCTTCTAGGAAGATTTGACTTAAGACTTTTTAAAAGATGTAATTTAAACTTTTAAATTTATGCTTTTAAATAAAAGTTAGCACGGACAAAACAATGTTTCATCCACCCCCTCTGTCTCAGTTTTTCACAGCACGGTTGCATGAAGTTACTTGGAGAGAGATTTTTAGACTTCAACTTCATCGCATTCTGCTATTCATGTTAAGGACATCAAAAAAAGTAAGGAGTGCTTTTTCCCCTGCTCTCTGAAAAATATGTGTTGTTTTATAAATAAATGTTTAATACTGTTTTAGAAGCACACTTAATTTTATACAACACATCATATATTTATACATTTTATTTATAAACTTTTAAAAAGAAGTGAATATTTTTCAATTAACGTTTTGAACTGAAACAAAATCTATCCCATGTGCAATACAACTTTTTTTAAATTATACTAATCAACTGTTTGAATTACTGTGATGTGGGAGTTTAGGGATAAGTGATAGAAAAATAGTCAGGTCTATGGAAGGCCTCAACAAAACATGTCTGGACATGTCCACAAAAACCTCTTATGCTTTGACAATGTTAAAATGAATATTCAAATACTTGATGAAACTCATTTTTCTGTGTTTTATATTTCATAAGCATTTGGACTGTGTTCACACACGTGCTTCAGATGCATTCACACAGAGGCGTTCCCAAAGCGTCCTTGATGCAACATCTCATTCCCTTCTCAGGGAACAAGGGTTACAGTTGTAACCTGAGATGTTTCGTCTGATACCCAAAATCAGTTAAGACTGTATTTTGTCTGATTTTATCATCTCTTATCAGCCAAGACATTGACAGATGAAGCCGGGAAAGAGTAGTAAGCAGAAGAGAAAGTCATGGAAAAAATGGACGTCTTACTGAATGTCTTAGTTGTTTCTGTTTCAATGCTCAGTCAGACTTTGTCTGACTAGCACAAATTCAAACTGATTCAAAATATCATCCCATGAAACCTTGAAATGGAAACATTCCCTCTTATCTGTCACTCGTGAAAATTCATAAGATTAAACAACAAAGGCAAGAATTCCGAGAGCATGGGAAATAAGTAATATAATAAAGATGAATAAATGATTAAAAGATAAATGATATATAAATGCAAATTAATTAAATTGTTGAATGGTGAAATGATTATAAATTAATAACAAAAAATAAATAAATAAATAAAACAACACAAATCAGGATTCCCACAGATCCTTAAAAAGTCTTAAAAAGTATTAGTCTTATTTTTACTTATGAGAGGTCTTAAATTTTAGATGACACTTTGACTTAGACATATCGTCTCGGTTACGTATGTAACCCTCGTTCCCTGAAGGAGGGAATGGAGACGTGCGTCAGTAGTGACCGACGAATTGGGATATCGCTAGAGAGCCCTATCAGCTTCGAGTGAACTACAACAGGCCAATGGAGTTGGCGTGCGATATTTGCATAATGCGCACTGCCCCCGCCAGGTGGTATAAATAGGGGAGCAGATGCAATCGCACTGTTTTTCGCTGAGGAGACAATCTAGTCCGCACTACAGCGAGGGTACAGCAACTGTGGCGACGGGAAGTACGTCTCCGTTCCCTCGTTCAGGGAACGAGGGTTACATACGTAACCGAGACGTTCCCTTTCAGTCGGTCACGTTCGAAGTACGTCAGTAGTGACCGACGAATTGGGATCCCAAATAAAGCGCCACAGTATGAACCCCTTCCAGTGCCCAGCGCAAGCTCTAGCCACCCGGCGCACCAGTGGGACGGGGAAGGGGGCAAGCTTACGCCGAGAGAGTCTACTGCTGTTCGGACATACCCACTAAGTAAACTAGACTACACTGGGGAAGTGAACCCGTGGGGGACGCTGCAGAGACCACTACCCACCCGTAGGGGAGGAATTTACGTTGAGAGTACACATATGGACTGGCCGTGGGCAGTACGCATATGGAGTCCCTGGGATGGCTCCACCTGGTAGGGGGAGACTCATCTGACAGGTGACAGCAGAGCTGGCTCTGCTAGGGAAAGACACGGGCTCGCCGTAGGGAGTTGACCGTGGACAAATACACACATGGGACCACTCACGTGGAGGGGTCACGACATGTGAAACCCAGCCAAACGTCAACGTCGGTGACGGAGGTTTGGCTTGGCATCAGACACTCCGCAATGTCCGAGCTGAAGGGGAAGGCGGAGGAACTCGACAGGGTTCGCCAAGCGGGGAACTCGACTGGAGTAAAAAGGATGCACGTATCCGGCCCAGGGGGCGGGAGTGGCATTGCAAGGCGACACTAGAATGGGCTCTTTGTGTCTACCGGCTGGTGGAAACGAGTACACGGGAAGATACCGGTTCTACACGAAGGCTATAGAATCTAGCGAACGTGTTAGGTGTCGCCCAGCCCGCAGCTCTACAGATATCTGCCAGCGAGGCGCCGTGCGCCAGCGCTCAGGAAGAGGCCACTCCTCTGGTGGAGTGGGCTCTCAACCTGAGCAGGCAAGGCACGCCCTGGGACTCATACGCCATGCTCCTCAGAGGGCGATGGCGTCCACTATCCAGTGGGCCATCCTCTGCTTGGAGACAGCCTTTCCCTTCTGCTAGCCTCCGTAACAGACAAAGAGCTGATCTGAGGTCCTGAAGCTTCGCGTTCTGTCCACGTACAGGCGCAGAGCGCGGACGGGACAGAGCAAAGCTAGGGCTGGGTCTGCCTCCTCTGAAGGCAGCGCTTGCAGGTTCACTACCTGATCTCGAAAGGGAGTGGTAGGAACCTTGGATCTGAGATCTATCTGTGCCTCGCCGAAGTGCTGCCAGATCAGCTGGACCACCTGGGGATGGAGTCTCCATTCGCCCGGAAGCGGAGGCTGCCGTGAGAGCTCGTGAGGGTGCGACGGCAGTTCGGTGTCACGGGGACACGGAACGTACCGCGCTTCCACGCCCATCTTGGGACCCGGCCGCGGAGGGACCGAATCCAGTTCCATACCGAGATAAGAGATCCTCTGCCCGGGGGAGAGTTTGCTCTTGTCCCAGTTGACCCGAAGACCCAACCGACTGAGGTGAGCTAACACCATGTCCCTGTGTTCGCACAACTGCTCCCGCGAGCTGGCCAGGATGAGCCAGTCGTCGAGGTAGTTGAGGATGCAAACGTAGGACTTTGTACTGATATGCCCGACCCTCGAACGCAAACCGTAGGAAGGGTCTGTGACGAGGCAGAATCGAGACATGAAAGTATGCGTCCTTCAGGTCGATCGCTGCAAACCAATTCTGGGGATGGGCGCATTCGAAAATGCGCTTCTGCGTAAGCATCTTGAATGGCAGCCTGTAAAGTGACCGGTTCAGGACACGCAGATCCAGGATTGGCCGTAGCCCACCGCCCTTCTTCAGTACAATGAAGTAGGGGCTGTAGAACCCTGACTTCATATCTGCTGGAGGGACCGGCTCGATTGCATCCTTCGCCAGGAAGACAGCAATCTCCGCCCGGAGAACAGGTGCATTGTCCAGGGACACCTGAGTGTAGTGGACACCCCTGAAGACCGGGGGACGCCGGGCGAACTGAATTGCATAGCCGAGTCTGATAGTGCGAATGAGCCAGCGGGATGGGCTGGGGAGCGCTATTCAGGCTTCCAGACACCGAGCCAGCGGGACCAAAGGCACCACAGACGCACTGGGGGTGGGGCAGCGAAGCAGAGTGCTGGAACCCGACTTGGACGACGCAGCAGCCCGAAGTGGGGTCAGACTCTGCGAGGTGACAGTGTGAATGGGAGACGGCTGGGGGGCAGCCTCGACCATCACACTGGGACCTGCTGGCGAAGTGAGAGTGGGCTGCGAGTGGCAAAGCGGGGCCTCACGCGCTGACAGCCGCAGTCTCTTGTGACCTGGAGGATTGGGAAACTGCTCTTTTTGTAATGAAGTGGGTACCGGAGAGCCAGCGGTGGGACAGACAAGTTCACAAATTCCCCCCGGCCCTCCTCCGGGGGTGGGAGAGACGATGGAGTCCTCTCCCGAAGAGCAGGAACCTTCCCCTCCAGGTCGCCTGTCTCAGGGTCGCGTCTTCCTCGACCTCTTGCCACCTGGCTTGGCCTGAGCGGGCTGGGCGCCGCGTCCGCGACCGGCACCCTGCTGTTTGGCTGGTGTTGGCTGCTGCTTTGCTGTCTTAGTAGGGGCGGAGGACGACACAGGCGGGCGCCCTCGGCGACGGGCGGGCTGAGGCTGCGTGGCCGGCGGCGGGGTGGAGGCAGCAGCGGACCGCCGGGGCAGGACGTGTTTGATAGCCTCAGCCTGCTTCTTGTCGGTATCACTCATATCAGCAAGGGTCAGCCACAGGTGGCGTTGCTGGACCACAAGTGTGGCCATCACCTGAAAAACAGAACGTGCCGTCACCTTAGTCGCCGGCAAGCAGCTTCCCAAGCAGCTGCTGGTCAAGACCTCCCTGGGGCATTTCCATCAACGCTTTTGCCTGATGAACTTGCAAAAGGGCCATGGCATGCAGGGTGGAGGCAGCCTGTCCGCAGGCTCTGTAAGCTTTCTCAGTCAGTCCTGACGAGAATTTACAGGCCCGGGACGGGAGACGCGGCTTACCGCGCCAGCCGGAGGCCGTTGGACACAATTGCATCGCAATAGACCTCTCGACTGGGGGAATCCGCGTATATCCCCTAGCCTCTCCGCCATCCAGGTTGGTGAAGGCGGACGAGGGACCAGGTCTTGCACGAACGCTATAGGGCGTCCGCCAGGACCTGGTCACCTCATCATGCACCTCCGGGAAGAATGGCATCCAATCATCGAGCCGAGAAGGCTCGGGACACGGTGGAGGATTCCAGATGAGCCCGACCTTCTCGGCAGCCCGGGAAAGCATAGCGGTCAACTCGGGATCGGGCTCGGACAACGCTACGGTCCCGGAGGGAGGTAACACAGCCGAGTCCTCATCTCCCGAGGACTCTTGCTCACCTTCCGATGCCGCGATCGACATGCGGTCATCCGCCGGTGCGCCGAAGGAAACGGCTGGTCGCTCCGTAGAGAGACCAGCACGCTCGATCGGCAACACCACCGGTTGCAGTGAGGTAGAGGGGACAGGGGCCCGCGGAGCGGCGCTCGGCGGGGAAGCCCTGACCGTGATCCTCAGATCACCCTGCCTACACGCCGATGCACCGTCACCCCAGCCGAAGCCGGAGAAAATGGCAGAGCGGGGCATAGGGGAGGGGACCCCCGCTCCCTGAGAACCAAGGAATGAGAGTCTCGATCTCAACACTGCAATAGTCATGTTCCCACAGTGAGAACATGAACTATCCACAAAAGCTGCTTCAGTGTGCTGAACGCCCAGGCACATGATGCAGCGATTGTGGCCATCAGTGGGGACCAATGAACGACCGCATCCAGTAACGCACAGACGAAATGACATCTTAAAAAAGACGCAGGGTTCGTCTGTGAAGCTCTTTTAGGAGGGAAAAATTCAGCTCTCTTGTGCTGAAGCACACAGGGAGTGTCACGATGTGTTCGGGTACACCACTCCCCGAACACAACGGAGGAACCGGCCCAAATTGCAACAGACAACAGCTGGGAATTGGAAATTTATGCTGTAACAACAACAGTTGAGAGCTTTAAGCTCAGGTTCCTCGGGAAGCTCGTGACCTCGCTGAAGTGCTGTCACACCAACACAAGATGCAATCTTCCTTTCTCAAGCTTGAAGAATTCACTCTTAGTCTGAAAAGCTGGAACACAGCTAGGCCTGTTGTAGTTCACTCGAAGCTGATAGGGCTCTCTAGCGATATCCCAATTCGTCGGTCACTACTGACGTACGTTGAACATGACCGACTGAAAGGGAACTAAATACTTTACCAAATTAAAATGATCTAATTAGCGTTATACAGTACCGGCCAAAAGTTTAGAAACATTACTATTTTTAATGTTTTCAAAAAAAAAAAGCCTCTTCTGCTCATCAAGCCTGCATTTATTTGATCAAAAATACAGAAATAAAAACAGTAATATTGTGAAGTATTATTATTATTATTACAATCTAAAATATTGTTTTTCTATTATAATATATTTTAAAATGTCATTTATTTCTGTGATGCAAAGCTAAATTTTCATCAGCCATTACTCCAGTCTTCAGTGTCATATGACCCTCCAGAAATCATTGTAATATGTTAATTTATTATCAATGTTGGAAACAGTTGTGCTGCTTAATATTTTTTTTATAACCTGTGATACCTTTTTTCAGGATTCTTTGATGAATAAAAAGTAAAAAAAAAAAAAAAAGAAAAAAAGAAAAGAAAAAAAAAAGAAGAAGAAGCAGCATTTATTTAAAATAAATATTTTATAACAATATACACTACTGTTCAAAAGTTTGGGGTCAGTATATTTTTTTCTTTCTTTCTTTCTTTTTGGAAGAAATTAATACTTTTATTCAGCAAGCGTTATATTGTTAGAAAATATTTCTATTTTATATAAATGCTGTTCTTTTTAACTTTTTATTCATCAATGAATCCTGAAAAATCTATCACAGTATCCAAAAAATATTAAGCAGCACAACTGTTTCCAACTTTGATAATATCTGAGTATCAAATCAGCATATTAGAATGATTTCTGAAGGACCGTGTGACACCGAAGACTGGAGTAATGGCTGATAAAAATTCAGCTTTGCATCACAGAAATAAATTATATTTTAAAGTATATTAAAATAGAAAACCATTATTTTAAATTGTAATAATATTTCACAATATTACTGTTTTTTTCTGTATTTTTGATCAAATAAATTTCAGGCTTGATGAGTGTAAGAGACTTCTTTCAAAAACATTAAAAATAGTAATGTTTCCAAACTTTTGACCGGTACTGTATGAATTATATTGTTCTTTCTTTGTGTATTTGTTAACTTTTTCACGTGACATTTAGCAGCATTTACGACAGCGCATTACATACTCCTGCACGTAAACCCTGGTGGGAAAAAAGTATACTTTATTGTATTTCAAATATATTCCCTTTTCAATAGTACATTGCAAATATACTAACAAAAAAGTGTACCATCTTTAAATATTCAAAAAGTATATTAGCATCATACTTTTACCTATTTTCATAATACAACTTTTAACATTAAAATAATTGTAATCCAGTATATTTTCTAAAAATATATTTTAGAAAAATATACTCAAATAAATGTTCTGTGCGTTTTTTAAAGTGTATTTATTTGAACATTACTTTAAAATATATTTTAGGGATATTTTAAACTGTATGCTTAAAATAGTAATTGTAACAATGCACTGAAAGTATATTTAAAAAGTACATTATTTAATATCCTGAAGATGTAGTGTATTTAAAGTTAAATTTGAGTATAATTTTTAAGTTTACTTATTCATGCTTGTGATTCTTTTTATTACTTGTGCATATTTCTTTCAGAAAATGTTAAAATGAATGACTGATATGATAAAAGCCCATTTTTAAATATATGCAGTATAGCCTACATTTTGCAAATATGTGTAAATATGTTTAATAAGTTTACACTGGCAGAAAAGAATCATGTTACAATTGTACACACAAATCTATATTAAACAACACACCAGCAGCACAAGTGCATGCAAGAAAATATGTTAAGTGGTTTATCGGAATTCAAATGTCTCTTCATCTTGGTCTGTGACCAATCAGATTTTATTGCTCACTGCCTTCAGCCAACCAGAGCTGCTGACATCACAGTACTCGTCTGAATCCCCCTCGCTCATTCACAGGAGGCTTGCAGGTGAAGTACTGTGTTGCAATGCTTTATTTATTTAATAAAACAATCTTGGGAATTCGGACAAGTTCAATCAAGTGACATCGTAGCCTGACCTTAATGGCGATGACAACCAGCTAGGAATAAAATGGCCTACGTGATCCCGGAAAGAACTGGAGAAAAAGTCCTGCTATTTGGAGGTAAGTTGTAGTCTACCAGTTATTTCCGATCACTAAATTATTCTTCTCAACCTCACAAACGAAAAATTGTCAATGCTTAGTTTTGCTTTAACAAACGGAGAACGAGTTTTCGGCTTGATATCTCCTTTTTGAGTTTGTGTGTGGTGGTTTATGGCACATGTATGCAGCACCAAAACTCCCCGTTCATATGATTGGTCAAATCGCCCCATATTCTGTACAATATTAATTCATAAAGATTTGTATACTGTATATGCTTGACTATGTACTAGAAACAATATCGACATACCGTACTGATACAGTTGCCTGCTGCTAATCCTCATTTACTGTTCAAAAATAGTATTGGTTCAATGTAGGATTTAGACAGACTATTGTAAACGTGAATAAAATGTTGAACATGCTGTCTGACCTTATATCTTTTGTATATTCTCTTAACAAATGCTGTTCTTTAACTGCCTCTGTGTAAGCGGCTATCAGACGCAATAATGAGCAGCTCATCAGAAAATGGAATATAATGTGTAATTTGTATTTGTGTATAGAGGGTCAGTATGGCCATTGGTCCAATAATGTTTTTTTCTTTCGGTGTTCTTTAATGAAAAACATGGTAAGTTTGGCTGAAACCAAGTTTACACCAAGTTTAAATAAAAACCATTGGACTTGTTAATGAAATATATCTGTTCATTAGTGATGTTACATTTTATTTATTTTAATGGCCTTGAAAACAAATGCATTCAACATTAGGAAATGTATCCTAAGTAATTCATTTAACTGTATTTAAATGGTAGCACGATTATAATACTGTATTGTGTGAGATTATGTAATTCAAAGTACAGTAGTCAACATTTGAAGTGGATCAAAAAAGTTCAGCAAAGTTGTCCTAAGAAGAAGGTTTTAGGACAACTTTGATGAATGGTTTTGATCCACTTCAAATGTTGACTATTATATATTGTGCAAAGTATAGCTAAGTAATAACAAAGTGTATTGTTATTGACTACAAAGTGTGTAATTTTTAGTATTTGGAATAAGCCAAAGGTACTGAGCATACAGTATACTATTACCTGTGAAATAATATATTCATAGAATATTGCTTGTGTGTTCAGAAGACACTCGTAATTAATTTGTAATGTACTTAAATCACAAATAAAGTGTACTTATAACACAAATAAAGTATACTTATAACACAAATAAAGTATTTATACCACAAATAAAGTATACTTATAACACAAATAAAATGTACTTATAACACAAATAAAGTACTTATAACACAAATAAAGTGTACTTATAACCCAAAGTATATTTATAACACAAATAAAGTATACTTATAACTTAGTCCCTACACAGGCATATACTTAAAGTATACTTGAAGTTGTTCCAATTTAGCACACAGAAGTACACTAAATATACTTAAAATTATGCTTTAATACAACTTTATTACAACTAAAATATACTTAGTACAAAATTAGTGCTTCAAAATAGCACACTTCAAGTTAACTAATCATTAGCACACTTGAAGTATACTGATAATTAGTCTGGATGCAAGTATACTTATATACTAAATCTTTTTCACCAGGGAAAGGAAGAGAAGATTAGAAAATGGGTTAGTTCAATTCTGAGTTCATTCTTTATGTTTGTAGGGGTGTGCGATATGTATCGTCTGTGATGATATCGTAATTGTAGTTTTAACGATGTGCGAGCTGACATCGAGTTTGTCACTAACTCTTTCACTGCGTGATGTGTGCAGTTATTTGCCCCTAAAATTCAAGATACTCAGGCATTTTTGTCCTGATTAGTTTTGTTCTTATATTTATATCATATGATGTAGTTATATTACAATATCACACAATGCTGTTTTTCTCAAATATCAGCATGATTGCAAATGTGATATTTGTTTTATACAACAGTTAAACAATAAGTTAACATTGTGAGTTACACTTTAGATACGATATTGTCAATATTGTTTGTTTTTCGTTTCTTTTGCCAACAAAATTTAAAAATGAAACCACAGCAGAATCGAGTCTCCGAGCAACACACAGCAGTGATTTGTTACTGAATGAATCTGTATTTTGAATGAATTAGTTTAATTAATGATTCAATGACCCGTACAATAAAGACCGTCACTTGCTTCATTCCTAAAAGAATCAGCCATTTGAACAAATTGGTCGAATGAATGATTCACTCATTAAGACAGTGACAGTGACTGGTGGTTTTAGTTTGATATTTAAAGTACCTTTTAATTAAAAAGTTAAAATTAGAAATAATTTCATATTTTAAAATTGAATATAAAAAAAAACAGTCTCATAGTATTATTTATGTAATTGTAAATGCAGTGTAAATATAGCATTGCCACTTCTGATGCCGCATGTGTCACCTCTGCATTGTAAAGATGGATTTTGTTGATAATGATTCCATTTGATCGGTAACAGCCCTGTACTGTGTTATTATTCTAATAGAATTTAATGTTAGAATTTGATTTGATTGATTGATTAACTTTCAATTGTTATTTATTGTTAGAATTTGACAAAAGGTGTTGCATATATCTACTGTAATAAGTTTAGAAAAAAAAATGTCTTTATATAGGTCAGCTGTCCACAACAGGCCTAAACCAGCCATGGTACCAGCACAAAAACACACTCAACAAAATACCATTTATCAATTGTTGTTATCAACAAAGTCTTTGAAAATATCGAGATATAATTTTTTGTCAGTACTGCACACCCCTAATGTACAGTATTCATTTTTATTTCTTCAGGTCTTAAAAAGGTCTTAAAAAGCCATAAATTTTACTTAAAAAAAAAATGTGCAGCAACTCTGCAAATGTATGGTTGTTCTTTTAAAGTTACACACAGGTTGGTACTCAAAAACTCATATTAGATCCTTCAGACTCCGTTGACTTTAATTGTATGGACAAAGACAGCTGAAAGATTCTACAAATACCTTCTTTTGTATTCTGCAGATGAATGAAAATTATATGAGTTTGAGACAACATGAGGATGAGTAAATGTTGACCTAATTGTAATACATTGTAATGTTTTTATAATGCTTATGAACCTTTTCTCTGAATAAAGCACAGATGTATTATAACAAGGGTTTCAAATTAACACCTGCCAATTTGCAAAATGCGTGAAAATTAACAGTGGCATGTATATCAAAGTACCAGATAATTTGACAGTTTAAGATTCATAAATCATGTTCTATCACTTTGAATGCCATTACTATCAAAGCGTAATACAAAACAAAACTGTAATACTCCAGGGGCCGGTTGCACCAGCTGTGCATAAGTTACAACTTAGCCTAGTTTTGACATAAATGGGCGCTAAGTTACAACTTACGCACTACTAAATATTTTTGCATTGCGCCATGAAACTTAGTTGAAGCATAACACATGTATAAATTAAATATTTATGGAAGCCTCTGATCAGGAGTAATGGTTGGAATAAAATAGCAGACTGACTGAACTGTTTCAGTAAGCTCTTGTTTTACCCGACAGACTTCAATTCAATATGATAATGCTGACTTTTACACTCGCTTACATTTTAAGAGAGAGAACATTATATGAAAAGACTACTTTGTTACTGTCTCTTCAACACGAACCCGTCCTAAACAGTGTGCCGCTGTGTGCATCACTCCATGTTGTGCATGTCAAATAAAATCAGTTATAATCAATAAATGTCATTTCTTATGTTTTTTGTTTATGTATCAGTATTTATTTATTGATCCTTATTAATTTTGTTTCAAATACAGATATGTTATGTACATATAAAAACACTTGTTATTCTTGATTAAGTATTATTGTATTTAATGGAAACTTATTTTTTTTACCATTAGTTACGTAAGGTAAAAGAACTTAGAATGAAGTGTAGTGATTTTGGATTAGCCTCACATGAGGGCACCACAAATGTAGTTATTTATGGTCTTAAATATTAATATTAATATTTTGTATTAATATTAATATTGAGTCAGATGATTCCTTCCAATATTTTGGGCACCAGTCAGGATTTTCACCTTGACAAAGAACAATCATGAAAGATTGTTGATTGAATTAGAATTTTATAAATTGGAGGAAGTTTATCATCTGACCAATCTGAAGGATTTAGTGAGATTTGGGCGAGCTTGTAGAGCCTCTGATTATCAACACAAAAATGACACAGTTTGCAATAAAATGAATTTATTAACAAAAAGATATACAAGAGTAAAATATCACACTCACTAAATACTACGAAGGAAAATGACTAAACTAAAAAGAAAATTGAATCAATAATCAAACAGAAACTACAAACTACAACACAAATGGATGTTAACAAAACTGAATGCCAAGTAGATGAGTAACGGAATGGACGAAGCAATGAATGGGTAATTAGCAGTCTATGAGGGAGTCAATTGTGGTCTTTCTGGATGCTGGTATTAAAAATAGTAAATAAGCATTTACTATGAATACAGATAACGTGTCTAATGTATCTATCTGTGTACGCTGAGCCTAGATAAACAGTCTCTACACAAATAGCAATCTCATTTAGCAACAACCTAATGCCAAGGCCTTTGGGAAAGGGTTTGGTTAGCTTATATTTACGTTTCACTTGGTCAGGTGATCAGTCCAGGAATGGAAAACGTTGTCCACTGGTATCCTTCCATGTGCAGTGGGAGACTGGATTGCTTTCCAACAGCTGCAGAGCTGCACTCAGTGCTGGAGGTCTTTGTGTAATCCAGAGAACTGGAGGTCAGATGGTGGTTGGTCCGTAGGATCTTCTGTAGGTTGGAGGTACTTGAGTTATGCAGGTCGGGAATCAAAGTCCTCTGCAGAAGCACTTGGGCTGCTTGAAGATCCGTGCGGTGAAAGGTTTACTCACAAGAGTCTCACCTTGGTCGTGCTGTTGTTCTTCCCTTGTCAGGTCAGAAACTCAGAAACAAGGGTTTGTTCAATTGGGGAAGCTTTTATTCCTTCCTGTTGGGGAGGGGATTACAAATCCCCACCTTTCCTGATGTGGTGATGTGGGTGGGGTCACAGCATTCCAGGTGTCCGTCCCTTAACACGCCCACCTTTCATCCTGTGAAACTTGTTGTATTGTCCCAAAATACACAGTTAAATAAAACAATGTCTTTAGGACCTTGGAAATGCTTTATTTCTTTTTCAAACCTTTCTCAAAGTCCTTGTGGCAGTGTTCTGAACTCGTAGAGTCCAAACTTGATGTGAATTAGTTGAGGTATCACACTTCTGTCTCAGTGGGTGCAGTTGCATTGGCTTTTATTCCAGGTGTGGTTTCCACTGTGTATGCACAGCTTCCTGGATAAGTAAAAGGATGTATAGGACATGTTCCTTACAGTATTCCTGTTCATTTTTGGTGACTTCAAGCCAATATGTTTAGAAAATGTCTTTCTTTCTGAGCATTTCTTTGTTCTTGCTGTGCTCTAGCCAGAACCAGTTTGGCAGCCCTAGGAGTCCATAGTCATTCACACCTTGAACTCAGGCATGGACGGCTAAGGTGAACAAAGGCAACTCGTGATGAGATTAGCCTATCATCAATGGGCCATTGATGTCATCTTTCCTGTCCTCCACCTTTGGCAGTTCTGATTACAATAGTCATTTAGTTGAGGGCGTTGAGGGTCTTATCAGACTCTTTTGTATTAATCAAAGTGGGACAAAAGAATGTCTGTTGTGAAGCTCCTGTGCCATCATGTCTGTTGTTCACTACAGAAGGATAAACCGAAATTCACGGTATTTCAACAACTTCTGCTCACGTATTTGAAGGCTGCTATTGGATCGAGGGTAAATGTCATATTATGCGACTATGCCCTAGTGAAAAAAAAGTATGCTAAGTATACTTGCAGCCAGACTAATTATCAGTATATTTCGAGTGTGTTAATGATTAGTTAACTTAAAGTGTGCTATTTTGAAACAACTAATTTTGTACTAAGTATATTTCAGTTGTAATTAAGTTGTATAAAAGCACAACTTTAAGTATATTTAGTGTACCTTTGTGTGCTAAATTGGAACAACTTCAAGTATACTTAGTACACTTTAAGTATATGTCTATGTAGGCATGCTTGATTAGTGATATTAAAGTGTACTTAATTTGTGTTATAAGTACACGTTATTTGTGTTATAAGTACATTTCAAATTAATTATGAGTGTCTTCCGAACACACAAGCAATATACTATGAATATATTATTTTACAGGTAATAGTATACTGTATGCTCAGTACCTTTGGCTTATTCCAAATACTAAAAATTACACACTTTGCAGGCAATAACAATACACTTTGTTATTACTTATACTTTGTATAATATAGTCAACATTTGAAGTGGATCAAAACCTTTCATCAAAGTTGTCCTAAAACCTTCTTCTTAGGACAACTTTGCTGAACTTTTTTGATCCACTTCAAATGTTGACTACTGTACTTTGAATTACATAATCTCACACAATACAGTATTATAATCGTGCTACCATTTAAATACCATTTAACAAATTACTTAGGTGACATTTTCCCAAAGTTGAATGCATTTGTTTTCAAGGCCATTCAAATAAATAAAATGTAACAACATCACTAATGAAGAGACATATTTCATTAACAAGTCCAATGGTTTTTATTTAAACTTAACATGGTTTCAGCAAAACTTACCATGTTTTTCATTAAAGAAAAAAAATTATTGGACCAATGGTGACCCTCTATACACAAATACAAATTACACATTATATTCCATTTTCTGATGAGCTTCTCATTATTGTGTCTGATGGCCTCTAACACAGAGGCAGTTAACCACAGAAACTCGTGAAGAACAGCATCTGTTAACAGAATATACAAAAGATATAAGGTCAGACAGCACTTTTTATTCACGTTTACAATAGTCTGTCTAAATCCTATATTGAACCAATACTATTTTTGAACAGTAAATGAGGATTAGCAGCAGGGAACTGTATCAGTATGGTATGTCGATATTGTTTTCGGTACATAGTCAAGCATACAACACTTTATGAATTAATATCGTACAGAATACGGGCGTTTTGGTGCTGCATACAAACATGTGCCATAAACCACCACACACAAACTCAAAAAGGAGATATAAAGCTGAAATCTCGCTCTCTTTGTTAACTGGTAGACAGACTACAACTTACCTCCAAATAGCAGGACTTTTCTCCGGTTCTTTCAGGATCGCGTAGGCCATTAAATTCCTAGCCGGTTGTCGTCGCCATCAAGGTCAGTCTGTGATGTCACATGATTGAACTCGTCAGAATTTACAAGATTGAGCGATGTATTGCGCTTTCAGTGTTTTATTAAATAAATTATACATTGCGACATTATACTTTTTCACCTGAAAGCCCCCTGAGTGACTGAGCGAGGGGGATTCAGACGAGTACCGTGACGTCAGCAGCTCTGATTGGCTGAAGGCAGTGAGCAACAAAATCTGATTGGTCACAGACCAAGTTGAAGAGACATTTGAATTCCGATAAGTCTCAAGTTCAACCACTCAACATATTTTTTTCGCATGTAATGTTACTTGTGCTGCTGGTGTGTTGTTTAATATAGATTTGTGTGTACGATTGTAAAATGATTCTGCCAGTGTAAATTTATTAAACATATTTACACATATTTGGAAATTGTAGGCTACACTGCATATATTAAAAAATGGGCTTTTAATGCATTACTCATAAATAAATAAAATAAATAAGCACAAGTAATAAATAAATAAGCACAAGTAATAAAATAAATTCCAAGGATGAATAAGTAAACTTAAAAAATATACTCAAATTTAACTTTAAATACACCACAACGTCAGGATATTAAATAATGTATTTTTTAAATATACTTTCAGTGCATTGTTACAATGATCATTTTCAGCACAGTTAAAATATACCTCAAATATATTTTTATAAAGTGCAAATAAATACACTTTTAAAAAATAAACTGAACTTTCACTTCAAGTATATTTTTCTAAAATATATTTTTTAGAAAATATACTAAAGTACAATTTTTTTAAAGTGTGTTAAAAGTTGTATTGTGAAAATATGATGCTAATATACTTTTTATATATTTAAAGATAGTAAATTTTTTTGTTAGTATATTTGCAATGTACTATAGAAAAAGGGAATATGTTTAAAATACAATAACGTATACTTTTTTTCACTAGGGTGCATTACTTTAAGGAGAGCTCACGACCTACTAGCTACGTTCTGCCTTAAGAACAAATAATGCAACTGAATAAAGTACAGAGTTAGTAACAAAGTAGCTAATAGTTACTAAGCCTCTAGTGTGGACTTCACATTTCAATTTAAGAAATAACTTACGAATGGCTGGTGAAACCCTACCCAGTAAATTGTGAGAAGGAGGCCACTTTTTTTTAACCCATTCTCACTCCCTTGGTGTCCAAGTCTTTTCACATGACTATACAGACATCAAAAGTTCCCTCTTGCATCTTTACTGTAGTGTTGCCCGTAAACCCATTGCTTTCAGTGAAAAATGTTTTCCATATATATACTGACACGAAAGGCATGAGAATATAACATCGGATAATTATAAAATGATGACATGATCACAAAATTATACCCCAACTTATAATTTCGCAGAACGTAGGTAGTAGGTCATGAGCTCTCCATAAAGTAATGCATGGTTAACAAATTAGTCCAGCCATCTAGCCATAGTCCCAGTCAATATGAATGTGATGATTTGTGTGGCTCTTTCTTTCAAATAAAATTGGACGCTCTATGTGGGTCTCTTGCCACTGAACCAACCACTTCTACTTGTGAGCAAGCTCAATCTATTCAACTGTTAAATAATTTTACCTTGACAAATCCAACCTTAAATGCTGAAATAATACAGAACTCTAATTCTTCCTCATGCCAGTTAGATCCTGCACCCACATTCCTTCTGGAACACTGTACTTCTGTCATTTCTGCTCCTATCTCACACTTAGTAAATATGTCCTTTATCTCTGCCACTGTTCCAATTTCACTGAAAACTGCTGCTGTTACTCCTCTTCTTAAAAAAACAAACCTGGACCCAGCAGATTTCACCAACTATCGTCCAATCTCCAATTTACCATTTATTTAGAAAATTATGGAAAAAGTTGTTGCCAATCAGCTAAAGTCTTTTCTAGCTCTCAGCAATCAGTTCGATGCATTTCAGTGTGGTTTCTGCTCTCATCACAGCACTGAAATTGTTTTAGTTAATTATGCAAAATTCACTTTTGCATGGTGTTTGGACATAAATGTGTGTTGGCAGTGTGTACACAACCACCCTATAATGATAAAAATCCAACCATTCCTTTTTTTTTTTAATCCCCTTAAATCATAAGCAGTGTCTCAAAACAAGATTCCTGGCAATGTGACATTCTCCCAAGCGTTTTAGGTGTTCTGTAGCTGGATGGATTAATCCACATAGCTCTCTCCATTTACTCCCTAAATCTGAGCCGCTGAAGACGAGGTGGATTAATTTTGTTTTCAAAGAAAATGCTCCCTCAACTCTACTGAAATTTGTTTATGTCTGCATGTATTGTTTCACACCGGACTTCTTTGTGAACGAATGTCAATACAAAGGGACAATACAAAACAGAGGTTGTGCTAAAAATTTGTTACTCAAGGATAGATCAGTAAACTGTTTGTGATCCAGCTTACAGTCTCAAGAGTGATACTGGATACAGCAGTAATGAAGGTGAGAGCACTTTATTACAGTTCATTGGAGTTGATTTACGGATATAAAGTTTACCAGTTTATTAAGCACCACCCGAAAAGGCATAAGGTCTTTATATATTTGTTTACTGTTAGTTATAACGAGTGTTTCTGTGTAATTCGCTATGTATTTTGATGATAATGCAAGGGAGAGAGAGAGAGTTTATGGATAATATTTTAATGCACACTTGCACTATTTTATTAAGCTCTTACAGTGATTTTCTAGAGTGAAAACTGACGCTTCATCTTTTGTGTGAAGTACAATAAACGTCATAAAACTCATCGGTAAAGTCCAACAGGGTCCGGTACAACAGGCTTGTAGTAATATAGTGGATAAAAACAAGAAGACAATATAAGTTTTAACCGTAATTGAACTAAACTATACCCGTTCTATCTCCATGCACTATATATTCGCAGTTTCTGACATTATAGTGCGTCCTGACTGACTCCTGACACCAGAGAATCAGCTCTTGAAGCTCCGCCCCTCTTAGGCCGAGCGCAGCAGCTCATTTGCATTTAAAGGGCAAACACTTTTTTAACATGCTATAAAAAATGATCTGTGGGGTATTTTGAACTAAAACTTCACATACACACTCTGGGGACATCAGAGACTTATTCTACATCTTGTAAAATGGGGCATAATATCCCCTTTAAGGTTGTCAACGATCTGTTACTTTCTGGTGACTTCATTCTGGTGACTCCATTCTCCTACTGCTCGACCTCAGCTCAGCATTTGATACTGTCTGTCACAAGTTATTACTTTCCCGCCTTTCAGAGATAGGTGTCTCAGGTGCTGCACTATCCTAGTTCTCTTCCTATCTCACTGATAGACAATACTACATTACTATGCATAATTATAAATCTCCTACCGCTTTACTCAGTCAGGGTGTTCCCCAGGGCTCTGTTCTCAGGCCATTACTATTTATTACTTACATCATGCCTCTTGGACATATAATCCATCGTCATGGTTTTCATTATCACTGTTATGCTGATGATATTCAGATATATACCGCTTGCAGACTAGATTCTATTCACCAGACCACATCACTATCTACTTGTGTTAATGAGCTAAAGGCCTGGCTAAATTCCAAGTTTCTCAGTTTGAATTTGAGCAAAACAGACATTTTAATGACTGGCCCCCCCATCACTAACAAAAAATATAGTAAATGTTCCCAGTTTCATCCTTGATGCTACAACAATTTTTCCATCTACTACTGTCAGAAATTTAGGTATTACTCTTGATCCTACACTGGTCCTAAACTTTCCAAAGCTGCATTTTTCCAGCTTTGCCGTTTAACCCAACTTCGTTCTTATGTTTCCCCGAAAGATACTAAATCATTAGTGCATACTTTTATTACATCCACGCCTCGACTACTGTAATGCTGTTTTGCCGGATTACCATTGCACTCTATCTCTCATTTACAATATATTAAAAATTTTGCTGCAAGAATATTAACCCACACTAAACGATCTGCTCATATTACCCCTATCTTATTTAAACTCCACTGGCTCCCTGTATCATCTCGCATTACTTACAAAATTCTTCTGCTTACTTTTAAATCACTCAATGGCCTTGCTCCTCCTTATCTCTCTGATCTACTGTCTCCTTACGTTCCGCCTCAATCACTTCAATCTTCAGGGAGTGAACTTCTTACTGTACCTAGATTTTGTCTATCTTCAATGAGCGGCAGGTCATTTTCCGTCATTGCACCTAAACTATAGAACTCTATGCCACTGGCACTAAGGACAATAACCTCACTCTCTGTATTTAAATCACAACTCAAAACCTATTTGTTTACTCAATACTATCAGTCATAACCTGTTCTTTAGACCAGGGGTGTCCAAACTCGGTCCTGGAGGGCCACTGTCCTGCAGAGCTAAACTCTGCAGGACAGTGGCCCTCCAGGACTGAGTTTGGACACCCCTGCTTTAGACACTCTCCTCATTCTATACTACCAGCTGTAATTCTCTCTGAGTATTTTTGTTCTGTGTATTTATGTTGCATCTACTATTCTTTGTTTGTTACTTATTGACACTATCCTTTCCCTTTCAAGGGAACTCGAGCTGCATCGAAGCGCTGCGGGAACGCCTCTGCGTGATTGCGTCGTGAAGCATGTATGAAATCAGTCCAGTGGAGTGACGGAACGTCATAGGCGGGTGACGTCACTGACCAGGAAACTATAAAGCCTACCTGAAAACCCATTCATTCAACTTCTGTGCCGTCAGCAAGCGCTATATGTGAAATCGTGTGTCCTATTTCAGTCACACAAGCATTTATTATGGCGAGCGAACAACAATTCAGAAAGTGTGTTCATTCCTGCCCTCGTTTTATTACGGGTGGGGATACACACCCAATGTGTGTTGTTTGTTTGGGAGTGCAGCATGCCCAAGCAGCTCTCGAGGGAGCTGCTTGTGAGCATTGTGATCTTCTCCCCCTGAGAACGCTGCACTCCCGCCGAGCCCTCTTTGAGGAGGGCGGCTCGGCTCGGCTCGCGTTCCTCGTGGCACGGGTCCCACTTCTGCCGAGGCAGAGCGGCGTCTGATGTCATAGGGTTCGCAGATGGATCTGACAGAGGGGTTAGAGATGAGTGCTGCCCTATCTCAGCCCTCACCTGCCGGATCCAGTGTCTCAATTCGGAGTCAGGAAGCACGCACTGCGGTTTCTTCCGCTCTGGTTGAGGCAGCTGCACTGATGGCATTCAGTTCTGAGGAATTGGATGTTGTTAGTGTGGCAACAGGTGACACTGAAGACTCACCACTTCAGTCTCCTGCTAGTGAGGAGCTTGTGGAGGTTTTGACTTGAGCCGCGGCCAAGTTGAACATTGAATGGCCGGCCCGAGAAACGAGCTGCAAGTGAAAAACAAATTAGATGAAAGATATTTACCATCTAGGTCAGCTCAACCTCCACGTCGGGGCTTACCGTTTTTTCCCAACCTCCACACCGAGGTGTCAAGGTCATGGAAGAAGCCTGTCTCATAGTGTCAGGATTCTGAGGGTGGTCCCCTCCAAAGCTAGACAGCATTCACCGCATCACACGGTGCTCTCGGGGGGGGGCGCTCTGCCAACCCCGCCGCAATGCTGGGGCACAGAGGGTCACCCAAGAGTGGCTCGCGCTCTCTGATGCAGCTCGAGAGGCTGGTTCCCTTAGTAGATTTTCTGGCAGAGTGGAAATGTCTGTCAAACGTATCTCAGTGGGTCCTGCAAACGATAGAAAAGGGGTATGCTATCCAATTCAGAACATGGCCACCCCGATTCAGCGGGGTTCTGCCCACAGTGGTGGGCCCCCAGCAGGCTCTGGTTTTGGCACAGGAAGTAGAGACTCTGCTGCGAAATGAGGCTATAAAAAGGGTTCCTCCTCCCAGCAGGGAGTCAAGATTTTACAGTCAGTACTTCATTGTCCCAAAAAAGGATGGGGGGTTGCGTCTGATCCTAGATCTACGCCTGTTAAATCGCACTGTAGCAAAGCTAAAGTTCAAGATGCTCACAATCAAACATATCGTGTCACAAATCAGGTCCGAGGACTGGTTTGTCACGATAGATCTAAAAGACGCATACTTCCATGTATCCATCCTCCCACAACACAGGAAGTTCCTGAGGTTTGCTTTCGGGGGCGAAGCATACCAATATCGGGTTCTTCCTTTTGGCCTAGCACTGTCACCCCGCACCTTCACCAAATGTGTAGACGCGGCTCTGACACCCTTGCGCATGCAGGGCATCCGCATTCTAAACTACATCAACGATTGGTTGATTCTAGCTCAATCAGAGCAGATGGCGGTTCAACATCGAGATGTTCTTCTCGCACACATGAAGAAGTTGGGGTTGAGGCTAAACGTGAAGAAAAGTGTACTGTAAGGAACCCTGCATCGGCCCAAAAACGGAATCCGACGGCCTGGACGAAGGTTAACGCGTGTATGTCTTTTCAGCGCCTCTGTGAAGTTCACTTAATTTCACTTGTTTAATCTGACTCCAATTTTAATTGATTATTACTCTTAGGTTGTGTTTCCAATTAGAAATTAATCATTGGTTATGCATTTTTTGATTTTTGATTATTCTGATTACCTTATATCTTCAATTATTCGTTCACTGCGGTCCCGGTATTGCTTTAGAAAAGTCACTTTGGCCGACTGAATGCTCTTCTCGGACACAAACTCGTCAGTTCTGACCTTAAACATTGGATGCAGGGTAAATATCTACCTTTAAGTTGGTCGCGCTCTGCTTACTCGTAACAAAAAGCATAGTTTTTATATATTTACGAAAACTGCAACTTATGTAAGGCAGCGATAGTCGGAAATTGAAATGGACTTAATTGATGTGCCCTATGCTCCATCTATTAAACCTTCCGTATGATCAATCCTGAACACAGATTTGCGGTAATACCTTCGCTTTAATCTACTAGAAGTAATGAATCAATCAAATGAATCAGCTGTTGCATCCTGTAGATGTGTGAGGGCAAGGCGTTGTCCTACGCTATTTCTTTGAGATCTTCTCTCCGGATAAGCTTTATTGCTTTATTGCATGAGCAGAACGTGTCAGGAAAGTCTCATTACACTTTACGGAAACATCTGTGTCCGCCCCCGGTTTAATTGATCCTGTGAGAAGTCCTTGGTTACCTTCAAGTAGAAGGTTTCGTTTGCCGGGCAGGTCAAATCTCCATGGGTGAAGGATAAATTTCGCTGATGATGCTCCATTGCGTGCAGGACACCTGAACAACCCGAGTGACCATTCAATACTTGAACACTGATGAATTTGATGTTATTGTAAGATAAGAAAAAAGGTTGTTGGAAAAACATAATAACACAAAATAACACATGATGAACATGTCAAAAGTGCGAATGGTAAACAAGGTCTCCTTTTCAGAGTTCTATCTTTAGTGAGCAGGTCTCATTCTAATCACCAGATTCTTCACTATCACTGTGATATGATAGTGGAATTTAGACTTGGTCTGGATGAGTTAAAGGAAAGTAGCAAAGAGTCAAAATAACTAGTATATTTACCAGTGGTATGCATAATTAAATATATCACATACTTAAACATAGAAATACACAATTTCATAATTACAATTATAAAACTGTCTATAATGGTTGTTTTAACTGCAAATCCTTAATGCAAATTTAAAGTTTCAATCAAGTCAATTAGAGAATGGAATTTACTGAAACAGAGATTTGAAATCTCTTGTTTAGCTTTTACAACCATCATTTGTGCATTTGATGTACAGGCTAAGTCACGCTCAAGAATACAGGTCTGACTGGGAATTGAGTAACAGATTGACAGAAATGCCTGCATTTCAGTTCTAATTCTTTTGTTACATTTGTCATTAGTCATATGTTGGAAACTAGGGGGCCCTCCTAGTTTGCAACAATGCCAAGGACTGGACATAATAAATGTTTTGTCCAAAGAGACCAGTTGCATTACTGAATAGGTCTCATTTAGATTTTGAATTTGGAATTTGAATGATCGGAAATTCTATAATTGATTGATTGAATTGATGTGTGACTAAAGCCTTGCACATGTCCTGCATATTACAGTGTTTCCATAACACCTCAAAATTGACACAATTAAAAAGAAAATAAATTATGGCAATAATTTCCCTTGTCCTATATGTATGAAGGTGAATGATGTATGCTAGATTTGCATTATGTGAATAATTTTAGTCTAGATAGTCTTATGATCTATGCCAGGTAGAAATGTTGTGAGTTTGTAGTGTGTGTGTTTTCTGTATGTTTGTGTAGAAGATGGGTGGTGTCTGTCCTACCATAATTTGTGTTGCATAATTTAGTTCCAGTTCTACACTGGGAGGCCATATCTATGAGTGCTATGATTTGTGAATGGCCTCTTGAAGTTTCTACACACCCATCTTCTGCGTGTGAAGGTGGGACCAGACACCCTTGTGGAATCTGGTCCTAAAAAAAATGGCAGCTGTCAGTCCTGAAAGGGAAACAGACACACAGAAACAACAGTTGATCTTGAACCTTTAAACAAATTGCATTAAGATAGATGGTGCCATCTTAATTTTTCTTAGATGGTCTTATCCAGACAGTTGTTGCAAATGGCTTTAATCTGTTAAGATTTTATGCCATTAGAAGAAAATTTGTTTTAGTTTACAAAGACATAGATCATTATTATGATTGTTTCTGCAAAGGAAAAGGCCAGATAAACTGAGTGATAGTGGTCAGATCTGACTGCTGGTTTTTAAGCATTGTCAGAGAATCTTGCACCTTGAGTTGCTGTTGCAGCTGTGCTTACACAGTCTGTTGTGTTGTGAGGATTATGACACCCAGGTCTCCTGGGGGAATCTCACACTAGCCAGATCTGTGATTAGGGCACCAGATCACCATTTGTGGTGTTGTGCTGTTTGTTTAACAATTGGTATTTATGGTGTCATTCAAATACTTGACCATTTGGACCTATGTGGTCTGTAAAAACAGAAGAAGCTCTGCCTGATATTAACATTTCACACAACTTTAATTACATTTCCAGTAAAATACCTTCCCTGATCAGATCCCATATTATCTCCCAGAGAGGAGTTTGTTAACACTTATCCACTTTGTTTGTGGTTTTGTTGCAAAGGAAAATCAAAACTTGTACCTCCCCTTGTCACTGGGTTACAGATCAATAGGATCATTTTTTTTTTTAATTCATGTTTTGATCTTGAATGGATTTAGCTTATTCAAGATATGATAATCAGGTTGATTGTTTTAGTTGATAAATACTGGGCATTGTAATTTTTCTCATTAAAGATTCTTGCACAGATAGAAGATAAAGAAGTTATTTCCCATTAATTTAATTTCTTCCTTCCATTTTTCTTTCCTAACTACTTATTTAATGCAATTGTGAAGCACATTGTAGCCTTAAGGCAATTCTATGCTCCTGTACATGGTGTAACTGCAGCTATACGGAAGATAGCTGAGTGATCCACTTAGGAGACAAATTCAACATAGACACACATACAACTTGAAATTGTTGTACAATTTCAGTACTACAGTTATTCCAACTTATACAAGACACATGGTCTAGAATGCATAGCATCTACAACCTTAAACCTAAGTGTGTCATGCATCACTTACAGTAAAGCAGTCATGTGTTTTAAAGAATAAACTCAACTAGTCTAGGTGCACATATAGTAGCACAAACAATTAGAATGTGTGTTCTATGAGAACAATGTGTCTAACACAATTACTAATTTGAATCCTTCCATTGATTCCTTATAATTCTTCCAGCACTGATAGTGCTACCAACTTCTGTCTACATTCTGGTTCCATCTTACTACATTCTAATTCCTTCTGCTCTTCTCCAAAATTCTTTCTTCTTCCAAACCATTGCTTGAATCATCATGAGATTAAAGGCCATCCCTGGCCATTATAATATAATATATATCATAATGTGATTATAATATAAATTATATTATATTAAAATAGTATAAATTAAAAATAATTTTATTTGCTGGTCTCAAGAGGGTCAGAGTGACTTGTTATCACCTCACTGATCTTTTAGAAGGCATTTGGCCCTGCAGCTACAGCTGTGATTGCATTGCATTGTGTTCACAGCAACAAGACAAACTGGAAACCAGTTCTAGACTTTGATGCTGTGAATATTAGGTCAAATCATTGCTCAATTCATTTAAAGATTTTTGTGACTACAATATAAAATTGGACACAATTTTCTTATTTTTGGACTAAGATGTAATCAATTACATTCTTCTGAGAATCTATTTGGATATGAAAAGAAAGATTGGACACAGCGACACAGGTCTGATTGAGAGTACAAAGATTCATTTTTGGTCTGTTTGTTTTTTCAGTCTCTTTTGAGACACTGAACAACATACAAGAGTGCAGTAATATTAAAGTCTGAAATAAGACCAAGGTAAAAGATACGTTTTATAAGACTGAGCCTTAAACAGTGCTGTTTACACCATTTGTGACATCAGTCGTAAACCTTCTTAGCACCTCTTGAACAATTTCAAAGTATAGTGATGTGATTCATCTTATTCGTTGGCTAAATTTCATTTATGAAACAAAGACAAGCTGTGCATGTCCTCTGAATGGGTGAAATCCTTAGGCTTGGTTACAAGCCTCTTAGTAACATCATAATTATCAGTTTTAACATTTAGTGTATTTTCCCAATTGCCTTCTCTAGGACTTCTGCATTTTTCTTTTGAAAATTTTTAGTTTCACTACTCTGTGTTGTCCAGCTTTACATTTCACACACAAAGGATTACAGTGAGAGATTTTGTTCCTTGTTCTGTTTTGGTTTATCCAATCACAAGATTTTTCACAAGTTAACATGACCATTTGCTTATTTTCAATGTTGCAACATTGTTACAGCAAAGCAAATAAACATGTAGCTGGGCATTCTTTACCTCAGAATTTAGGTTTTAATTTACAGCCCTCTGTTGAATACCAGAAAAAAAATTTGGATGATGTTATTCCAATTTAAGGTTAATCTCTTGTTGCGTAGGCAAACAAGGAGATCTTTAAAGTTAAAGCAAGGGATCTCATTTTTCATCTACGCTGCCGCTATCATGTCCCTGATAAAATGTGGTTGTCTAATTCTCCAGCCCCACCGGATTTTGGTCTCCGGTCTTAATTTGGGTATGCCGACCCATTCTACAAATGTGTCTATATGGGATGCGTCTATCTTTCCCTCAACACTTCTAAAAGGCAAATAAGAATGGACTTACTACAACAGCTGAAGAAAGAAGAAGATCAAACCTTGCTTGTTGCAAATCCCAATTTTCCGCTGAAAAGACACTCGCCAACAGGATATGGGAGATCACGTCGGGGTCACCACTTTGTAAGGAACCCTGCATCGGCCCAAAAATGGAATCCGACGGCCTGGGCGAAGGTTAACGCGTGTATGTCTTTTCAGCGCCTCTGTGAAGTTCACTTAATTTCACTCGTTTAATCTGACTCCAATTTTAATTGATTATTACTCTTAGGTTGTGTTTCCAATTAGAAATTAATCATTGGTTATGCATTAATTTAGATTTTTGATTATTCTGATTACCTTATATCTTCAATTATTCGTTCACTGCGGTCCCGGTATCACTTTAGAAAAGTCACTCCGGCCGACTGAATGCTCTTCTCGGACACAAACTCGTCAGTTCTGACCTTAAACATTGGATGCAGGGTAAATATCTACCTTTAAGTCAGTCGCTCTCTGCTTACTCGTAACAAAAAGCATAGTTTTTATATATTTACAAAAACTGCAACTTATTTAAGGCAGCGATAGTCAGAAATCAAAATGGACTTAATTGATGTGCCCTATGCTCCATCTATTAAACCTTCCGTATGATCAATCCTGAACACAGATTTGCGGTAATACCTTCGCTTTAATCTACTAGAAGTAATGAATCAAAAATAATACAGAATAAACCAAATATAACATTTTATTTGTCAAGTAAAAATGTATCATGCCAATTACATTACAGTTAGACAATTAGAAGCCAATTCAAAAATAATAAATGCATAACATCAATTACTCAAAGAAATATACACACAGTGATGTGTGAATGTCTTCAGACATTCACCCATCTCTGCACGGGGGCTTCTGGCTACAGATGATCCCCCATGACTGCTTTGCACTTTACCTTATATACAGACCAGAACAAAAGGGTTGTAAATATTTATTACACCAACACCTGTTTTGGGGGAGAAATGAGGACAGAATTCTCCTTAGTTCTCAATCTTCTTCATAATACCAGTGACTGCTGTGAAATGCTGTGAAAGACCCTTTTACCAATCGCACCGAGACATTTAAAATGATACCAAACATGAAAGGAATAAACAATAGATACACCAGATACATTATACTTCTTGGAGAACTTTCAGTGACTTGTGTCAGGGGGAAAGGAAGGAGGGTTTGTGTGTGTGTGTTGGGGGGGGGGGGGGGGGGCTGTTGCATCCTGTAGATGTGTGAGGGCAAGGCATTGTCCTACGCTATTTCTTTGAGATCTTCTCTCCGGATAAGCTTTATTGCAGGGTTCTTGTTCTCAGTTTTTGTCTTAGCAGGAAAATCAAGTCTTACAGTACTTTCTCCTGCTCAGAGAACCACTTATCTAGGCGTGGTATGGGATTCGATTGTCATGCGTGCTTGTCTGTCGCCCGCTCGCATAGCATCGATTCTCTCAGCTGTAAAAGACATAAAGCTAGGCCAGTCACTCACTGTCAAGCAGTTTCAGAGGCTGTTAGGTCTTATGGCAGCAGCATCCAACGTGATACCTTTGGGCCTGCTGAACATGAGACCGTTACAGTGGTGGCTCAAAACCAAGGGGTTCTCGCCGAGGGGGAATCCTTTTCGTGTGATCAAGGTCACGCGGCGATGCCTTAGTCACATGGAAACAACCTTGGTTTCTGTCCCAGGGACCTGTGTTGGGAGCTCTCGGTCGTTGCCTCACGCTAACGACAGATGCATCCCTCACGGGCTGGGGGGCGATCATGAGTGGTCGCTCTGCTCGGGGTCTGTGGCAGGACCATCACCTCACTAGGCACATAAATCACTTAGAGATGTTGGTGGTGTTTCAAGCTCTGAAATGCTTCCTTCCAGATCTCAGAGGCCATCATGTACTTGTTCGTTCAGACAACACATCGGTGGTCTCGTACATAAACGGGGTGTATATCAGGGGGGTCGCGCTCGTTATACAGACTGGCTCATCAGATTCTCCTGTGGACCCAGGGGAAGCTGCTCTCAATCAAGGCAGTTTATATCCCAGGGTACCTCAATTTGGGAGCAGACATCCTGTCGAGATGGGCCGAGGCCCGGGGAATGGAGACTTCACCCCGAGGTGGTGGAGCTCCTGTGGGAGAACTTCGGTCGAGCTGACGTGGACCTGTTTGCGTCTCGAGAGACGACTCACTGCCCATTATGGTTCTCCATGACAAACCCAGCACCTCTGGGGCTGGACGCCATGGTACAGGCGTGGCCGATGCTACGTCTGTATGCATTTCCCCCGATTGCGCTGCTCACGGGAGTTCTGGAGAGAGTTCGCCAGGACGAGGTCCGTCTGTTGCTAGTGGCCCCATTCTGGCCGGCCCGAGTTTGGAGTTCCTGCAGGAAAGATTTTCCACAGGGCTATCCCCCTCCACAATAAAGGTGTACGTGGCGGCCTTAGCTGCTTACCACGCTCCTTTGAGTGGTGTATCTTTGGGGAGACACCCGCTTATTACTCGTTTCCTTCGTGGCACTATGTGACTTAGACCTGCAGTTTGCACGAGGGTGCCGGCCTGGGACCTGGCTGTTGTGTTACAAGGCCTCTCTCTGGCTCCCTTCGAGCCTATTGAAGAAGTCCCTGAGAAGTTTCTCACACTTAAAACTATCTTTTTGCTTGCTATTTCATCTCTCAAGAGGATTGGAGACATTCAAGCTCTCTCGGTATCTCCCTTGTGCCTGGAATTTGCACCCGGCATGGTTAAAGCTTTCCTGCACCCTAGACTGGGTTACATTCCTAAGATCCCCACTAATATTGTGAGGCCTGTTGTACTGCAGGCCTTCTGTCCTCCTCCCTTTCGGACGTCTGACCAGGAGAAGCTGAATCTGCTTTGCCCGGTTAGGGCATTGGATTTGTATGTCCACAGAGCTGCCCTGTGGAGAAAGTCAGAACAGTTGTTCGTCTGTTTCGGGTCACCTAGTAAAGGTCACCCTGCATCTAAGCAGAGGATGAGCAAGTGCGTGGTCAAGGCCATCTTACTTGCTTACGAGTCGGCTGGTCAGCCTTCACCTTTGGCTGTTCGAGCTCACTCGACCAGGAGTATGGCCGCTTCCAAAGTTTGTGATGCGTCAGGCTGGTCTTCACCGCATACCTTCGTGAGGTTCTATGAACTGGACCTCGGCTCCACTCCTGGGGTGCAGGTGCTATCATCCTAGTGTGCGCTTCGATTTCACACAGACGGTCACTTGCTCATATGGCGACATGGGTATTAGCGTTCCTGCAGCGCTTCGACGCAGCTCGAGTTCCCTTGAAAGGGAACGTCTCGGTTACGTATGTAACCTTGGTTCCCTGAGTCAAGTCAAGTCACCTTTATTTATATAGCGCTTTTAACAATGCAGATTGTGTCAAAGCAGCTTTACAGTGATAACTGGTATATAATTTTGGCTGCACAGCAGCTCCTAAATAAAATGGTGTCATTATCCATCTTAAGTCAATTCAGTATTGATTCATTCTGATGTAAGAATCAATAGTTATTAATTTAGTTATTTTATCTATATCAGCACTGGAACAAACAGTGATATCATCCAGCTCAGTTCAGTTCGCATACAATGGCGTCAATGCAGGCAGATCAAAACACTGATGAATATCAAATGTCAAGTGTCCCCAACTAAGCATGCCAAAGGCGACAGCGGGTGACATCAGGTGGCAAACAGGTGTTAAAATGGAGAAAAAAACATTGGGAGAAACCAGGCTCAGTCGGGGGGCCAGTTCTCCTCTGGCCAACAGCGAACAGTGCTTTATGATAGCTGCCTGAATCATAATAAGTCCGATGGGATCGCAACAGTCAAAGTATTTATTCCAGTTCCATCCAGTTGAGGATCGTACTCATCATGCCGGTATGGACTGTTTGTTGAGGAACTGTGCAGGGAACCCTGAGCAGGGAACGAGACGCTGCATCGCTCTGCCATACTCCCAGCATGCCCGTAAGCGACTTGCTTCAGTTTTCCAGAAGCTGAATGAATGGGTTTTTGGGTAGGTTTTATAGTTTCCTGGTCAGTGACGTCACACGCCTATGATGTTCCGTCACTCCATTGGACTGATTTCATACGTGCTTCACGACGCAATCACGCAGAGGCGTTCCCGCAGCGCTTCAACGCAGCATCTCGTTCCCTACTCAGGGAACTAAGGTTACATACGTAACCGAGATGTTTTCTGTTGTTACTTATTCTATGTTATGTATCTCTGTTTTCTGTACATAATTATATGATGACAAGCTTTAGTGCAATGTATATAAGGGCATTTCAGTTATCTTTATAATGCATTATTATATAACAGGTTTCAAGTTATGTTACTAAACTAAAGAAAGTTCATTCTTTTTGATTCTCTGAAGGTTCATCTGGAAATGTCATTTTACATTTCACGAGTTCACATATACATATAATTAAATAGAGTTATGCGTATTTGGCGTGCTGTCCAGGGGGAGGGCTCTGAGCTCGGAATTTTGGCCCGAACCCAGAGTACTCCCCCCCCCGATGTGGTGATAATAGATAGAACTAGAAGCAAGGACATGGGGTGGTGGAGGGATGCTGAAGAACTGTCAATGAACAGAGGTGAGTCTGCAGTATATATACCTCTTGTTGTTGGTTGGTTAGCTGAAAGCTTTCCACTTGTGTTAATTAGGTTAATTATCTGCACCTGCTCCTCCCGAACTTTGTTAATAAAATCATATCATTTCAGTTTGACATTGTAATATCATACACCAAGATAGCACCAAGATAGTGGATAACTAGCAGCACTATCTGGTTCGGTTATGAATGTATGCATTTTGCCTTAAGTACTCACCGATTAGACCAGGGGTCAGGAACTTTTTTTTACCAAAGAGCTTTTTCACCAGAAACTTTTTTTTTCCCCCCGTGCATTTTCTCAAAAGAGCCAATGCAAAAACTAATATTTTACTATTGTTCACACTTTATTATTTACATATTTATCACTATAAAGCTGCTTTGAAACAATCTGTATTATATAAAGCACTATAAATAAAGGTGACTTGACTTGACACACAGTTTATTTATGGGAGAGACAACCCCATTCTATCACTAAACTCACACCTGTAAATTTTCTGGACTGCTGTGTGAACCGTCATGTGTGTCTGTCATGTTAGGCAGTGTGAGCAGTTTTCATATGTGTTTTCAGTAACTTTCAGAGATGGAGATAAGAGCTGAATTATCAAAGCTGAATATTTGTGTAGTCTGTGCATGACTCAAATTCTTTGCTCTCCACTCAGGTATAAAAGTTCCTGTTGGTTCATTTGAACAATAAACTTGTGCCAACCTTGATAATAATTTCCAGTTTTATGGACGCCTTTCATTTTTACTATACAGTGGTTACTGGTAATATTCATGGCAAGTGCATTAATAGAATATGGACTTGTGACTTAGTTGTTAGTTTATACAGAATTCAAGCTGCTACTGTAAGCTGCTGTGTGAACAGAACGTTTCGGGAATCTGATCTGTAAGTAAATGTGGTTGTCATTTCCAAACAGTGTGAGCATAGCCATAAAAACATAAGTGGTTTCTCATTGATTGGTGTTGCGCACAGCAAATTGGACAATTTGAAATATTATTGTAAATTGACTTTTCATTAACTTTGATAGGCTGTACAAGAAAATAACTGTAATTGGCTTTGCGTTTTCTGCAGGAAAGTGATATCTAGTGATCTGGTAGAGGAAGAGACAACTGGCGAGCCACATGAATTTTGTCAAAGAGCCGCATGGCTTGTGAGCCATTGGTTCCTGACCACTGGATTAGACACTGCTGTGTGTGTTGCATGCTTTGTTAGTTAGTCTTAACCCCCAGAACAATACCAGACCCCTAAGACCCAGACCAAGACTAAACAACTCAAGGCCCAGATCCAGACCAAGAGTTGGCCAAAATTTAGATGCAGAGCCATGTTTTTTTTTTGTTTTTTTGTTTTTTTTTTTAAATTCCATATCAACTTAGCTGTGGTAATTATCACCTTTAGTTCATTGAAGATACTTTGTCAACCAGCTTTTCAGCAGGGCCATACCAAGTTCTAGACCACAAAATCAAGACTCTCTCTCTCTCCACAGGGTTTTTTCCGTAGAAGTATCCAGAAGAACATGGTGTACACATGTCACAGGGAAAAGAACTGTATTATCAACAAGGTGACTCGGAATCGCTGTCAGTACTGCCGGCTACAGAAATGCTTCGCTGTGGGGATGTCTAAAGAATGTAAGTGTTAAAAACCTCTATCCTATACATATACAAAAACTTCATTTCAGGAGTTTGTCCCTTCAACAGATACATATTATTTTTCCCCACCTTTTCCATTAACTTTCAAACTGTGGAGTTATCAGCAATGATATTATTCATTGTAAGTGATTCAGTAACCAAAAATATCGCACTGTAATATGCAATTGTCAATAAAATGTTGCGCCCTTTGTCTTTGAGATTCATTTAAGAGCTTTAACTGTTTTGTCCTTTTTTATAGTCAGCATAACTCAAATCATGCGAAGTCAGAGGTGAGATTTTGTCAGAGGTGAGATGTGTTGGTAGCCCTGTTTAGTGCACTGTCCCATATTGTATTTCACCCCAATTTCACCAATGAATCACCAATGAAACCCAAAGTCTTTTGTGCATTGGCTATAACTAGGTGTAAAACCTTTTGAGAATGGTTACATCATCCTACATGAGAACTGTTTCAGTGTGACATTAAAGGGGTCCTGTATAAAATAAGAACAACTGAAATTTCTTTATAATCTCAATTGCTTCTCTTAGATAGCAATGAGATTAAATGCAGCACATGTTATTCATGAGAATAAGACCACAGTAATTTTGCATGTGTCTCTTCTAGAGTTTCAAAGTAGATCTCAACAATGTCTCAAGCTTCCTTCCTTCCTCTTTTAGTCAATGTTCAATTTGATTAATTGCTTTGAAGCTATACCTGTCCGAAACCAGACAGCTTTTGAGTGCACTAATTTTTTTTTTTTTTAATTGCTAAGCTCAATGTTTATCCCACTCAAAACCCTTACAGCAAATTGACTTAAGATTTAAAAACATTAAGGCATAAAACTGCAACATTTGTACAATAGTTTTTGCTCTGGGGTTATAAAACAAAAAGAAAGGTGTTTATTTGAACTTGGATAATATTCTATATGTAGTAAGTTCTTCATAGGAATCTATATGTGATGATTTCTTAGATGCACCATTATCCCACTGAGTGGTTACTTAATTAAATATGTATGTGTTCACTTGAAAATGGACAAAAACAATGTTACAGTTCACAAGGATTCCAGTGTATCACTTTTTTCACCCGGAGTCGCACTGCAAATGTACCACTGTGGAAAGATGTACGCATCATTGCTTTAAATTCAGAATACTGCCATTCAAGTCATCTAAAGCAGCTTGCATTTGACACATTATTGCCGTTGTTTGATTGCATCAGCACTTATGGCTCAGGTCGACTTCACACTCCATTTGGTGCAGGAAAAGAGGTGATTCTATGCTTTTCTTCTGAATAAAAGAGCGATAAATGCAGCAACATCACGGTCATCCTTCCATTTCCTGCTTTTTAGCACACTGGATGCAATTGACCCATTGAAGTTGAATAAGTACAGTAATGACCAAAAGTGATGTCTGGATGGGATATTTGTTTTTAATTATAAAAATATGAGGAAATATATTTTATATTTTTTTAAGTACGGGAGAAGAACAAAACACTAAACTTGGTTAAGGTATTTATCTGATAAAATTATTTGACAAAAAGGCAAAATACAATTATGGGTTTTATTTTACTATTCAACAACATGCATAGAAAAACAAAAAGCTCACAAGAAAAAGCATGCATTGACTACAACTGTTAGGATTATGCTTTATGTTTGTTTCTGTTCTTGTGACCTAGTTTTCAAGTCTGTGTCTTTCTCATTTGGTTCAACTGTTCTTAATTAATTAGCTCATTAGTTCCCTCATTTGTTCTGGTATGCTCCCTGTTTGGTTCAGTTCTTTGTCTGGTTTTGTTGTTGTTTAGTGGATGTGTTTGCCTGTTCTCCTTATGTTTCTTTTAAGTGGATTTATTAAAGATTGTTGATTCTGTATGCTCCTTTGTCGTGAGCTCATTTATACTGCTACATATGTGACAAAAGACTAGACCAATGCAGTGAAAATTGAGGCATTTTTCCCCCTTTTTTGTTATCCCTTTCAACATGGACCTGCCAGCAGTGCTGCTACTCTGCTTAGAGCAGAAAGACTGCTCGCTGGAAGAACACACACAAGAATTTTTAGATCTAGCGTGCCAAACGGACCACTCTATCTGCTTTTTCTATTACACTAGCGTTAGCTTCCAGTGAGTGGTTCGAAGGAGGATTTTGCCGCGTTTGTGGAGTGGGTGCTGGTTCATAACGGATTGGCTTTCACCATCTGCCACTTCCCTGCTGCTGTGAATAAGCTAAATTTGGACTAGGCTAATGTTTTGGATTTATTTGAGGAAATAATACCTTTAAATGCCCCGTTACCGCGGATCCCGTCCAGTCCAGAGTTTCCTGTGTTTCCAGAGTGGCTGCCCAATCTCCCTCTTCCACCTCCTCTACTAAATCCAGCTGATTCATCAGCCCTTCCTCCGCTGGTTTCTGTTAGTCCCTCGGCTCATCCACAGTTGGCCCCCTGCATTGTGGAGGATTCACCTCCGGTCTCACAGTCCCCAGCTTCGCCTGATCATGAGGATCCCCCATCTCTGCCTCCAGCTACAGAGCCCCAGACTCAGCTCCACCATGGCCTGTCATCCCACCAGCTCCACCAGGCTCCCTCATTCCCCCATCTCCTTGATCAGACGTCACCCTGGCTCCAGCAGGCTCTGCCTTTCTGCCGGCTCCACCGTTGTCCTCGGTCACACTGGCTGCACTGCAGTCTTCCAGATCCCTGCCTCAGCCCCAGCCACATGAGCCGTCAGCTCCGTCTTGGCCCTCCGGACCTGCAGTGTCACCCTGGCTCCGTGTCTCCTCGACTACGTCTGAGTGTCCACCCCTGGCAGAGGACGCGCCTTTCAAGAGGGGGCGTAATGTTAGGATTATGCTTTATGTTTGTTTCTGTTCTTGTGACCTAGTTTTCAAGTCTGTGTCTTTCTCATTCAGTTCACCTGTTCTTAATTAATTAGCTCATTAGTTCCCTCATTTGTTATTCTTATTCTTTGTCTGGTCTTGTCGTTGTTTAGTGGATGTGTTTGCCTGTTCTCCTTGTGTTTCTCCTACATGGATTTATTAACCCTCTGAGCCCAGTGAACGCGCTGGCGAGTTCTGCTGGATTTTTTCCTCATGACAGCAGAAACAACTTAAAATGCTCTGTCATTTTTGGCCATACAAATTAGTGTAAGACATCATTATATAAAGGGTCTACTTTTATATGTGTATACTCACAATACAACAAAATCTTGTGATTTTGTAAAATGAAGAAAATAAACAGTGTGTGCTTTCAGCTGTCTCTGTCTCCGCGAGAAACTTTCTGAAACACGTCTGAATAATGAACTGAAACTCAGCTAATACTTATCACACAGACATGAGAGATAGATCTTTAGAAAGCTTGAAGTGTCTACTTATTGAATTTAGTAAGTCCTAGTGAAAACAAATATTCTGTTTATGTAGTGCTTATGAAACTAACGAGAGGTACAGTCTTCTCTGCCTGGCTTCATTATCTGTAATTTGACCACACCCACGCGCCGCGCAGCCTTTGACATGCAAATCGTCCATGTGCGAGGCACGCTAACCTGTAAACGCCCCCATCACCTCAAACCAAGCATCAGCTTCATCATGATTTCTCTGCTTTTCATCGAGTTTGGAAGACATGCTGTGAGTTTACCTTAAATTTACCTCAGAAGAAGAAGAACACGATTGATATCCAGTGGAGGTAAGTCATTTATTCCCATTTACATTAGTCAACTTGTTATTGTTACATAAGCTGTAACATGTTAGAATGTTTAGACAGTGTTTACTGTGAAATACTGCATTCGTGAATATCTGCTCAAACGTATATGTTTATATTGTGCTAAGTAAACAATAATGTTTCATAGAGTAAATGGTCTTTGTAAGCGCTGTGAGTTTGAGTCACTTATGATGTGCATTTGAAAAGCAAAACACGCTCACTTCATAACGTCATAATTATAATCATTATGAAATAATTTTCATTTGGGATCTGAAGTGGCTTCTTATCATAGAATGAGGCAGACAGTATATTATTTTGAAGTATTCTAATAAATGAATGCAATGTCGATTAGAGTTGCATCATACCCTTGTGAAAAAGAAGTGCACTTTAGTATACTTTTATAAAGTGTACTTACTTTTAGCTTTCATAAAAAGCTACAACTATATCACTATATCACAACTATATCAAGAGGTTCAGGGGAAAAACTGAAGTCAAAGTACCACTAGATAGATCTAATTTGCACCTACACCGAAGGGAAAATGGGCCGTGGCCTGACAACTCTGATAAGAGGAGGCCAGAACTAGGAAAACTACACTCACATAACAGGGGTAGTATAAAAAGGGCGTAAATGCTACTAGCAGACTGCCTAAACCCTAGTTCTAGCCTAGGCCAGCTATAGCTGTGGGCCTATAAGGCCAACACATAAGCATAGATCTGTCTGGGGCTAAGAAAACAACAGCCTCTAAAGCACACAATGTCAGTCGGCCTGTAAGGCCGACGCTAAACATAGATCTATCTGAAGTTAGTGAAAGCTAACCTCAAAACTCTAGCATTTACCAGAGGAGAAAGCTAATAAACCAAAAGGTGGCTAACAGTGCGGCTTAGTTACAGCCGACATCTGAATACATATGAACAGTGGCTGAAGCTAACACATCCAAAAAAGGATACCCTAGTACTACCCTAATAATATATCGTACCAGCCAACCTAATGGAACTTCAGGGCCCTAGTCCGCATCATAAACAGGAAACTGATATAAATATAAGAAACCTACCAAGCCAATCTCAGCAGGTCTAACTGATATGCTTACAAACTGATATGCAACACCCGCCTGACCTTCTGCCGTGTATAGAGCGTCAGAGCCTACCTATATCATGAGATAGTTGCACTCACCTCGTCAGTAGGAGGCGTCGACGCGTACCCAAGTTAATTTGCGTACCGAATTAACCTGCTGATGTTGATGAATGCGAGCTGAATACAGGTCCTTCCATGTCTTCTCGATCTCAGTATGAAGATCAAGAAGGAATGGAAAGCTTAAGGTTGCTGAAGAATTATGGCAAAAAAGGAACCGTTCGACAAACTGTCCGCGAGCGGTTTCTTTCTTAACCCGCTCCAATGGCAGCCGCAGTCTGTCAGAGGCGCGTTCCACAATCTCACACAGCTGTACATACGCGGGGGCAGGGAGGCTCACCATCTTCATCCTCATCAGCCATCTCCTGCTCTCTTGTTTGGCTTAGAACAAGAAGAGCAACTGCTGCTGAATCTAACGATGTCATAGACAACACATCATAATAATCACACAGCTCTCTCCCGTCAGCCGTCGAAGGTCACAGGGAATTTCACCCCTTCAACTCTTCAACAAGTTCCAGCTGAAAACCCCTTGATCTAGTCTCTACTCTGCCTCAGCAAGAGTAAGACCCGAACCATTAGGTGCAGAAGAGAGTGGAGCATTTTACAAGTAAAACACACTCACAAAAACAAACAGACAGATCCCACAAGAACTGCCTGTACATGCTCTTTTATTCTCATAATAGACAACGTTATAAGTTATGTATATGATCAGATGTCAACACTATGGGACATGGATGCACACACTTCCTGAAAAGTTTGTTAGACATATGTCTTACCTTAATATCGGTTTGATATCGTTTCAAACAAAACAGTCCCTGAAGACGAAAAAGATACTGACTGGTTCTCTAGGCGCTCCTTATATACTTCCGGGTCGCGCTATGATGACGTCATAGGCTGTCGCCGGCCAATAGAATTGTCGTGTTTTGATATTGTTTTCAGACACCGGTTCACGCGGAGGCGTTCCCCAAAGCGTGCAAACGCAGAGTTGAGTTCCCTTTCGAAAGGGAACAATTGTTTATAAACAGATTCAGTCCATTATTATAATTGGCTCAATTGAATGAAAGGAATAGATATTTAGGTTTGAAAATAATCAAAGATATCTGAAAATGAACAAAGACATTTGCTGTCCTTTTCCACCCCCCTCCTAGATTCATTTGCTATTCCTAAAGGCAAAGAGTTGCTGATAGTGATTGAAGCCTGTAGGCTAAGATTTGTACTGTGTACTGATCATCTCCTCCACTTTAATACCACTTAGAGTGTGAAATAAATATGAATGAACATCTGAATATTACAAGATACAGTACAACTTACCGAAATCAATATCATGTCTAATGTAATCGCTCAGTGTTTCAACCATGGAAAGACGTCAATAAAACAGCTTGTAAACAATGTCATATAATGTCACATTTACCTCAGAAAAACCATATTCAGTGACCATAAACTCATTAGTCAGCAAGAAAAATGAACTCTAGAGAGGAGCATTCTGATAAATATATGCACCACGTTACATATTCATTATAATTTTATTTTAAATATGTATTTTATTTATAATTCATTTATGTATTTAATGCATGTTTGAATAAATCATTTATGACAGTCACGATTTAAATGTTTAAAAAAAAACGAATTGGAGTAGAAATATGATTATGTAATTCTAAAGTTAGTATTATAACTTTACTATAAAAAAACATAATTGAGTGTAATTTAAGTGTTTGTATATAAATAAGTTAATTTTAACCTTCAATATTATAGTAATATAGTACCAAGTGACTCCCTTGTATAGTTTACAGCATTATTTGAGAGATTTTTTTTCCTCAAGAAAATTTGCCATTTACTGTATCTGATATACATCCAAAACAATCGATATTGAATCGAAATCGAATCGCAAGCTTGTGAATAGAAATCGGATTGAATCGTGAAAATTGTGTCAATACCAAGCCCTACTGAATCCTGTTAGACTTAGCTGAAAAATACAAAGCACTGTTTATTTAATTTGTATCTTTGTTCTATATTTATCTATGCTTGTAATTTGTTCATTATTTTCTATGTGCATTCACTCATCTACAAAATCAACCCAATCATCCTAGATTCTTTCCAAATAGAACTATTTACAGTGGGTACGGAAAGTATTCAGACCCCCTTAAATTTTTCACTCTTTGTTATATTGCAGCCATTTGCTAAAATCATTTAAGTTCATTTTTTTCCTCATTAATGTACACACAGCACCCCATATTGACAGAAAAACACAGAATTGTTGACATTTTTGCAGATTTATTAAAAAAGAAAAACTGAAATATCATGGTCCTGAGTATTCAGACCCTTTGCTGTGACACTCACATATTTAACTCAGGAGCTGTCCATTTCTTCTGATCATCCTTGAGATGGTTCTACACCTTCATTTGAGTCCAGCTGTGTTTGATTATACTGATTGGACTTGATTAGGAAAGCCACACACCTGTCTATATAAGACCTTACAGCTCACAGTGCATGTCAGAGCAAATGAGAATCATCAGGTCAAAGGAACTGCCTGAAGAGCTCAGAGACAGAATTGTGGCAAGGCACAGATCTGGCCAAGGTTACAAAAAAATTTCTGCTGCACTTAAGGTTCCTAAGAGCAAAGTGGCCTCCATAATCCTTAAATGGAAGACGTTTAGGACGACCAGAACCCTTCCTAGAGCTGGCCGTCCGGCCAAACTGAGCTATCGGGGGAGAAGAGCCTTGCTGAGAGAGGTAAAGAAGAACCCAAAGATCACTGTGGCTGAGCTCCAGAGATGCAGTCGGGAGATGGGAGAAAGTTGTAGAAAGTCAACCATCACTGCAGCCCTCCACCAGTCAGGGCTTTATGGCAGAGTGGCCCGACGGAAGCCTCTCCTCAGTGCAAGACACATGAAAGCCCGCATGGAGGACTCCAAGATGGTGAGAAATAAGATTCTCTGGTCTGATGAGACCAAGATAGAACTTTTTGGCCTTAATTCTAAGCGGTATGTGTGAAGAAAAACCAGGCACTGCTCATCACCTGTCCAATACAGTCCCAACAGTGAAGCATGGTGGTGGCAGCATCATGCTGTGGGGGTGTTTTTCAGCTGCAGGGACAGGACGACTGGTTACAATCGAGGGGAAGATGAATGCGGCCAAGTACAGGGATATCCTGGACGAAAACCTTCTCCAGAGTGCTCAGGACCTCAGACTGGGCCGAAGGTTTACCTTCCAACAAGACAATGACCCTAAGCACACAGCTAAAATAACAAAGGAGTGGCTTCACAACAACTCCGTGACTGTTCTTGAGTGGCCCAGCCAGAGCCCTGACTTAAACCCAATTGAGCATCTCTGGAGAGACCTAAAAATGTCTGTCCACCAACGTTTACCATCCAACCTGACAGAACTGGAGAGGATCTGCAAGGAGGAATGGCAGAGGATCCCCAAATCCAGGTGTGAAAAACTTGTTGCATCTTTCCCAAAAAGACTCATGGCTGTATTAGATCAAAAGGGTGCTTCTACTAAATACTGAGCAAAGGGTCTGAATACTTAGGACCATGATATTTCAGTTTTTCTTTTTTAATAAATCTGCAAAAATGTCAACAATTCTGTGTTTTTCTGTCAATATGGGGTGCTGTGTGTACATTAATGAGGAAAAAAAATGAACTTAAATGATTTTAGCAAATGGCTACAATATAACAAAGAGTGAAAAATTTAAGGGGGTCTGAATACTTTCCGTGCCCACTGTAAGTCATCTGGTGAATTTTTTTCATATCGCAATATATATCGCAGAAAAACAAAATATCACAATGTCAGTTTTTTCCAATGTCGTGCAGCCCGAAACCAAATATTATTAAACCATTTCAATTATAAATGATGTGCTAACTAGTTTTGATTTGGTATTAACTTTGATGTGCTACCTATTGCAATATAATATTGTTGCACTATTGTAATGCTCTCCCACATATTTTGCTTTCCCACATATAACTGCACTTATTTCCATCCTTAGTATAAGTGGCAGTGGGTGGTAATAGCAAGATGGTAGAAAACTATACATTTCCTGTCTGATAACGTTTCTTTAGTCATTCGGCCATTCTGCAGCCTGAACCACTGTAGGCAAACCACCCTTACACCTTGCAGTATCTGCAAAATGTTAATAATTTTAACAATAAGAGGGATCATAAAAATTTGCATGTTGTCTTTTTATTTAGTACTTCCCTGATTGAAGCAGATTATTCTGCAAGGTGTAAGTAAACTTTTGACCACAACTGCATCATCTAAGATGAATTACTTCAGTCATCAGGACAACACTGTAGTAGAATCCTGGGAGAGGTTCCTTCACACTTCCCACAAACACCAGGATTCCAGTGACCACACCATCTTCACTGACACTGGCCTTTAAACATAGAGAACATTTTTATAAACGTTTTTATTCCAACTTTACAGGGAATTAAACATAACTTTATCAATTACACAAATATAGATAAATAACCCAAGACCCAAGCAAATTGAGGGGTCGTTCACAGAGAACGCATTTTTGCTTTGAAAATAATGATATTAGATGGGGATTTGTAAGTGCACAGGTGGGAATTTATTACTTGCAAATAGAAAAGATTCAAAGCATTTAAAAGCTATAAGGATAGTTGATGGTAGTGTTTTAGCTTGTAGTGTGTGATCAGGGTGTGCTGGCTGGGCAAGAATTAATGGCAAAACTTGTAACATCACCTCATCAATATGGGTCTTTGATTCCACACAGCTTGCACTGTATCTCCAATAACAAATCTGTACTGATCCTACAAAATGAATATATAACTCCAGATAAGCACAAAACAATTACATATTACAAACACAAACAGTAATTGAACACCTCACATTTCAAATGCAAAAACAAAAGAAAAATATAGATTATAAGCAGTATTTCTAGAGGGGGTGATATATTGAACATTACTTGTGGTTATAATAGCGATTATATGGATTAAATATATATAAATGTCTTTGTATATTTCAAGTAAAAAAATCTTTGAATTTTGTTCTAATTTAACTTTAGTCATTTAGTTAGTTTAAAATGATTTAAAAGGGGGCGCTGCTGAGCAATGGAGGAGTGAGACGTGTTTTACATAGCTCTGGTAACTTTTCTTTTATTAATACACTAAACACCTGTATATCCGCCTAAAAGTGCTTTGGAGTGACATAAAAAGACACAAGCAAGTGAGAAACTAAACCTAAGAGGAGAGAACAATGTCAAAAAAAGGAAAATCCAAAAAGAACGACCAATAAGAATCAGGCCTTGATCAACCCTCGGACTCAACTGAGGTGGTGGAGCCCGACCAACTGAGTGAGGAGGTGGACCCACCAAACCGAGCTGTACTGGCCGCTATTGCTGCGCTGCGAAATGAAATTACCCAGATTAAAGATGACATATGCGCCACCATCGATGTCCGTATACAGACGGTGTATACTGTGCTGAGAGGCGAATTGGCCACAACCAAAGAAGAACTGCAGACCTCCATTACGACCCTGGAGAAAACCGCGACCTCGCATGTTAACACTATTGGAGAGATAGAGAAGTCCGCCTCACACCAGTCGGACGATGTCCCTGCACTTCAACGTCAAGTCACCCGCCTGAGCTCTGAAGTAGAAAAACTAACTGAGAAATGCGAAGACCTAGAAGGGCGCTCGAGGAGACACAACATCCGGGTCATCGGAGTCCCTGAGGGAACCGAGGGACCCAGGCCAAGAGACTTTATCACCGGGTTGCTACAAGAGGTGTTATCCCTGGATGAGAAGCCTCTCATTGATAGAGCGCACCGGATCCTCCGAAGACGGCCCAAACCTCATGAGCCACCTAGACCCTTTGTACTGAGGCTACACTACTTTCACACGCTTGAGGACATCCTACGCAAGGCTGCAGCGGGGAAACAGCTCTTCCATGGTGGTAAAAGGATCCAAATTTTTCTGGACTACCCACCTGTCGTAGCTAAAAAGAGGGCACTATTCAGCCACACGAGGGAGCTGCTATGGGGCAAACCCGGGGTCAGGTACGGCCTCCTCTATCCTGCTAGACTCCTGATAACCCACAACGGCACACAGATTTCATTCATAGATGCCAAAAAAGCGGAGGAATATGCCGAACGCCTCTTGACACTGGGCTCGACTGAAGTGAGACAGAAGGACGCTTAAACTGATGCAATCACTGCTGATGCGGAGAAACAAGATATTCAGAGAGGAACCTGTGTATACTTTTATATTTATGTGTGTGCGTGTGTATGTGTGTGTGCACCTATATTACTATGGCACTTTAACTAATTATATTTTCTTCTCTTTACTAATCTACCTAAACATTTTGTGTAAGTTACCAAGCTATGTGATTATAGATAGGAGTTAGCATCAGGCCACCAGAAGGTGTGGGGAAGTTACTGGTTTGTTTGTACTTACTTCCTTAAGAAGGCTCGCGCCACATTCACTTTGAATTGGCTGGAGTAGTTTTGTTTTCATTTGTTAATATGGGGACTGGGCTGACCTTGATAACGGTTGTGGGGCGGACTGGGGTAGAGGGGAGGGGAGGGATAGGAAGACCATTCACTCAAATCCTACACATTGACAACTGTATTGCTGCGGATACTGTACTGATCACATACTCCAGATGCATGATAGTTTAAACAATCACACCAGAGGGTTGAAGGGTCTCACATTTTCTAGCTGGAATGTACGCGGAGTAAATAACCCAGTCAAGAGGGGTAAAATTCTGACCCACCTAAAGTCACTGACCTCAGACATTATGTTCCTACAGGAAACTCACCTGAAGAATGGCTCGCATGGCAGGTGAAAAGCAAATTGGATAGGGGAAGTTTACCACTCAAACTTTTTATCCAAAGCAAGAGGTGCAGCCATTCTACTGAGAAAAGGTGTGCCCTTTTTGCAGAAAAAAACAATCACTGATAAAGAGGGCCGCTATATTATAGTGATTGGTGAAATCCATAACATTTCCCTTACTCTAGTAAATAAATATGCTCCCAACATAGATAACCCCATATTCTTTCAGAAAGTTTTTTCACTGATACCAGACATCTCACAAACACACTTGATAATAGGGGGTGATTTTAATACTGTCCTCGACACATATCTTGATAGGTCCTCCACGAAGAGACTCCCAAGGAATGCCTCTAGTGAATTTTTAAATACGTTCATTACTAACACAAATGTACTGGATATATGGAGAGCGATGAACCCTACAGGCAGGGACTACTCATTTTATTCACCTGTACATAACTCCAACAGTAGGATAGACTACTTCCTGGTGGACGCCAAACTCATACCGTCCACATTAAATGCTAAATATCACAGCATAGTGATTTCAGATCACAGCCCACTCACCTTTTCGGTGTGTTTAGATCATGTAGATAAGCCACACACCTCTTAGAAACTGAACTCGCATCTACTTACTGAAAATAAATTTTGCGAATACTTAAAAGATCAAATTTCTTTATACTTTGAAATAAACAACAACCCTGATACCTCTCCCTCCATCCTCTGGGAAGCATTCAAGGCTTATATAAGAGGCTGTATCATCTCGTTTGAAGCTTATAGGTGAAAAGTAAATAAGAATAAATTAAAGGAATTAGAAGATCAAATTAAATTACTTGACATAGAAAATGCACACTCCCCCTCTATTATATTGCACAGGAAAATAGCAACACTTAAGTATGAATATAACAAAATTATCTCTGCAAAACTAAGTAAAGCATTCCTCTATACTAGGCAAAAATATTTTGAATTTGGTGACAAACCACACAAACTACTAGCTAGACAACTTAGAAAAATGGAAAATGACAGAACGATACACAAGATAAAAGCCCACAATAATACAATACTTACTAAGCCTAAAGATATCAATGACAGGTTTCTTGAATTTTATACTGATTTGTATACCTCAAAGACCACTTCAAATTCTGTAATTATTAATGCATTTTTGGATAAATGTGAACTTCCCAGACTGAGCAAGGAAGATTGTGATTCCTTGAACTCCGACCTCACAATTGCAGAGGTTCGGAGCGCTATTGCCTCCCTAAAGAGTAATAAGACACCTGGTCCTGATGGACTTCCAGGGGAATTATACAAAACATTCAGTGAGAATCTATCCCTGTACCTGTTGAAATTATTTGAACATGCCCAGATACAGGGTAATTTACCCCCCACCTTAACTGAGGCTGTGATCACATTAATTCACAAAAAAGGGAAGGACTCACAGGAAGTAGGCGCTTATCGTCCTATCTCCCTCCTTAATGTCGATGGGAAATTATTTGCCAAGATATTAGCTAACAGGCTGAATCCTCTATTGGGAAAGCTAGTTCATATGGACCAGACGGGTTTCATACCAGATAGGAGTGCTACTTTTAATCTTAGACGTCTTTTCAATATTATATATACAAAGAGAGGTCCACCCTCTGATCTTGTCATACTTGCACTTGACGCCGAGAAGGCATTTGACCAGATTGAGTGGTGTTACTTATTTGAAGTTCTTAATAGGTTCAATTTCGGAAATAAGTTCCTGTCACTAATCAAACTCATTTACAAGAATCCTACGGCTCAAATCCTAACAAACCGGATAATATCCTCCCCATTTAGCTTACATAGAGGGACAAGGCAGGGGTGTCCACTATCCCCTTTAATTTTTGCATTAGCTATCGAACCTCTAGCCCAATGTATTAGAATGGAACCCCAGATTTATGGATACTCCACCAAAGGCACAAATAATAAGATATCATTATACGCAGATGACATCCTTTTATATATAACGAGGCCTCAAATTACCATCCCTAATCTTCTTGACAAAATCAACCTGTTTGGGACCTTTTCGGGTTATCGGATCAATTGGTCTAAAAGCGTTTTAATGCCGTTCCAAATGAGTGACTTAACACACCTAGATCACTTTCCATTTACAGTCTCTCCAGAGAAATTTACCTATTTGGGGATAGAAGTGACAAAGCAGTACTCATCTCTCTTCCAGGCAAACTTCCCCCCTTTAATAGAGCGATTACAGGCTAGAATATCATTCTGGGACACGCTCCCAATTTCTTTAATTGGGAGAATTAATGCTATAAAGATGATTTTCCTCCCGCAATTGCTATACCTATTTCAAAACATCCCAATGTTTCTAAAAAAAATCATTTTTTAAAAACTTAGATTCTTTAATAGTTCCTTTTCTGTGGGGACACAAGGTTCACAGAATAGGTAAAAAAACATCTCTGTAGGCCAAAGCCAGAGGGGGGATTGGCACTCCCAGACTTTTTACTATATTACTGGGCCTCAACGATTAAGATGTTTACCTTTTGGTTGGACACATCAACACCATTGTCTGATTGGCTAATGCTGGAGCGGGAAGACTACCACCCGTATTCTGTGGCCGCGGTCCTACTAGCTCCGGCCGCGGTTAATAAGTCCCTGTATAATAATAATCCCATCATTCATAGCATGATCTGTACCTGGAAACAAATCAAGACCACCTTTAATCTTAAACCAATCTCTCTTCTGTTACCCATCACTAGAAATCCCACATTTGCCCCCTCCAGTCTGGATGGAGCCTTTTCTACATGGAGTGAGAGGGGTGTCCAATATATCGGTGATTTATACATGGGAGGCGTCTTTGCTTCATTCACGCAACTACAGAGGAAGTATGAACTGGGGAAAAATAATTTCTTTCGTTACCTGCAAGTTAGGGACTACGTTCGGAAATACTTAAGAGAATTTGAGACTGAACCACAATCTAAAATAGACGACTGTCTGAAATTGTCTCCTAACGAAAGTAAACTGATATCCCGTGTCTATAACAATCTCTCACTAATAAGCTCCCCGTCGACTGAAAATTATAAAAGAAAGTGGGAAGAGAAATTTGGTGAATCTATTTCAGATGATTTATGGAAAGACAGTCTTGAAAACATACATAATTGTTCAGATAACTCAAGACATTGTCTTGTCCAATTTAAAATTATACATAGGCTTCATTATTCAAAAGAGAAACTACATAACATACAGGTGCTGGTCATATAATTAGGATATCATCAAAAAGTTCATTTTTTTATTATAAATTATTTTTAAAAATGAAACTTTCATATATTCTAGATTCCCTACATGTAAAGTAAAACATTTCAAAAGGTTTTTTTTTTTTAATTTGATGATTAGAGCATACAGCTCATGAAAGTCCAAAATCCAGTATTTCAAAATATTAGAATATTTCCTAAGATCAATCAAAAAATGGATTTGCAAAACAGAAAAGTTCAAGTTCTTTAAAGTATGTTCTTTTGTGCACTCAATACTTGATCGGCAGGACATATTACAGCAAATGACTTGCTCCTAGCACAAATTACTGCATCAGTGAAGTGTGGCATGGAAGTGATCAGCCTGTGGCACTGCTGAGGCACTATTGAGCCTTCAGATCATCTGTATATTGTTGGATCGACTGTTTCTCATCTTTCTCTTGAAAATATCCCATAGATTCAGGTCAGGCATGTTGGCTGGCCAATAAAGCACAGTAATATCATGGTCAGCAAACCACTTGGAAGTGGTTTTTGCACTGTGGGCAGGTGCTAAAGTCCTGCTGGAAAAGGAAATCAGCATCTCCATAAAGCTTGTCAGCAGATGGAAGCATAAAGTGCTCCAAAATCTCCTGGAAGATGGCTGCATTGACTTTGCACTTGATAAAACACAATGGACCAACACCAGCAGACGTCACGGCCCCCCCAAATCATTATTGACTTCAGAAACTTCACACTAGACTTCAAGCAGCTTGGATTCTGTGCCTCTCCAGTCTTCCTTCAGACTCTGGGACCATGATTTCAACATGAAATGCAAAATTTACTTTTATCTGAAAAGAGGACTTTCGACCACTGTTCACTGTCCAGTTCTTTTTCTCCTTAGCCCAGGTAAGATGCTTCTGACGTTGTCTCTGGTTCAGAAGTGGCTTGGTAGTCCTTTTCCTGAAGATGTCTGAGTGTGGTGACTCTTGATGCACTGACTCCGGCTTCATTCTACTCATTGTGAAGCTCTCCCAAGTGTTTGAATTGGCTTTACTTGACAGTATTCTCAAGCTTGTGGTCATCCCTGTTGCTTGTGCACCTTTGCCTACCCAATTTCTTCCTTCCAGTCAACTTTGCATTTAATATGCTTTGATATACACTCTGTAAACAGCCACCCCATTCAGTAATGACCTTCTGTGACTTACTCTCTTTGTGGAGGGTGTCAATGATTGTCTCCTGGACCATTGCCAAGTCAGCAGTCTTCCCCATTAGTGTGGTTTCAAAGAACAAAAGATACCCGGAATTTATACTGTAGGGATGGTCATTTAATGAAACTCAAATGTAAATATTCTAATATTTTGAGATACTGGATTTTGGACTTTCATTAGCTGTACGCTCTAATCAACAAATGTAAAAAAAAAAAAACTTTTGAAATGTTTTACTTTACATGTAGGGAATCTAGAATATATGAAAGTTTCATTTTTTAAAATAATTTACAATAAAAAAATGAACTTTTTCACGATATTCTAATTATATGACCAGCACCTGTATATCCAGAAGTGTCACCCATGTGTGATAAATGCTACTCTTCCGTAGCAACACTTCTCCATAGTTTTGCTCTATGCCCAAGGGTTCAATTGTTCTGGGTTCTGGACACAATAAAGGTTAAAAAAAAATCACAAGTGGTTTATAACTGCTGTGTTTTATGTCATAGATCAAAACGTGAAAATATTTAGAGGCTTTGCTAACCACAGACCTTATTTCAGGCGATTTAGCAAAAACCCATTCAAAAAACCCTTGACTTTAGGGTGATGGAACCGGAAGTCCTAAAATGCTAACTCGCTTCCGGGTTTTGCCTACAAAAACACATCATCCCTGAGGTACTCTATTGCGTCTGCGATTAAACTAAATAAGTTACACTCTTAATCGCAATAAGAACTGCTATATTACGGTGAAAAAATAAAAAGAAAGAAAGCATATATCAAGATATACTTACTTGACTCTTTATTTGTAGTACATAACGTCTCATCTGTAGCCATCCAAACATACGCTTCTTTGTTTTCTTCTTGTTTGATCAGCAAAGTTGCCTCACGCATCTTGATTACAGAAAGATGGCTGAAAGTGCATTTTTCAAACTCTGCTGAAGTAGTGCGCCGTCATGACGTAGTATTTTGGCACATGCGCATTAAACAAAACAGTTTATATAATATGTGCATTTCATTTCTGTTCAAGTTGAAGTATTTCTAATTAATTGTGTAGTTAGACTCTGTAAGTTTACAGAACTTCACTCAGTCAGTCATTTTTACAGTTTAATCAGGCTAATTTTTTTTTTTTTTAACTGAATATGAATTCAAATTAATTTTGTTTAGATAAACGTTTGCTTGCAATTAATGCAATTAAATGTTTAATCGACTTAGAACAACATAATGATATTAAAAGTATTCTGTACACATATGTAAAATACAGTACTCCTCTCATAAATTATATTTTATGTCAAATATTATGTAGAAAACTGACACTTGTTGAGTTTAGAGCAGGAGCTGGTGATAAAAATTAAGTTTTACAGGATTATACTGTATAAGCAAGTGTATTAAAGTTCAAAAGAAAAATACATTTCAAGTGCATTAATGCACACAGCATATAAGCACATTTAAAATAACTTAAACAAATGTCATTTTGTACAACGCACTTAAGTTGAAATTAAAATAAATTATTTTTCATGTGCTTTAGTATACTAGTCAATACATCAAAATAAGTGTACTTATTTAAAACACAGTGACATCATAATTGTTTAAAATGTGTTTAAGTAAAACTTAATTAGACATTATTACAAAGTGCATTTTTAAAAAGTGCACTTAAGCATGTTTATAAATATTGTTGTGAAAGTGTACTTTCTTTAAGTAAAACTTAATTAGACATTAATTCAAAGTGCTGTTTTAAAATGTACACTTAAGTGTGTTAATAAATAATTAGACATTAATACAAAGTGCATTTTTAAAATGTGCACTTAAGTTTGTTAATAAATATTGTCATTAAAGTATATTCTCTTTAAGTATACTTAAGTGGCCTTTAATTTGAATTATATTATCTGCAAGTGCACTTTTTAAAAAGTATACTTTTAAGATTTGAAGTACACAAAAAGTACACTTTCAATACAATTAAGCACACTTCTTTTTCACAAGGGTAAATATACATTATTCTAATGAAAATATTCAACTTGGCTTGAAGAACACAGATAAACAATATTCTCTCACAGATTGTGTTTATTGTCTTCATATTTAAATGTCAAAGCGTTTCTATCTTCTTTTTATTCAGCTACAGTGATAGTTGTATTATGGATATCCTTGAACAGCATGTTATTTTACTTCTCTGAGGCATATTTGGACTTTCTGCACGAGAGCGCCCTCCAGCTTCCAGTATGAATTAAACATACATAACATTTATAATGATTTATAGTTATAGGCCGCCTGCTTTTTTCCCAAAAAATAAACGTTTTCTGTAAAGTAAAACTATTATTATTATTATTATTTTATGCAGCCCTACAAGTAGGTACAACAAACCTGGTGTTCTTTATATTTTTTTGTGAATTTTAAATCATAATTTTAACCAGAAAAATCACAATTAGATGCAGCCCTAGTTACTTCTAATATTAGCATGTTCACAGTTGTTTTGTTGTTGTTTTTTACAGGAATCAGATGCCACTGATGAGTCATGCTGAAACTGTTTTTCTTTGAGAGCACTGTACCAACATCAGCAAACTGCACTACATGAGCATGGTAAAATGAAAAAAAAAAAAACACCTTGGAAATGACAGGTATGTTGAACAGGAACTGTTTCAGGAATGGCACAAAGGTGTGTGACTGTTCAAGACTCTGTCTTTAGATCAGTATGCTCAATAATGTGCCTTTTTGGCCTTCGTTATGTATATTTGGATGTATATTATATGTTGTGTTGTAAATAAAATACAATCAATTAAAAAGCCATTCTTTTAAATCTCCTAACATTATTTGTTCTAGTTCCATCACAGTCCTATTCAGCTGATAGGCCCATTAGGGGAGGGTCTTTGTCTTCCCAGGTGTGAAACACATCATTATTCATGATCATTCACGTCCTCCCCGCATACAGCCTTTTGACACAAAACATGTCTTATAAATTTTAAATCAGTATATTGTTTTATGTGAATGAGTGGGAAGGATGATTTTCACATCATTTGAAGCAAAAATTCTAGCCTACATCATACATTTTTCAAAAGTCTTGTGAACAAATATTCAGTATGGATTTTGTGGCCTTATTTCAGTGACTTAAATTTTTTTTTTTTTTTTTTTTTTTTTTTTTTTCACAAACCTTGCATAAACATAATTTCTCAAAACTACAAACTTTTACATACTGTTACGGACAGAGGAGCGGGAGACAACAGGTTAGTATGACAAGTGACTTTATTGAGACAACAGCGTGGGATGAACAGATGACCAGGTAAGTGACTATTAAGTAGATGCTTGTGATGATAGATAGGAATGGTAATACTGTCCTTCTTTGTTGCAGATCAGTGACTCGTGGTGGATGGCTGGAGCAGAGGTGGATGGACCAAACAGGAACGGTAGGAGTATACACACACGCACACACTTTAAACGGGGACCAGGAGAATCGCAGAGGTTGAGCGGGTAAGTGTTCCTCTTGATGCAAGAGCATGGGAGTAGCAGTCCTAGTGTCAATGGAGACCGGACAGTGGACTGAGGTGAGTGCTGTGCTTAAGTGTCTGGTGGTGATTGCGTGGTGATGGGGATCAGGTGTGCATGGTTAGAACTCGGGTGAAGGAGTGCGCTGTGATTGGCTGATGGATGAGTCTGGCGGGTCTGTGACACATACATGCTGCTCACATATTTTTGTAGCAGAGTTTGTGCTGAATACAGTGTAATCAGACTTTAGCCATGAAAATGTTAAAAATAACAAAAATAAGCACAAATGTCAGGGCATGTCAAAACACCTCCAGGGCCCAGAAAACACCTCAGGGCCCAGAGGGTTAAAGACTGTTGATTTTGTATTCTCCTTCGTCGTGAGTTTATTTATACAGCCACAGCGTGACAACAAAATAATCAGTTATTAATAATTTGTTGGTTCTCTCTTGTATTCACATGTTCATAATTTCTTTATATGACCACCCTGCCAAAAGTATGTCCTCACAATTTTGCTACCACAAATAAAACAATTGACTCCAAGCACAGCAACACAATATATGCATACAAAATCTTTAACAGATTTTTTTAATGATATTTGTATAAAGGGTGAAGATGTCAATTTTCTTAGGCCAGACCACTTTTGGCTACTACTGTTGCATGTGATTTGTCTCTTCAGACCAATGTAAGAAAAAAAAAAAGAAAAAAAAGAAGAAAAAAAAACGACAGACAAGCTGAACAAAATGCAAAATGCAATAAAAACAAACAAACAAACAAACAAAAAACGGCACTTATGAAAAAGTAGACAGCAGTACACAAGAACAGTGGGATAATATGCTATGTAGATCTTTCCATGACACCTGCTTGTCACAGAGAAGGACCAAAGTCAGACAGAATTAACAGATTTGTTTTTATTCGCAATTATCAGGCAACACCAAATACAAGAGCTATTCACTGTTACCTAGCAAAATTGTCTACTTTGTAGTTTTATGTATGCTTTGGGCACATGACCAGCAGTGTAACGCTTATTGGTTGGCCAGTTTCCTTCTGTTACAATACAGAAGGGGACAGAGACACTGGAGTGCAGGTAATATAGATTATTGAACAACCAGGAGTGGTAACGGAGTGCAGGTAAGTGAAGGCAGATATAACAGGTGGCAGATATGGATACTGGAGTGATACTTGTCTTTTCTCTTGCAGATATCGCAGGCTGGTGACAGACTGGAGCTGAGAAGACAAGAGGAACTCACATGAGACGAGGAACAACGAAGGAGACTTGGGAACACACTGGAGACAGGTAAGTATCTTGGAAGGAGTCCTTGAGGTGAGCATTTAGGTAAGACTATATGCCAACGAGACCGGACAGTGACTGTGTGAGTGTGTGTGCCTTTTGTGCTGCTGCTGATGACTGTGCTGATGGGATGCAGGTGTGCGTGATTAGAACTCGGGTGATGATGTGCGCTGTGGTTGGGTGATGGTAGAGCCTGGCGTGTCTGTGACACATTCGCTGTGCGATGGAAAAGAGATTAAAACACCTTTCCATAAAAAATTGCATTACATTATTATTACTATTATTATACATTTTATTTACATGTATAGGCGCCTTTCATGGCACTCAGGGACACCTTACAAAGTCCATAAAACAATGAGATTAAACAATAAAGCCAGTACAACAAACAGACATTGAAATCACATAAAAGCTTGCCTAAACAAATAAGTTTTAAGACAAGATTTAAAAACCGGAAGACTAGAACTATTGTGAACTTCTACAGGAAGTGAGTTCCATAAATGGGGAGCTGCATAACCAAAAGCTTGTGACCCCATGGAAAGTGTCCGAGTGCGTGGGAGAACAAGAGTAAGTGCTGAAGCCGATCTTAGAATGCGGGAAGGAGTGTGTATATGAAGATCTAGAAGATATGAAGGAGCCAAATTGTTAAAGGGGTCATATAATGGTACATGCACTTTTACGAGTTGATTGTACTGAAATGTGTGTTGGCAGTGCCAGTACCATCCTATAATGATAAAAATCCATCCAGTGGTTTTTTTTAATCTCCTTAAATGTTTTCCCCTGTCTCAAATCGAGCCGTCTGACCATGTGACGTCACACGGTCGGACATCCCTCCCACGATTGTTAATTGACAGCAGCGTTTCAACACAGACCCGCCCTGAGCGAGCTGTCATCATATGCCGCCATTGTTGATATTCTGGAGCAGAATGGTGTCTAAGCGATTGTGGTGTTCTGTTCTTGGGTGTAATAACGAACACAGCAGTCATTTTGATGTTCCTAAATCCGAACCGCTGAAGACGCAGTGGCTGAGTTTTGTTTTCAAAGGGAATATTCCCCCCGATCAACGTCAATGCTTTCATGTTTGCGTGAATCATTTCTCACCAGACTGCTTTATAAACGAGGGTCAGTATAAAGCAGGTTTTGCTAAGAAGCTGCTCCTGAAAAAAGGATCGGTACCAACTATTCGTGTTCCTGCTGCACCTCCAGAAGAAGTGAGTGTAACGTTTTATTAACCTTTATATTAATCTTTGCAAATCACTTGCACGCTTCACGATGAATGCAGCTAAAGTTTACACTCAGGGTACATTACGGCATGCTTTCTATATACGACGTTCTCAATATAATTCATAATCCCACGTTTATAATAAGCAATGCGTTATGGTTATTGTGTTAATACAAACTGTGTACGCAGGTGGTAAAGTTAACGTGGTAACACTACACTAAGCTTACAAACCCGATTCTAAAAAAGTTGGGACACTGTACAAATTGTGAATAAAAAAGGAATGCAATGATGTGGAAGTTTCAAATTTCAATATTTTATTCAGAATACACCATAGATGACATATCAAATGTTTAAACTGAGAAAATGTATAATTTTATGCTGTATGTGGTCTGACATTGTCATGTTGGAAAATGCAAGGTCTTCCCTGAAAGAGATGACGTCTGGATGGGAGCATATGTTGTTCTAGAACTTAGAACAACAGAAGGATATACCTTTCAGCATTGATGGTGCCTTTCCAGATGTGTAAGCTGCCCATGCCACACACACTCATGCAACCCCATACCATCAGAGATGCAGGCTTCTGAACTTCAAATTTTGATTCGTCTGACCACAGAACAGTTTTCCAGTTTGCCACAGTCCATTTTAAATGAGCCTTGGCCCAGAGAAAACGCCTGCGCTTCTGGATCATGTTTAGATATGGCTTCTTTTTTGACCTATAGAGTTTTAGCCGGCAACGGCGAATGTCATGGTGGATTGTGTTCACCGACAATGTTTTCTGGAAGTATTCCTGAGCCCATGTTGTGATTTCCATTACAGTAGCATTCCTGTACGTGATGCAGTGCCGTCTAAGGGCCTGAAGATCACAGGCATCCAGTATGGTTTTCCGGCCTTGACCCTTACGCATAGAGATTATTCCAGATTCTCTGAATCTATGGATGATATTATGCACTGTAGATGATGATAACTTCAAACTCTTTGCAATTTTTCTCTGAGAAACTCCTTTCTGATATTGCTCCACTATTTTTCGCCGCAGCATTGGGGGAATTGGTGATCCTCTGCCCATCTTGACTTCTGAGAGACACTGCCACTCTGAGAGGCTCTTTTTATACCCAATCATGTTGCCAATTGACCTAATAAGTTGCAAATTGGTCCTCCAGCTGTTCCTTATATGTACATTTAACTTTTCCGGCCTCTTATTGCTACCTGTCCCAACTTTTTTGGAATGTGTAGCTCTCATGAAATCCAAAATGTCTCACTTTCAACATTTGATATGTTATCTATATTCTATTGTGAATAAAATATAAGTTTATGAGATTTGTAAATTATTGCATTCCTTTTTTATTCACAATTTGTACAGTGTCCCAACTTTTTTGGAATCGGGTTTGTACTTTTGTAGATGGTTTATAACGGTGTCTGTTACTGATTAAGAAGTACATTTACAAGCCTACATTTACCGAAAAAAAGTTTTTCATGACCATTAGCTGTAACATCAATCTGTCAATGAACTAACGTATACATCAGTAAACACATAGCATTTGTATCTCACTACGCTACCCTGCCAGTACATACAAAGATAGATCAAAGTGACATTACGTTAACCAACCATTCAGAAACGTCCTGTTCGAGCCTTAATTGTCGAACTTCGTCGGGGCTGTCATCTTGTCCCGGGTCCGACTCCGGTTCAAATTGATACGGTTGCACAGATGTGTCCTCAGAGACTCCTGCTGCCATTCTTTCTCCAAAATTTACCCTCAGCTGTTGTCAAGGCAACACTCCACCTGTGTTGTGTCAAAACGCCCCACAGAACAGAGGGGCGAGGTGAGCAAAGCTCATTATCATTTAAAGACACATGCACTGAAATGGCTTGCTGAAAACAGCTGTTTTTGACCAGGTAAAATGAGTGTTTTCTTACAATACTAATGAGAATTTTTAATTAAAGTATATTACAAACTTTTAATTTAGACCCTAAAGAATCATATTAACTTGTACAAAAATGGCATTATATGACCCTTTATAAGTTAAAAGTACATTTTTTAAATTTACATGGAATTTAACTGGAAGCCAATGCAAATTTTGTAAAACAGGAGAGATATGTTCAGAGATAGAAGTTTTGGTAATAACTCGAACAGCGGCATTTTGTACCAACTGTAATTTGTGAAGAGATTTGGAAGGAAGCCCATAAAACAAAGCATTACAATAGTCGATTTGTAATGTTATAATAGCATGCACAAGAGTAGCAGTACTCTTGAGTGAAAGGACAGGACGCAGACGATTGATATTCCTAATATGAAAGAATGCAGAACGGGTAACACTGTTAATATGAGCTTCAAAAGACAGAGTTCTATCAAGGTTGACACCCAAACTTTTAAACTGATTAGACAGAGGAACAGAGCAATTATCTATTATCACAGAGGAAATATTTGACTTAGCTATTGTATTTTTTGAACCAACGAGAAGAATTTCTGTTTTCCTACTATTCAGTTTGAGAAAATTACTTGAAAACCAAGTTTTTAATTCATCTAGGCACTCGCATTGACAGCATTGCGAATGCTCATGTAATATTTTATGTAGTAATATTTTGCATTAATTCTGTTGAAATTTCTGTTGTTAGATGGGTTATATCTTAGTTATGCAAATTTTAATCATCAATTTTCCTTGCAGATTCACATTGCTGCACCTCTCTTGGTGTGAATAGGCCTGTAAGACTGTATCACTGTCACGGAGCGAGACACTTCTAAAACTGAGTCAAACCATTAGCTAACAATTTCCCTCCCACAGTCTCTCTGTCTCTGAGACAGACTGCAGATTTACACTGCCAGTATTAGAAGCTGTTAATAACCTATTATGACCTCACTGAGATTATCTGTAGTGCTTCGCAGCTGAAAGATTCCTAGAGCACTTGAGCAGTGGAACTCCAGCTGTCCTCATTTAGATCCATGAGGAAATGTCCGACACTTTATCTTCCCCAGACCTCCATCATCATTACACTGCTGTCTGATCGGTTACTTCTGCAGTAGAACAGCATTGACTGCATTGCCACTTCTTCACTATAATTACTACAACTAAAACTGACTAATACTAAATTCAAATGTACAGTAATCCTGAAATGGTATAAAAATAAAACAAATAGAAAATTTGAAACTATAATGTAATAGCCTTGCATGGAGCAATGCATTTTGTGTTTTAAAAATATTGTATTTATTTGCTGCTGCATCTGTTGGGTCACCACAATACTCAACATGCACAGTAATAAGCTGCTCTGCTAGAGCAAGTGGGTGTGCTGGTCATGTCCAATGAATAATATCACAACGCACATGATTGTGCACTGAAGGACACCATGACACCAAAAAAAAAAAAAAAAATTTGGAATAACCATACAGGAAAACAGTGAGCGTAGAAGTGCTCTGGTGTAGTGCTTAACGATCTGGAATTGTAACTCAAAAGGTTGTACATTCAACCACTGGTTGATTAATAAATGATCAACTCTGAGCTCTTCATGTGAGTAAAAGCTAAATAACTACTTTTTATGGAATGTTTTGGGTTTAAAACAAGCTATTTGAAACTGTGATTATGCTGACACATAGCACATACAGTAATTTTAAAATGTTCTCTCTGTCTGTACAGTAATACACTTATAGTAAAGGTCTTAAGTATGGCATGCCTGAAAAAATCTAAAATTGAAAGTTCTAATTTTTAGAGTGTTTACATTACTTCTTCAAAACAAAGTAATTTTCTTGGTCTATATACAGCATAGGCTTCCATTATAAATGGATTACTGTCAAGTGTCAACACATTTTTTGTTATACTGAAAGATGAGTATTTTATATTTCTGTGTTAATAGAACTTATTTTTTATTGGAACTGAAACATTTCTTTAATACAGAAAACAGATAAATATTAAAGCTTAATCTTCATTTCCATTCAAAGTCAAGGTTCTGAAATCAAACCCTCTTCATGTTAGTTGCAGGTTTGAAGAATGTTTGACTGGACAAGTGTGAGTTTGCTGTGATGGACAGACCATCTATAAGGTGTTTCCCCTGCCTGTGGTCCAAGACACTGGAATTGGCTTTAGCATGACTGCGACCATAAATAAAGAGTCAAGTCAAATGTATTTATTTAGTGCTTTATACATTTTATGGTAATAAACAGGAAAATAATGGTGTCAATGTTGTATTGTATGAAACAAACTCAGTTCCCTATCAGTCAGTTACGTTCGACGTTACATCAAAAAGACTGACGTTTTGGAATCTTGCTTGAGAGCCCAATCACCTTTGAGTGGTAACTAAACAACCAAATGGACATGGCATATAGGCTTGCGTGGAACTCACTCATTCAGCTTTTTGCTTCGGAGCCAAGTGGTTGAATGAATCTGCTTTCATGTGAGCTGACAAGAAGGGGAAGCAGTTCTGTGTTGGAGGGACGGCGCATTCAGCAGAGCAGATTTCACCCCTGGGTGCTTTAACAGTTAATTTATAAATGACGTTTGAAGTTGAAGATCAAGGAGGATGGAAGCAGTGAGGGTGAGGAAAAAAAGTCAGATGAAGAAAGATTAATTGTTGTGGAATCCGGGATTTTGGTACAATATCCTATGCCAGTTTGGAAGATATGATCCATACTACAACCACAGGTCAGGAAAGATGCCACTACCTATTGGCCTCACTACACTGACAAGCAAATGCCCAAAAATGATGTCAAAATCGAGTTATGTGTAGAAGGTGTGGGGTACACTGGAAAAGAAGAGTCTTGTTGATTTTTCACTTGTGCTACAATCATCGATTTGGACTTCCAGGAAAGAAACAATGATAATTGTCTTTTTTAACTCCAAAGGGCAAGTAGTTTGGAGGATGAATGGATGGATGCATAGAAGTCTGAGTTTGTTTGACTATTCTGTTCAGAAAACATTAAAAACTTCCTGTGGGTCGCACTGTGAGTGTTTGTGTAAATAGTGCTTTGAATGAAGGTGTAATTGATTGACTTTAGAATGGCATTTATGCAGATGACGGATAAATACAGAAGTGGCCAAAAGTTATGTCCGGCCTAGGGAAATTGACATCTTCACCCTTTATTCAAATATTTTTAAACATGTTTACAATTTTGTAAGCATATTGCCTAGTTGTGCTTAGTCAGTTGTTTTATTTACAATAACTCGAAACATGAATGAAAAACTTTCCTGTGAGCTTTTTGTTTTCTATGCATTTTTTGCATAGTAACATAAAACCTGTAGCTGTATTTGCCTTTGAATAATTTATCTTGCCAAATAATTTCGAATTTTGTCATATAAATACCTTAACCAAGCTTAGTTTATATATATAATATATATTCATACACAGTTACGATTACGGGGTCAGATTATGGATTAATAAAGACTCTTTTTCATGGCTCCTTGCACAATATTATGTTATGACTTCAAAACGCTTTTTTACCAAAGTGCACAATTTGTAAGCAAATATATTTTGGACTTTGCATCGCTTAACCAGCTCCATATGTTTCGCTTTCCTGACATGTCAAGCTTGTTCGGTAGTTCACCTGATACGGAGTTGTACTTAAGACGAGAAAGCCTTAGGTACGAATCCCATGAAAGACGAGTCACAGTAAAAGAGATCAAAGAGCTCAGACCTCTGAAAACACAGTGGACCAACACCAGCAGATGACATGGCACCCCAAACCATCACTGACTGTGGAAAGTTTACACTGGACCTCAAGCAACGTGGATTGTGTGCCTCTCCTCTCTTCCTCCAGACTCTGGGACCCTGATTTCCAAAGGAAATGCAAAATTTACTTTCATCAGAGAACATAACTTTGGACCACTCAGCAGCAGTCCAGTCCTTTTTGTCTTTAGCCCAGGCGAGACGCTTCTGACGCTGTCTGTTGTTCAAGAGTGGCTTGACACAAGGAATGCGACAGCTGAAACCCATGTCTTGCATACGTCTGTGCGTAGTGGTTCTTGAAGCACTGACTCCAGCTGCAGTCCACTCTTTGTGAATCTCCCCCACATTTTTGAATGGGTTTTGTTTCACAATCCTCTCCAGGGTGCGGTTATCCCTATTGCTTGTACACATTTTTCTACCACATCTTTTCCTTCCCTTCGCCTCTCTATTAATGTGCTTGGACACAGAGCTCTGTGAACAGCCAGCCTCTTTTGCAATGACCTTTTGTGTCTTGCCCTCCTTGTGCAAGGTGTCAATGGTCGTCTTTTGGACAACTGTCAAGTCAGCAGTCTTCCCCATGATTGTGTAGCCTACAGAACTAGACTGAGAGACCATTTAAAGGCCTTTGCAGGTGTTTTGAGTTAATTAGCTGATTAGAGTGTGGCACCACGTGTCTTCAATATTGAACCTTTTCACAATATTCTAATTTTCTGAGATACTGAATTTGGGATTTTCCTTAGTTGTCAGTTATAATCATCAAAATTAAAAGAAATAAACATTTGAAATATATCAGTCTGTGTGTAATGAATGAATATAATATACAAGTTTCACTTTTTGAATGGAATTAGTGAAATAATTCAACTTTTTGATGATAAAATACAGGTGCTGGTCATATAATTATATGACCAGCACCTGTATTTTGCGACTCACGAAAACGTTCCCACAGGTAAGTTTTTCTAATGAGACTGGGTTGCTATATATATATATAGATATATATATATACATATATATATATATATATATATATATATATATATATATATATATATATATACATATATATGTGTGTGTGTGTATATACACACATGACCAACTTGATTGAATTTTATAAATATACACAAATTTATTTTCATTTTGATGGCTGCAAAATACTCCAAAAAAGTTGGGACAGAGGCATCACCTCATCACATCACCTTTCATTTATAATTCATAATTACACTTTTTAATCATTTGGGAGTTGAGGATACTAACTGTTGCAGTTTTGCAAGTGAAATTTTTGCCCAATCTCACCTGATACAAGACAGTTGCTCAACAGTCTGTGGTCATCATTGTCTGATTCTCCTTTTCGTGAGGGGCCATACATTTTCAATAAGAGACAGATCTGGACTGCAGGCAGGACAGTCAAGCACATCCACTCTAGTCAAGTCAAGTCACCTTTATTTATATAGCACTTTTTACAATGCAGATTGTGTCAAAGCAGCTTTACAGTGATAACTGGTATATAATTTTGGCTGCACAGCAGAAAATGGTGTCAGTATTCATCTTAAGTAAATTCAGTACTGGAGTAAACAGTGATGTCATCATCCAGCTCAGTTCAGTTCGCATACAATGGTGTCAATGCAGGCAGATCAAAACACTGTTGAATATCAAATGTCAAGTGTCCCCAACTAAGCAAGCCAAAGGCGATGTAGAAGTGTCTACGAAACCACTCTGATGCAGCATGTGCAGAATGAGGCCTGGCATTGTCTTACTTCCCAGGAAAGATATCATCTTCAAGCGCATGTGAAAAAAAAGTATACTTGAATGCACTAAAAAAAAAAAAAGTACATTTGTAGTACACTCATATTTTTTGTGCTAAATAAAATGGTAAAAGTTATACACTATAAATACACTAATTAAAAGTATATTTCTACTTCAGTAGTACTTCAGTTCACTTAAAAAAGTATACTAAACACCACTAATACTTAAATTGATTTTAAGTGTAGTCAGATAAAGTAAACAAAATATACAGAAGTGTTTTATAAGTGCATTACTTATGCGTGCTATGAACACTTTACATAAGATTTTAGTGGATTTTTATTTATACTGTCACTAAGTTCTATGGATTTTCATGAAAAAAACATGCAGGTTAAATGTGTACTAAAATTCACAAAGTATACGTTTAGCATAAAGTACGTAAAGTGCTATATTTTACATTTTAATGTGGGGAAAAAAGTGCTACTAATAGTATACTTGATTGTACTTGTCACTGTTCACGGGTTCACTGGTTTTCTCTGGGCAAATTCCAAACGGAAGGGAGCATCCCTATTCCCTACTCCCTTCGAAGGGAGCCGGGCACTTGCGTGCCATTATGTAGCCGTTTGGAATGCACTTGGCGAAGGGAGCAATGAAAGACAACGTAATTTCTTCATTATCTTCAGCTGGGATGTTCCCATGAGAACGCAGCACGGTGTCCATCAGCTGATTAGCTGTTCTTATGACAGAAATTTCTTATTATTGCTGTTAACAGCTGTTGCAAATAAAGATACCTTTATATATATTTTAAAATATGTTATATATATGTGTGTGAGTGTATTTCTCTGTTCTCAACTTTAAAACTTGCCCTCTCATCTTTGGACACTGTAAGAAAACTAACGGCCTTGTGGAAGGGCCCTTCGTGAAGAGATTAAGTTGTTCACTTTCGTTTGGAAGATCCCTACTAATGGCGTCCCCTTCTCAAAGTGCCCTTCAAGGGTACAAAAATGCCATTTGGAATTCGCACTCTGTCTCTCTGTGAGTGTGTGTTGCTGCTGATGAGCTGATCGGCGTCAGCTGGGGCTCATCAGTGCCGCTATTTGATGTCTGTGCATTTTGCCTTGTGTTGTCAGATCGTTGGTGTGTTCATGCAGTGTTAGTTTGAGTCTCTCGTTCCTCATTCCTGTTCTGGATATTCCCCGTCAATACAGTTTTGGAATACCTGTGGAACTGGTTTGCCCATTGCAGTATCTCTGTTACCAAGAAATACTTTGCCATCTACAATCATGGTCTGACCCTTGCTATCTTTCCTGCTGCTATTTTTCTTAATAAACTGATATTTGTTGCATTCGCTATTGAATCCTCCTTGTTTTATGTGACAGTTCTATTTAAAGACACCATTAACATGCACTTAATTATATCATATAAAGGGAATATTAACATAGTTACAATACATTTGAAATAAATTATTTAATGTATAAAAATATGTGGGTAATACATTATAAATACATTTTGTATATATTCATCATACATTATTCTTAAATTTTATATAATTCATAAGTGTATTTTCTATGTCTGATGAGTATTTTTAAAAGTGTATGAAAGATGGGTTGAAGTGTACTACAAGTGGTAAGTAAATACATTTTTTTTTCAATACAGAGATAGTATGTTAAAAGCACATTTTTGTTCATATTCATGGTGTCTCAAAATAATACAGTTGAGTATACTTAGATGATCTTAAGATTATCTTAAGAAGTACTAAAGAAGAATTGTTAGTATATTAAGTACAAAATTAGTGCATGAAAATAGAGCACTTTAAGTACACTGTGGAAGTGTACTAAATGTTTAGTGCATCTTTTTTCACCTGGGTGTACAATCACAATATACGCCTCCACATCAATGGTACCTTCACACATATGCAAGTCACCCATGCCGTTTGTACTGATGAACCCCCATACCATGACAGATGTTTGCTTTTGCACCTGTCACTGATGAAAGTCTGGATGGCCCCTTCATCTTTGGGACTGAGAACTCGATGTCCGTTTTTTCCAAAACATACTGAAATGTGGACTTGACTGACCACAGCACACATTTCCACTATCTTTTGGACCATATGAGATGAGCTCAGTTTGTTTATATTTACAAAATACAATTAATTTGGTCAGTGAAAAGATTTACATTTATTTATTTGTACTTTTGTCAGTTAAATAAAGGTTCAAGAGAATTAGCTGAGAACTCGTAAAGAGTTTATAAAATGTGTAAAGGAGCCAAAACAGCGGTTTCTGACATTTGTAATGGACAACATAACATCTATGACGAGGTATGCTTCAGCTGTCCTTCTGTCCTTTTTAGTGTGTTTTTGGTTCGTTTAGATGTCTTTGTTTTGTGTTGCATTCATATTTTAGTCAAACCACACCAGAGTTCGTTTTGGAACCTTTTCAGAGGTCTCGGTCCACTTGTTTGGTGTGCATCAGGGTTTGGATGGCAGTGTTTACACTTAATCAAATGAAACGCACTAACAGAGCAATCACACTAGAGTTTGTTTTAATCTAACCAAATCTAACGAGCCTGGGCTTGGTTGCATGAAATCCCTTAAATTAAAGGGTTCACCCAAAAATGAAATGTCTGTCATTAAGTACTCACCCTCATGTCATTCCACACCCATAAGACCTTTGTTCACAAATTAGATATTTTTGATTAAATCCGAGGGTATCTGATCCACACATGGGCAGCAACGTCATTGCACCTTTTGACGTCCAGAAAGGTAGTTAAAAACATGGTTAAAATAATCAACATGACTACAGTGGTTCAACCTTTATGTTTTGAAGTGACGAGAATACTTTTTGTGCGCAAAAACAAAACAAAAATAACGACTTTATTCAACAGTTTGAACCATTGTCATACGTAGTGAACTCAGTGCAGGCTTCCTTGTTTACATCCAAATGCCGACTCAGTATAAATCACTTCTTGTAAATGATATTATCACAGATCATATATGCTCTGTTTGACAGAAACCTGGCTAAAACCAGATGATAACATTATTTTAAATGATTTTACTCCCCAAGGTTACTGTTATAAACTTGGGCCTCATCTGAAAGGCAAAAGAAGGAGGTATTGCTGCAATCTTTAGTAATATTTTAAGTATTACTCAGAGGTCTGGTTTCAAGTATAATTCTTTTGAAGTGATGGTGCTTGTATAACAAGTGTAAATGATACATCCCTTTTGACATTTGTACTGGCTACTGTAACACATTCTCATTCCCAACTTGTCACATATTGACACTTGGTCAGGACCCCTGGGCATCACTTTTTAACACACAGGATACTCCTTTACATACTGAGCAAGAGCCATTCCTGAGAGAAACTATCCCACAGAGAGTCCCCATACAATAACACACTCTTACATACTCTAACTAATGATCAATTAACATGGAGAAAACCAATCAGAAACTCCCACACTTTGTCCCAATAGAATCAGGAATAGACTCAGGGTCATCACACTGGTATGCCAGTTTTAATTTTGTGTACGGTATGCATTTTTCAAAAACCACCATACCTGTCACAGTTATCTTCTGTTTCGGTTTTCACGTTCTTTCAGTTTGTTTTCATTTGTCATGTGTCTTCCTTGTTCATTTGCCAAAACTCATCAGTCACCATGGACACTAACTAATCATCACAGCTGTTCGTCATTTGAGTTAATCATCTGTGTATTTAAGTTCCAGTTTTTCATCAGCTGAGGGTCCAGTATGGTTTGTATATTGTGCACTCTGTCTTGCATGTTATCGCATTTATCTAATAAACCTCGTAATTTATTATATTCATCTTCGTCTTCCTTGGAACCTTCCACTTAGCATTACAGAATACCGGACTGACCCTATGGATGAACGGGTAACGTTTTTTTGCAGTATTCAAGGGAGTTTTTTCGGCTTGCCATCACCAGCTCCCTCGACGACGAGACCCTGAGTACCTTTTTCTGGATCGGGGCAACATTCAACCACCCCATCGACCTCCCAGACACCTCAGGACTGGACTGGAGGGAATCCTTAATTCAGTGTCTGGAGAGTGTTTCGTCCCGGTCCGGAACCAAGCCAGACCCAGAACCCGTTTCACCACCACCGACTGAGGAGAAGTAATGTGAGCCCCCCACAGACCGAGCGGCACCACCCACCGCGACAAGTGAGCCAGAGCCCATGGATAAAGGAACAGAGCTTGCCATTGCCCCGGAAGGAGTTCCTCAGCGTGGATCTGATCAGGGGTGTGAGCCCCTAGACACCAGAGGCCGAGAGAACTGAGACGGAGGACTGGCTGATGGACTTTGATGGGGACTCGTTAACTCTCACCCTTGCCCAATTGCCTAATTGACTTTTTATGGCTATTAATGACATATATTTCTCAGTTTTTATTATGTATACAGTGCTCAGCGTAAATGAGTACACCCCCTTTGAAAAGTAACATTTTAAACAATATCTCAATGAACACAAAAACAATTTCCAAAATGTTGACAAGACTAAGTTTAATATAACATCTGTTTAACTTATGACATGAAAGTAAGGTTAATAATATAACTTAGATAACACATTTTTCAGTTTTACTCAAATTAGGGTGATGCAAAAATGAGTACACCCCACAACAAAAACTACTACATCTAGTACATTCTAGGCATAGAATGAACAAGTTGGTGACATTTTGCAACAGCTATCTTTTTCCATTCTTCAAGAATGACCTCTTTTAGAAACTGGATGCTGGATGGAGAATGATGCTCAAATTGTCTCTTCAGAATTCCCCGTAGGTGTTCGATACTTGGCCACTGAATCACTTTCACTCTGTTCTTCTTCAGAAATCCAACAGTGGCCTGTGTGTGTTTAGGATCATTGTTATGTTGGAAAAGTGCACGACGACCAAGGGCACGGAGTGATGGTAGCGTCTTCTCTTTCAGTATAGAGCAGTACATCTGTGAATTCATGATGCCATCAATGAAATGCAGCTCCCCGACACCAGCAGCACTCATGCAGCCCCACATGAGGACACTGCCACCACCATGTTTCACTGTAGGCACCATGCATTTTTCTTTGTATTTCTCATCTTTGCGACGCCATACAGTTTTGAAGCCATCAGTTTCAAAAACATTTATCTTGGTCTCATCACTCCAGAGTATAGAGTCCCAGTAGTCTTCATCTTTGTTAGCATGGGCCCTGGCAAACTCTAGGTGGTTTTTTTTGTGCCTGGGCTTTAGGAGAGGCTTCTTTCTTGGACAGCACCCATGCATGCCATTCCTCTGCAGTGTATGCCGTATTGTGTCACGGGAAATAGTCACCCCAGTTTGGCTTTCTACTTCTTTAGATAACTGCAGTGAACTTGCATGCAGATTTTCTTCAACCCTTCTCATCAGAAGACGCTCCTGTCGAGGTGTTAACTTCTGTGGATGACCTAGACGTCTCTGTGAGATGGTTGCAGTTCCATCTTTTTTAAAATTTTTGAACCACTTTTGCTACAGTATTCTGACTGATAAGTAAAGCTTTGCTGATCTTCTTGTAGCCTTCACCTTTCTGCTGTAAAGAAATTATCTTCTTTCTCAGGTCTTGTGACATTTCTCTTCCACGTGGTGCCATTGCTGACAGCATGAAATGAAAAGGGGTTTTAACACCCTTTTATAGTCAACTGTCTGGTGGACACCTGTGTAATGAATAATTAGACTCACCTGTGGTTGAATTCTTGTTAAATTAGACATTTGTAGTCTAAAATTTAGCTTTGCTCCAGAGACTTTCAGTGGGGTGTACTCATTTTTGCATCACCCTAATTTGAGTAAAACTGAAAATTTTGTTCTCTAAGTTATGTTATTAACCTTACTTTCATGTTATAAGTTAAAAAGATGTTATATAAAACTTAGTCTTGTCAGCATTTTGGAAATTGTTTTTGTGTTCATTGAGATATTGTTTAAAATGTTTCTTTTCAAAGGGGGTGTACTCATTTATGCTGAGCACTGTATGTTTAATACATTTTAGTATTGCCATCTTTCTATGAATTGTATTAGTGATCATAAAGAAAATACATCTTTTGTATTTGTTCAGAGGGGGTGTATTCATTTATGCTGTGCACTGTGTGTGTGTATATATATATATATATATATATATAATAATGGGGGGAACCGAAGCATTCTTTTTTTTTTTTTTTTTTGCAAATTCTAAATTTTTTCTAGTTTTAACAATGCAACAACATTTCTACTTAAAGTATTAAATGAATAATTTGTTGTAATAGGTCAGTATTTGTTAGAGCCCTTATAAATAAATCTTTTCTAATATAAATCATTTTAAGGACTTTTGCTTTTTAAATATGAAGAGGATGTACATTTCACTAGGGCAGATGTATGAGAACATTTATATTTTTTTTATCAGTTTCATTGTCAGCTATGGGTGAACTTGCTTTGAATTTCATCACGATTGTTTTTAGATGTCTGGTATAGGAACGGTGTTGTTGAGAAAGATCCTTGCCTTGTTTGGGGGTATTGTCTGAGACTCCTCTCCTACTGAGAGCAGCTTCAAAGATGAGCCCCTCCAAGGCTTAATGAAACAGGATGGTCCCCAGACGGCCCTCCACAACACCAGGTGTTCTCCCCTTAATGATCTCGTACAGCTATGCAAACTTCATCAGCCTCTCATGTATTAATAATGCTGGGCGATGGCTGGGCTCCAGCCTGTAGTTCAATAATAGAGGAGTGTGCTTCATCGACCTTGACATATGTCCACAGATTCAGTTTGATGCTGTGCCGACGAGATGCAAGCCACAGTATTTGATCTGTTCCCATACATTTGCAACATTTTCATGGTACTGTAGGAGTCTTTTGTTTAATGGAGAGCAAAAACTACAACATTAGAGATGTTTGAGGACATGCAAATAAAATATTTGCTTTATACATCACTCTCGGGAAAAGCCATTTGTTCTCCAAAATTTTTTTTTTTTTTTTTTTTTTTTAGCATTTCAGACCATTCCTTCATACACATTTTGACCCAGTATGTGTAAACATAAACGCTAAACAGGGTAACAGGATAACATAGGAACAGAAAACAGGATAAAAACAAATGAGCGTTTTCTCTCAGAAAACACAGCATTAAAGAGAATAAAATACAGACAATGAAAGGATATTTTATCCATATTTAAAATAGGCAACTTTTTAGTATAAATTGAAATTGTGGTCTTTTGCTTGTATATAGAAGTGAAAGTGTCCATCGTGTGGTCTGTCTTCTCTCTCAACAAAACTGTCAACACAGGAGTACAGTGGTACTGGAATGTTACTGACTCAAGGCCTGACAGGAAATTACTTCACTGTAAATATCCCGCTTCAGTCCACCAACATTCACATTGTTAACAGACAGAAGCATAGTGTTTATATGCCTCAGCTAGATCAAGACGTCTCATGACACACCACTAATATGATGTGATGTGACCAAACACTGCACTTTCATTGACAGCTATACTTTCTCAAACACTTCTTTTGAAGAGATAAGTGTAAACCACTATACAGTGCCCTCCACAATTATTGGCACCCTTAGTAATTATGAGCAAAGGTGGCTGTGAAAATAAATCTGCATTGTTTATCCTTTTGATCTTTAATTAAAAAAAAATCACAAAATTATAACCTTTCATTGAAAGAAAAGAATTGAAAGTAGGGGGAAAATCACATTATGAAATAAATGTTTTTCTCCAAAACACATTGGCCACAATTATTGGCACCCTTTTATTCAAAACTTTTTGCAACCTCCTTTTGCCAAGATAACAGCTCTGAGTTGTCTTCTATAATGCCTGATGAGTTTGGAGAACACCTGACAAGAGATCAGAGACCATTCCTTCATACAGAATCTCTCCAGATCCTTCAGATTCCCAGCTCCATGTTGGTGCTTCTTCTCTTCAGTTCACTCCACTCATTTTCTTGAGGGTTCAGGTCAGGGAACTGGGACGGCCATGGCAGAAGCTTCATTTTGTGCTCAGTGACACATTTTTGTGTTAGTTTTGATGTTTGTTTTGGATCATTGTCCTGATGGAAGATCCAACCCATTATTGGATTTCTAGCAGAAGCGGTCAGGTTTTGATTTTTTATCTGTTGGTATTTGCTAGAATCCATGATACCATGTATCTGAACAAGATGTCCAGGACCTCCAGCAGAAAAATAGGCCCACAACATTAAAGATCCAGCAGTATATTTAACCGTGGGCATGGGGAACTTTTTATCCATGTGTGCACCAAACCCATCTGGTGAGTTTGCTGCCAAAAAGCTTTTTTTTAGTTTCATCTGACCATAGAAGCCGGTCCCATTTGAAGTTCCAGTCGTGTCTGATAACTGAATATGCTGAAGATTGTTTCTGGATGAGAGCAGAGGATTTTTCTTGAAACCCTCCCAAACAACTTGTGGGCATGTAGGTGCTGTTTGATAATTTTTTTTAGGCTTTCTGAGACTCAAGACTTAACTAATCTCTGCAATTCTCCAGCTGTGATCCTTGGAGAGTCTTTGGCCACTCAAACTTTCCTCCTCACTTCACATTAGGACGATTTAGACACATGTCCTCTTCCAGGCAGATTTGTAACATCTTTAGTTGATTGGAACTTCTTAATTATTGTCCTGGTAGTGGAAATGGGGATTTTCAATGCTTTAGCTATTTTCTTACAGCCACTTTCTATTTTGTGAAGCTCAACAATCTTTTGCTGCACATCAGAACTATATTCTTTTGTTTTACTCATTGTGATGAATGGTTACGGGAATTTGGCTTTTGTGTTTCCTCATGTTTATACTCCTGTGGAACAGGAAGTCATGGCTGGAAAATGTCATGCTCCTAGTCACCCTGGTGTGCTAAAAAATTTAAATATGAATGGGAATATACTTCAGAGATATTTTAGTCATAAGAATTTCTAGGAGTGCCAATAATTGTGGCCAACATGTATTGGAAAAAAACATTTATTTCATAATGTGAGTTTCCCCCACTTTCAATTGTTTTACTTAAAGGGTTAGTTCACCCAAAAATGAAAATAATGTAATTTATTACTCACCCTCATGCCGTTCCACACCCGTAAGACCTTTGTTAATCTTCGGAACACAAATTGAGATATTTTTGTTGAAATCCGATGGCTCCGTGAGGCCTACATAGGGAGCAATGACATTTCCTCTCTCAAGATCGATAAAGGTACTAAAAACATATTTAAATCAGTTCATGTGAGTACAGTGGTTCAATATTAATATTATAAAGCGACGAGAATATTTTTGGTGCGCCAAAAAAAACAAAAAAACTACTTATTTAGTGATGGCCAATTTCAAAACACTGCTTCAGGAAGCTTCGGAGCATAATGAATCAGCGTATTGAATCATGATTCGGATCGCGTGTCAAACTGCTGAAATCACGTGACTTTGGCGCTCCGAACCGCTGATTCGACACGCTGATTCATTATGCTCCGAGGCTTCCTGAAGCAGTGTTTTGAAATCGGCCATCACTATATAAGTCATTATTTTGTTTTTTTTGGCGCACCAAAAATATTCTCGTCGCTTTATAATATTAATATTGAACCACTGTACTCACATGAACTGATTTAAATATGTTTTTAGTACCTTTAAGTATCTTGAGAGAGGAAATGTCATTGCTCCCTATGTAGGCCTCACGGAGCCATCGGATTTCAACAAAAATATCTCAATTTGCATTCCGAAGACTAACGAAGGTCTTATGGGTGTGGAACGGCATGAGGGTGAGTAGTAGATGACAGAATTTTCATTTTTGGGTGAACTAACCCTTTAAAAGAAAGGTTAGAATTTTTTGAATTTTTTGAATGAAAGATCAAAAGGATAAACAATGCAGATTTATTTTCACAGCCACCTTTGCTCATATTTACTAAGGGTGCCAATAATTGTGGAGGGCACTGTATATCTCAAAAATGAAACCAATCACACTGAAATTTAGTACAGTGCTGCACATGACTTTTTCCTGTAATTTTCAGAGATGCTTCATATTCTGAAATTTCCCGAGTAGGTGTTGATTTTAATTGCATCTGCTTTTCTCCACTCTTTGCTCTAAAGGCAAATTAATAAAATGATATGTGTACTGTGCATCCAAGCTGACTTCCTAGACAACATTTTAAGGCTGTTTTTAAGCCTGCTGATAAAGATAGGTAGCATAATCATGTTGCCTTTTAGGAAAATTCTAATATATATATATATATATATATATATATAGGTGTGTGTGTGTGTAAACATTAACAATTAAATGTAAACAGAGCATAAAGTATGTCTGACCTCACTTGATTTTCTTTTTTTTTTTCTTCTTTTTTTTCTTAGCTGTCAGAAATGACAGGAATAAGAAGAAAAAGGAGAATCCAAAGCAGGAGCTGGCTGAAAATTGTGAGCTGACAGTGGAACTGGAGACCATCATTGAGAAAATACGGAAAGCTCACCAAGAAACGTTTCCTTCACTCTGCCAGCTGGGCAAGTACACTACGGTAAGCCACTCACTTATAAAAGAGTATATACAGTGGCCCCAAAAAGTATTTCTGCACTAAAGTCACATCAGCATCAAAAGAAAAAAAAAAACATGCTGACTAGCTAGGTTTTGCTAGACTGGCCACATCAGCTGTGTCTAAGCACTAACACAAGTATAACCTAATGACTCAACGGACTTAACTAGTGAAGTCAAAAAATGTCTCAGGCACAACTCAGACCTGAAACTGTTAGTGGCAATATTCCCTATGGCCACTACCCAAGCTTCAAACCCTATACAAGAAAATTCCTGGCCTTTCTCCCTTCTATACTGTGTGCCCGGCCCAAGGGCAGAGCTCAAAGGTTTGGCTATGTCAGCTCTTCACACTGGACACCACATTTAAGAGAATATTGGCCGAGGGAGAACAATTCAGTTCCCTTAGCCTGTCATTACCTCTAGGGGGAGCAAGGGAGCTTGAAACTCTACCTAAGACACCCCAGGGGAGCTTCAGCTTCGCTATCTCTGTAGAAAGTGCTGACGCCCTGTCTGGCTATGTCCAGAATCTCAATAATCCACCGAAGATTCCTGACAACGAGAAGGGATACCAGAAGGCAAGAAGCCACTTTTCATTGGGTCCTATGAGTCAAGTCAAGTCACCTTTATTTATATAGCGCTTTTTACAATGCAGATTGTGTCAAAGCAGCTTTACAGTAATAAATGGTATATAATTTTGGCTGCACAGCAGCTCTTAAAGAAAATGCTGTCAATGTAGGCAGATGCAAAGCACTGTTGAATATCAAATGTCAAATGTCAAGTGTCCCCAACTAAGCAAGCCAACTGGGTGAGATGGGTAAAATCCCTGGGGAGCAGAGGACCCTGCTTTTAGCCCCTCAGTAGTGGGGGAGGGTTGCTCTACACTCAACATTAAAGGCTCACTTGCCAAGGGGAGCTTGCAAAGAGCTAGATACTTCCACTCGATTCTGCTGTCCTCATGGATATGGGATATGTCCAGGATCTCAAGACTCCAGCACTCCTGAAGGTCAAGTCAAGTCAAGTCACCTTTATTTATATAGCGCTTTTTACAATGCAGATTGTGTCAAAGCAGCTTTACAGTGATAAATGGTATATAATTTTGGCTGCACAGCAGCTCTTAAAGAAAATGCTGTCAGTGTAGGCAGATGCAAAGCACTGTTGAATATCAAATGTCAAATGTCAAGTGTCCCCAACTAAGCAAGCCAAAGGCGACAGCGGCAAGGAACCCAAACTCCAACAGGTGACATCAGGTGGCAAACAGATGGCAAATAGGTGTTAAAATGAAGAAAAAAACCTTGGGAGAAACCAGGCTTAGTCGGGGGGCCAGTTCTCCTCTGGCAAACAGTGCTTTGTTACGATTCAGGTAGCTATCATAAGCCCAATAGGATCGCAACATTCAAAGTATTTATTCCAGTTCAATCCAGTTCAATCCATCGTATTCATCACGCCGGTATGGATGGTTTGTTGAGTTTGATGAGGCCTTTACAATGGATGATCTAGTTGACTCAATCTCTGCTGACACTTCAGGGGTGCGTTGTGGTCGTGTCAAGGCGTAGGTCCTCAATCTCACCTGGATACGGCCTGGATCCGGTTGACTACGGTAAACCTCGGGATAAACAGAAAGACTAATATTAGCGTAGATGCCATTCTTCTTCTGATGTAATGAGTACATCTGGTGTTATAGGAAGTATTCCTGGTTCCGGCTGACCTAATTTATGCAGCCTAATAATCCTTTAACGGATTTGAAAAATAAATTGATAATGTGTTATGTGTATGCCAGGTTAAAGAGATGCGTTTTTAGTCTAGATTTAAACTGACAGAGTGTGTCTGCTTCCCGAACAATGCTAGGAAGATTGTTCCAGAGTTTAGGTGCCAAATAGGAGAAGGATCTACCGCCTGCAGTTGATTTTGATATTCTAGGTATTATCAGCTGGCCTGAATTCTGAGATCGCAATAGACGTGAAGGACTATAATGCATTAAGAGCTCGCTCAGGTACTGGGGAGCTAAACCATTTAGTGCTTTGTAAGTAATTAGCAAGATTTTAAAATCTATACGATGTTTAACAGGAAGCCAATGCAGTGTTGATAGAACTGGGCTAATATGGTCATACTTCCTAGTTCTAGTAAGAACTCTAGCTCCTGCATTTTGTACGAGCTGTAGTTTGTTTAACAGGCGAGCAGAACAACCACCCAGTAGAGCGTTACAGTAATCTAGCCTTGAGGTCATGAACGCATGAACTAACTGTTCTGCATTTGTCATTGAGAGCATATGTCGTAGTTTAGATATATTTTTAAGATGGAAGAATGCGGTTTTACAGATGCTAGAAACATGGCCTTCAAATGAAAGATTGGTATCAAAGAGCACACCCAGGTTCCTAACTGACGACGAAGACTTAACAGAGCAGCCATCAAGTGTTAGACAGTATTCTAGGTTATTACATGAAGAAGTTTTTGGTCCAAAAATTAGAATCTCTGTTTTTTCTGAATTTAGTAGTAGGAAATTACTGGTCATCCAATTTTTTATATCAGATATGCATTCCGTTAATTTTGTGAATTGGTAAGTTTCGTCAGGGCGCAAAGAAATATAGAGCTGAGTATCATCAGCGTAATAGTGAAAACTAACGCCATGCTTCCTACCCTCCCAAGGGTAGCATGTACAGAGTGAACAGCAACGGTCCTAGTACTGAGCCTTGCGGTACTCCATATTGAACTTGTGATCGATATGACATCTCTTCGTTTACTACTACAAACTGATAATGGTCAGATAAGTATGATTTGAGCCATGACAGTGCAATTCCACTAATGCCAACATAATTTTCGAGTCTATTTAAAAGAATATTGTGATCAATAGTGTCAAATGCAGCACTAAGATCCAGTAACACTAATAGAGAGATACAACCACGATCTGATGATAAGAGCAAATCATTAGTAACTCTAATGAGAGCAGTCTCAGTACTATGGTACGGTCTAAATCCTGACTGGAAATCCTCATAGATACTATTTCTTTCTAAAAAGGAACATAGTTGTGATGATACTGCCTTTTCTAGTATTTTTGACAGAAAAGTGAGATTTGAGATCGGCCTGTAATTGACTAATTCTCTAGGATCAAGGTTTTTTAATAAGAGGTTTAATAATAGCCAGCTTAAAAGTTTTCGGTACGTATCCTAGTGATAAAGATGAATTAACGATATTAAGAAGAGGATCTATGACCTCTGGAAGCATCTCTTTCAATAGCTTAGTCGGTATAGGGTCTAGCATACATGTTGTTGATTTTGATGATTTAACAAGTTTAGACAATTCTTCCTCTCCTAAAGCAGTAAATGAATTGAATTTTTCCTCAGGGACACTACAATGCACTGTCTGACGCGATACTGTAGTAGATGGTTGCATGGTTATAATTTTCTCTCTAATATTGTCAATCTTGCAAGTAAAGAAGTTCATAAAGTCATTACTGCTGTGCTCTTTGGAAACATCAGAAGTTGAAGCTTTATTTCTTGTTAATTTAGCCACTGTATCAAATAAATACCTAGGGTTGTGCTTATTTTCTTCTAAAAGTTTTGAAAAATAGGCAGATCTAGCAGTTTTTAAGGCCTTTCTGTACTCAATCATTCTCTCTCTCCACGAAATGCGAAAAACTTCTAATTTTGTTTTCTTCCAGCTGCGCTCCATTTTTCTGGCTGCTACCTTTAGGGCCTGAGTGTGCTCATTGTACCACGGCATTGGATTAATTTCCTTAATCTTTTTTAAACGCAAAGGAGCAACTGAGTCTAATGTGCTGGAAAAGACAGAGGCAATAGTTTCTGTTGCAACATCGAGGTCTTCTAAGCTATCTGGTATGCTAAGGCGATGAAACTGATCAGGAAGATTATTTATAAAGCGATCTTTAGTGGTAGAAGTGATGGTTCTACCATATTTATGGCAGGGAGGCAGTTTAGCAGCCTTGACTAAATGTAGTATACACGAGACTAGATAATGATCTGAGATGTCGTCGCTCTGCTGCAGAATTTCAACGGCATCAATATCGATTCCATGTGACAATATTAGATCTAAAGTATGATTACGACAATGAGTGGGTCCTGACACGTGTTTTCCAAACTCCAATAGAATTTAGAATGTCTGTAAATGCCAATCCTAATGCGTCTTTTTCATTATCTACATGGATATTAAAATCACCAACAACAAGGACTTTATCTGCAGCTAGTACTAACTCCGATAGAAAATCAGCAAATTCTTTGATAAAGTCTGTATGGTGTCCTGGTGGCCTGTATACAGTAGCCAGCACAAATGTCAACTTACATAATGTTACATAAAGTACCATCACTTCGAAGGATTTATATTTGAAAGATTTTTGACTAATACTGTAAATATTACTATAAATTACAGCAACACCTCCCCCTTTGCCTTTCTGACGAGGATTGTGTCGAAAATAATAACCTTGAGGGCTAGACTCATTTAAAGTAATGTAATCGTCTGATTTTAGCCAAGTTTCTGTCAAACACAGCAAATCCAGATTATTGTCTGTGATAATATAATTTACAATAAGTGCTTTTGAAGAAAGGGATCTAATATTTAAACAACCCAAGCTTTATCATTTGTTTATCAGTATTATCTCTATTTTTTATTTGTTGAACATCAGTTAAATTTTTACCACTAAATGGGTTTGGAAGTTTTTTGTTTTTACTAATTCGGGGTACAGACACAGTCTCTATGTGATAATATCTAGGTGTAAGAGTTTCTATGTGTTGGGAATTATCTGACTTCTGTAACGTGAGGCAGCTAGCAGACGGTCGGTTTAGCCAGTATGTCTGCTTCCTGACCTGGACCCCAGTTTGTCATGTTTCAGCTCTAAGACTATGTGCCATATTACCAGAGAGAAGAGCAGCACCATCCCAGGGGGGATGAATACCATCTCTTTTCAACAGGTCAGGTCTCCCCCAAAAACTTTTCCAATTGTCTATGAAACCTATATTATTCTGCGGACACCACTTAGACAGCCAGCCATTGAGTGATGATAATCTGCTAACCATCTCATCACTCCGACAAACAGGAAGGGGACCAGAGCAGATTACTTTTCCTGACATTGTACTTGCGAGTTCACACACCTCTTTAATGTTAATTTTAGTGATCTCCGACTGGCGAAGTCGAACATCATTAGTGCCGACGTGAATAATGATTTTAGAGTATTTACGATTAGCATTAGCCAGCACTTTTAAATTTGCTTTAATGTCAGGTGCTCTGGCTCCTGGCAAACATGTGACTATGGTGGCTGGTGTCTCTATTTTCACGTTCCGTGTAATAGAATCGCCAATAACTAGGGCACTTTCAACAGGATTCTCAGTGGGTGTTTCACTGAGTGGGGAGAACCTGTTTGATGTTCTTATTGGAATGGAAGAGTGGTGTTTTCCACGGCTAGGCCGCCTCACCGTTACCCAAGTGCCCTGCTGCGCGGACTCTACAGCCGGAACCGAACAATGTACAGAGTTAGCTAGTCGCATCCAAAACAGTATCTGAAGCCCTTACATTCTTACTATCCTCAATTAAAGTTTGGATGCGTGTCTCTAATTCTGAGATTTTCTCTGTCAGCCTGACTATTTCCCTACATTTATGACATGTAAATCCCTCGTCGCTGACAGAGAAAGCTATACTGAACATGTGGCAAACAGAATACGATATAACACTAGGAGAGGATGACATGACTCACCGTGTTTGTAGACTGATCCGACTTACCACAGCTGTTTGATGAACGCGTTGAAAAGAAAATGAGCGCGCGAGAGACTGATGACAAGTTAACAAGCTAGCGAGATGCAAACACGTTGTAATAGCGATTTAGATTCAAAGATTAAAAGCTAGCGACGTCAGATTAATGTGGTAGGCAATATTATATATAAGGTAATGATAATATAAGCAACAATGAATGAAAGTAAGAGATTCAAAACAAAGCTATACGGAGTTACAGACGCAAACCACTCTGAGCAGCGAGGCAGACAGGAGCAATCCTGAAGGTGCCTTACAACAAAAAGGATTGCAAATTCTAGGCAACAGCCACTTCTCGTTAGGTTCTAAGAGACCAGAAAAACTCTCATTGGGGACCGGAGGACCCTATTTTAAGACCCTAACCACAGGGGAGGGTTCCTTTACACTCAACCTTGAAGACTCGCTTATGAAGGGTAGTTCGCAAAGAGCTATCTCCAACTACTCGATACTGCTGTCTTCATGGATATACCCAGGATCTTAAGACTCCAACACTCCTGGAGGTGCCTTACAACGAGAAGGCATGCAAATTCTAGGCAAAAGTCACTTCTCATCGGGTTCTAAAAGATCAGACAGAACGCTCTTATGGGGAGCGGATAACCCTGTTTTAGGCCCCTCAGCAATGGAGGAGGGTTCTGCTCTACTCTCAACCCAGAATACTAACTTACCCACAAAGTGCTGGCTACAACCACTCGATACTGCTGCATTATACTCTCAAATCCTGTGCTGAACCTATCAGAAGGCAGATCATAAATAAATGATATGTGCCATTACCAACCTCAGGGCCTGATGTAAGCGTGCTGGGGAAAAAAAACTCTCTTACCCCTTATTCAGGGGGTGGGGGGAAAGGAGAGAGAAGGAGGAGAGATGTTATTTCTCCTCAATGATTTGAGATCGCTCAGACCACATTCTCTGAATAACCTCCCTGAGATCTTGATTCTTCCACCTTGTGTCACGCCTTCTCTGCGCCCTACTCATAGAAAAAGGAGGCCCTGCCTCTAGTCCTCAGACCGTAATGGGCCAGGCTCCTTTGAGGTTTTTGGCAAAGATATGGACCAGCGCGGTATATTTTTTTTAAATGCTGCCGATTTGCCTCCCTGAACTTCCCGACCACTGTGGCCACCATCACTGCCATAGATCGACCAATCACAGCGGCTGTTTCTTTGGTAGCCCAGAGAGCCAAATCTGTAGTGTGGCGCAGTTCAGCCACCGCCTCAGGGGACAGACCCTGGCCCTGCTCCAAATCTTTCAGCAGGTGCGTCTGGTATGCATGCAACACCACCATTGTGTGCAAGGCACCCCTGGCATGACCCACTGCCGCATATGCCCTACCATTCAAGAGCCTTCAAAGAGGACACCTCACCCACTGAGAGATAGCTTGCAAGCGTCTCTTCAATGGGAGGCATTGACACATATCCATGCTCATGCAATCCCTCCACATTCACACAATTCACACGATGGAATGGATGAATGCAGGTCGAATATGGTTTCCCCCATGATCTCTCTACCTAAGCATGGAGATCAGGAAGAAACAGAAGGCTCATGAGATGGTTATGTCCAGACAGGAATCGTTTGTCAAGTTTGCCACGAGTGATCTTCCGTCTTTTGCGCCACCATGTCAGATCTAGTCTTTCCGTGGCATGGGCCATAACCTCCAACAACTCCTCATATGCGGGGCTGGCAAGCTGGGAGGGCTCACTGATAACATCTTCACCCTCCTCAGCTACATCCAGCTCTTCCTGGCTAGATGCCAATAAAGCAATATCTGCTGGATCGGAAGATTCAAGAGAAAGAACGTTCTGATCCAGCAGATTGCTTGAGTTAATGACTGAAGAACGCAAGAGGGACATACTGTACCTAGCTCTAATTTCTCAGCCAACCTGTGATCCCCACAAACTCAGTCTCCTCTTTGCCTCACGCATTGCAGTTCCCGAGCCAGGGGCACAGACACCTGCCCCACATCCCTCGAGAATAGGAACAGGTGTGAACTAAGCTTCTTCATGGAGAAATTCGCACAATGAGCACATTCTGCTCCTTCGAGAATTGAATGTGCATGATACTTAACCATGCACAAGTCGTGTGTGTCCTCAGGTGTCAAGTATCTCTGACACGCTTCCTAAAAAACACTTGGTTAAGTGCTTTCCCATAGTATTCGCCTTCACACGTACGCAAGCAAACAGCACAAAAAAAGCTGATGACGTGTACTACAGGCACCCTTTTATACTCTCAGGTGCACCGATAGTGACGTCAGCAGACGCAGTTTAGAGTTCCCATTTGAAAGGGAAACAAATGTTATACAAATAGCCATGTGTGCCAATGTTTCTACAATCTACTTAAACTTGCAATGTCACTGAATTAAATTAAAAAGGCTGTTTGATTATAGTTTGAGCCACAGCATTAGTGGATGATCAAATGTTTAGCTCCTATGCTGTAATCCTTTATTCATAGGTGATATAGAAGTGATCAATTCCATAAAGTCTACTATAAATAATTTTTCTATACAGTACAGACCTGTTCTATATCTATTTCCTTATACGACCTTCTGGGGTCATAGGGCTGGAGCCTATCCCAGTTTTTTTTTTTTAGGCCAGAGGCAGGGGAAAGCACCCTGGACAGATGGCAAGTCCATCACAGGGCTCTCACATACAGGTAATTTTAACTCTCCAATTCACCTAACCTTTGGACTGTGGGGAAAAACCGGAGTACACCCACGCTGACATGGGGAGAACATGCAAACTCCACACAGAAAGGACTCCTGGTTCAGCTGGGGCTCAAACCAGGGACCTACTTGCTTTGAGGCAACAGTGCTAACCACTAACCACTGAGCAACCGTGCTGCCCAACCTATTCAGTATCTTGCATAATATTTCCCACTGTCTCTTCAGTCTGACACACTGGCAAATCAATGACAATCAAATAAAATTAGCTACTTTGGTTTTGCTGATTTTAACATCAATACTGTTATTAATATTTGATGGAACATGGACTTAAGCAGATCCATCTTGTCTCATATGATAAAATGAAAAGTGTTTTCCATGACTTACCATGTCTATTATTTAACAAGACCATCCCCCCACCCCCAATTCACAGTGATTTATCACATGTTATAAAAACATCATTAATCTTCCATTACACTTGTGAGAACTCTACTACACTTCAGACTGACACAGCTCTGGAAAGTCCTTGACATCTAAACACTAGATGTAGGGGAGTTTTGACTGACTGACAGATAAGGCATGATTTTAATGACAGTGACTGTGTGCTCCATGTGGAGATAGCTAGCAGTGGCAGTGTGTGTAAATATAGCATTGGTTCAGTGTAAGGTGGCTTAGATTGACATGACGGCTCCATTAGCTCTGAGGAGTTCTTCAGCAGCAGTGGATTGTGGGTAATCATGGATTCTGTTCACAAACAAAAACACTCATCTTTAAATGACAGGCTGTCTCTTGTTGGTTTGGCTTTTGTTGTAAAAACTCTAGCACGTAGAATAACTTAATTTCCAGGAAACTGCATTGTTTGAGCTAGAATTTCAGTATTGTTTATTATTAATTGTCATCATTAACTTTCAATTTAGAATTGCTTTTTTTATATAAGTTTTTTATATCAGTTGAGTCACCTTTATTTATATAGTGCTTTTTTACAGTGCAGATTGTTTTTACAGCTTTACAGTGATAGCAGGAAAATAATGTAACTGTAGTGATTTTGGACTAGCCTCACTCGAGGGTACCACAAATTTAGTGGCTTATGGTCTTAAATATTAATATTAATATTTTGTATTAATATTGAGTCAGATGATTCCTTCCAATATTTCCGGGGCACCAGCCCAGTCTCACCTTGAAAATAAAGAGCAATCATGGAAGATTGTTGACTGAATTACAATTATTGGAGGAAGTTCATCATCTGACCAATCTGAAGGATTTGTGAGATATCGTTAACATGTAGAGCCTCACACAAGTGTAATAAATGGATTTTATTAACAAAAGCATAGACAAGAGTAACTAACATCTACTGAATGGATAAAGTGCAAAAAGATTAATAAATGCAAATGAATGAGTAGCATGTTACTATGGCAGTTACAAGTTAATCTTATGAAAGATAAACTACAGTTTCTCTAGAAGAAATAAGGTAAACCTTATTCTGAATTCAACAAATAAACCGAGAGATTATTTGTTATTAACTGATATCAGCTATGCAAAATATAATTCAAATTACATAAGCATATACTGACAATATACACTAATGCCAAGGTCTCTAGAAAGAGGTTTGTGGTGAATCTGAGGGTGATGTCTTCCACTTGTTGAGCTGAGCATCGTTGCAGTGGGAAGTAGTAGTTTGAAATCCGTTTCATAGCCTTGAACACGAAGTACTTGTGAACGTTGAACTTCTGGAGCACAGGGAAGGTCCTTTTCCGGGAACACGTAGAAGAAGAAGCCTTGAAGGTTCTGATGTCTGTGCAGACGATCCTTATTCTCTGGAACACGCAGACGGAAGGATCTTTAGATTCTGAAGTCAGTGCAGATCCGGGCAGTCTGGAACATGCAGATCTGGAGGATCTCTGATGAGAGGATTTTGAAGTTGGTGCAGAAGATATTTTGAAGATGGGGGGCTAAGCTTGTCGTCGTTGTCTCAGTTGCAGTTTTCAAAATCCCCAAATTCACTCCTTGCAGAACTTCCTTGTTTCTCTCTTTAGAGCTTCAGAGTCAGAGTTGGACTTAGCTTAGCACATCTTGGGACCAGAACCTTGAACCGGGACTGGAACAGGAACTGGGGCCTGGAACCAGAACTGGAAACTGCAGTAACCCGTCAAACTGGAACAATTCTCTGTCTCAGAAACAAGTCTTTTAACCTGTCCCAAGAAGGAGGGAAATGCAAATTGGCACCTTTCAGATCCAGTATTTTGATTGGCTGATGCTGTCAGAGGTGGCCACTGGATGGCCCCCCTCTTGCATGAGGTTCATTTGCATAGCTTAAAGTTCATGTTTAGAACAATGTTCTTAAGGTTTTTCCTATGCATAATTCACTTTCCAAAACAATTTCAGATTAACCTAGGCATCGTAACTCAACATCATTAAGTTATATTGAACTTTTACCTATGCATTAATGTATACCTTAATAGGCAAGTTTGTATATTTTGCATGTACACAAACAACTCTCATTAAGTATATAGGGTTCTGATAATAGAAATGGAGAAGATTTGCTCCATTTTGTCCACTGAGTGTCTATTTTGTGTCCTTTGTGACCTCGAGCCACATGGCAAACTTGTTTGGTGAGTGGAGTTCAGTTCACACCTCAGGTCTTAGGACTGAGGGACTGGGGTGAACAATGGGGTAAATTGTGATAGGATTAGCCTGCTTAATGACATGCTAATGTCATCATTCTTCCTTTGCACAAATGGTCAGGGTGATTGTCTTGATAGGCTTATCTACTAGCCTATCTATTTCCTTGTTTGCTTCTCTTGGAGGTGTGAGTTTTGGAGTCCTGTGCTTTTCATCATGGCAGATGAGGTGATGAGGGGAGTCTTCCCTTATGTCTGCCTGCTGATCACTACATAACAAAGTTTATTTTGGCTGTACAGCAGCTCTAAAAGAAAATAGTGTCATTGCCCAGCTTAAGTAAGTTCAGTATCGTTTCATTTCCATTGTAAAAATCATTAGTTATTAATTTAGTTAATTTATCTATACAGCAGCTCTGGAGAAACCAGTGATGTCATCATCCAGCTCAGATTAGTTCTCATACAGTGGTGTCAATGCAGGCAGATCAGTAATATTGTTGAATAGTTGCTCTCAAAACACAGCAAACTAAACACTCTAATGTTGGCAAAACAGTTCAGTATTCACTGCATAATGAAGCACTGCAGTTTTTCTATTAATGCATTTATCAAAATTAAATACTAAAAACTACAAGTGTGTTCCCTTGCTACACTTAATACTGCGCTTGATTCAGCACTATGGGAACGCCTTTTGGTGTGACCAGCTGTGAATATGTGTGGAACACGTCAATGAAATTGACTTTGAACTTTTATAGCCTCGGCATTGACGTCATGGGAATGCGCACGCATCAGAAGCTATAATTACATGTGGCACAGGTGCATCAGCAGGTCTTTTGTCTTCAGACCATTCTGTGATGTGTGTGCGACTCCTCAAGCTCTGCTCAAGTTCTCTCTTCTCTGTTAGGAGTTAGATTTTGTTAGGCAGTGTGCAGAAAACCTTCTCTTTTCAATCTCTGTCACACAAGTGTAAAAGAAAGACAAGAAAATGAGCAATCAACAAAACAAACAAACGCAGATCGGAGAGACGCTTATGGGCTATCTCTCCCCTGAGAGCGCATCATCATAGGCATTTGTCAGGCAGTGAGTCAGGCTGGTACTGCGCTGCACAAAATTACTGTTACATGCATACCAGGCTAATCTTATGAAAGATTAAGCACAGCCTTTCATCCAGACCATGTTTATTTGTCTGATTGATATTTGGCTGTATTTAATGCTGAGGAATTAAATATAATACTGATCTAATTGAGAAGTTAGATGCTTGTATTAATATATTTCTGGCTGTTTTTTGTCTACATTTAATTATGAGAAAAATTAAAGAGTGAAATAGCCATCTAAAAGATGGACTTTGAGAGTGCCGCCTCCGAGCGATCCTCCCATTATGATAAAGCGTGTAAGGAGCTACTCGAGGTGGTGACTTGTGTAGTGGCCAGATTACAGCTAGACTGCCCTTCTTAAGGATCTCCATAATGTTAACTCGTTTATGGGGAAAACCTTATTTTTCACATGCCTTTATGTCCTCAACGTCAACTTATTTGACTATTGTGGGTGCAAGGGTGTGTGGTTATACGATGATGCCCAGTTTGAAGATAGGCTCGCAAGCTATCTCTTCTCTGGATATCATTGTTACTTAAAGAGACAGCACTCCCCACCAAGCCCTGCATAATAACATCAATGCTGGTGGGGAAGGCGTTTCAGTCAGCATGTCAGGCTGTTAAAGCAGAGTGTGGTGAGTCGCGCTCCCCCTCGTAAAGACAGGGGACCAGCTCGTCGCACTCAGCAGCCTCATAATAGACCTGAAACAAAAATTCTGAGGATGTTTTGTGCCCAGGTCTGTGGGGGTGTGCCCCTTCGAGACCGGCCATGTAAAATACATCAATCAGCTCCTACCCGACACCCACACAAAACCACTGTAACATCCCCGCCACCTCTGGTGATTTGGAGGGCAGCGGTTTCCAGTGAAATGTTAGATGTTCTGTTGCTTCCTGTTATCGCCCAGGACACAGAGCATTTAACATCCCCCCAACAGGAAGCATTAAAATTTATACACTGCCCTCTACATTTTAACAGCGTGGTCCCCACTACTGTGAAACTGGAGCAGGCGCATTTGCTGTCACAAGACAATCACTTCTGGACAAAGGGACCATAGAACATGTTCCCCTCCCAGAGAGAAAGTCAGGCTACTACAGTCGATACTTCCTGGTTCGGAAAAGATGGGGGACTGCGTCCGATTTTAAAAATCCTTGAGGCTTGAACTGTTCCGTCAGAAGATGCTACTATCAAGATGATCTTGTCACAAATTCAACATTGTGATTTTCTCGTCACGATCAATCTTAAAGATTTTCATAGAAATATTGCCACTGTGCAGGAAGTTTCTGAGGTCTGCTTTCGGGGCGAAGCTTACCAATATCAGGTTCTTCCATTCAACCTAGCCTTCTCACCCCGCACCGACTCAGTTTTAAGAGCTTGCGCTTTGACAATGAGATCAATCCTCGCTCAACTTGTCTCTCTGAGGCTGAGACCATTTTAAACACCCTAAGCAACATCAGGCTAGGTTAGGACATTACTGTTAAAAAAAATCATAGGTATAATGGTAGCTGCATCCACGGTGGTCCCGATGGGCCTTTTGTACATGAGACCTCTTCAGTTGTGGCTCAAAACCAGGGGATTTTGTCCAAGCAACGTTTTAACCCTCTGGAGTCGGGAAACGCGTTGGTGCGTTTTGCAGGATTTTTTTCACATTGCAGCCAAACAGACTTAAAATACTCCATCATTTTTTGTCATAGACAGAAGTAATATATCAATTGAAACTATAGAATGTCTTCTTTTATTTGTGTACGCTCAGAGTAAAAACAAAATGTTGTGCTTTTTGCAAAATAAAGAAAACTAACATGATGCGTGATCTGTCGTCTCCTTCTGAACGAAGTCCAATCTGATAGTTCTCAGAAAATGTCAGGTTTTAAATCGTGTAAGTCAAATTGAAAACAAAAATTCTCTGTTTATGTAATCTGTATGAAAAGAGAGACACGTCAGATGTCCGTGAGTCAGCTCATTATCAACTAATTCATCCTCACCCACGGAGCAAGCGCTCTATTCAGATGCAAATTCTGAGGCAATACATGTATACATTGTCGCAGTCGTGTATTTATTATCTTCAAAAGTGTCTATCTGCATGTTATAGCCATGGTTAGCGATCTCTGGAAGCCTCTGTTAGTTCCTGGAATCTCACATGGTATGCCTGTTCTTCTTTACGAGTCATTTGTGGACTAAATGTGCACAGAGCGCCCTCCAGCTGCAAGTATGAATTGAAAACACAGTATCCAGCGCTCATAGTTATGACAATAAATATTGAATAAATATTACTCCTTTGTATAGAACATTTACATAAACATATGAGAATCCATCAATATTTCTCCAAATGTGCATGCTTTAAAGCTAAAAGCCTATATGAAATGCCATAGAGGTAACATGAATATTCAGACGCTTTGCATCACAGAAATACATTATATTTTAAAGTATATTGAAATAGAAAACCATTATTTTAAATTGTAATAATATTTAACAATATTGCTGTTTTTTTCTGTATTTTTGATATACAGCATGATGAACATGAGACTTCTTTTAAAAACATTATAATAGTAATGCGTCCAATCTTTTGACTGGTACTGTAATTTAAACTATAATAGGCCTATACAAAATTTTCTTCACATGATGTGCAATTATACGCGCATGCATGAGATCACAAAAATCATGTTTTCTGTCAAGAGTGGACATTATATTAACGTTAATACAGCTGACAGAGGGTTTTTTCACATAGCCTACCTGACTGAAGGGGCTCATTATGCAGGTCATTATACAGGTCATTATGCGGGTCTTTGTCTTTTCAGGTGTGAATTACAGCATTATTCATGAAGATTCACACCTCCATGCATACGGTGTGTCTTGACAAAAAGTGTCAAAATTTAGTGTACAAAATTTAAATCTCTATATTGTTTTATATGAACGAGTAGGCAGGATAATATTTACATCATTTTGAAGCAAAAATTCTAGTCTACAACCTCCAATACCTAGAAGTCTTGTGAACACATATTTAATATTTGTTTCTTGGCCTTATTTCAGTGACTTAAGTTTTTTGTTTTTTCAATAACCACGCATAAACGTTATTCCTTCAAAAATACAAACATGTACATACATGTTGCTCACATATTATGGTAGCCTAGTTCGTGCTGAATACAGTGTTATGACACCTTTTCCATTAATATGTTTATGAACAACTGAAAAAAGCACAAATGTCATGTCAAGGGCATGTCATGGCATGTCAAAACTTCTCCAGGGCCCCAAATCAGCCTCAGACTCCAGAGGGTTAACGCTTTGTGCACTTTCTAAAAATCCATGTTATGGTAATGGTTACGCACTGCAGCTTCGTTCCCTTTCTATGTGGTTCAGACCCCGGTTCCTCACCTTTGGTCCCACTCTAGGTGCGTGTTGTTGTCACAAGATGCTAAGGCAAGGCAAGGCAATTTTATTTGTATAGCACATTTTATACACAATGGTAATTCAAAGTGCTTTACATAAAGAGGAAACAAGTACATAAGAATAAAAATGGAATGCATAAGAAATAAAATAACAATAAAATCAGAGAATATCTGGATGGAAGAGTCAGGGAGTTTCAGTCAGAACATTTGTAGCCACCAGGGCTAACTCCACTTTGTATTCCATCAGAGCAGATCTAAACTGATCTATCCATTAGAGTGGATCTAAACAGATCTTCCACACGCGATTCCTTCCTTAACTGTAAAAATATTTATATTTGTCAGGTAGCTGTGCATTTAAACAGTACCCTTACAGACAAATCTTCCTGGACTAACTCTATCCAGAGCTCCATCCAGGGATAACTCTACTCAACTTTGTTGTCCATCAAAGCGGATCTAAACGGATCTTCCTCACGTGGTGTCACAGACACGCCAGGCTCCAACACCCTCCAATCACAGCGCACTCCATCTCCTGAGTACTGATCACACACACCTGCACCTCATCAGCACGCCAGTCTGCACCAGTATAAGAGACACTCACACTCACTCAGTCACTGTCCGGTCTCGTTCACATCTAGACTTACCTACATGCTTACCTCAAGGACTCCCAGCTATCTATTTACCTGTTTCCAAGTCTCCTCCTGTGTTCCCAGTCTGTGTGTGAGTGTCTCCTGTCTCCAGCGTTGTTCATCTTAGTCATCCAGGATCTTCACCTCTACAAACACAAAGGACAGTATCATTCATCTACTTATCACCATTCACTCAGAAGTTTACCTTATACTCACCTGCACGACTGTTTACTCTGCTGTGTGTCAAATAAACATCCTTATCTGTGATCTCCTGTCTCCGACCCTTCTGTACTGTAACAGAAGACCGGACCAAAACCGTTAGACACCAGCATGTGTCATCCGGATCCCTTCCAAGAGCTCGTTGACGCTTTGCGCCGAGCACTCACCGTCAACCCGCCATCACCACCACCTGCGATCACCTCCGTCAACACAACCACCACTCCTTCACTGCCTGTGCACGCCAGTCCCATGGCCAAACCGGCGCCCTTCTCTGATTCGGCGGAGGATTGCAGCGGATTCCTCCTGCAATGTTCGCTGGTCCTGGAGATGCAACCACACTACTATCCCACCGAAACCTCCAAGGTAGCGTTCATAATTTCACAGCTACAGGGCAAAGCACTGCAATGGGCCGATTCCATTTGGTCTTAAAATAATCCTGTCACTCAGTCTTACTCTGGCTTCGTAGCTCACTGCAGCGGTCTTCGGGAAGCCAGCCTCGGACTCTTCAATAGGTGAGAAACTGTATAATTTGAAACAAGGCACAATGACTTTGAACGACTATGCTTTGCAATTCAGAACGCTTGCTGCTTCAAGTGGTTGGAACGAACAAGCTCTGATAACTACCTACCGTCAAGGGTTGGACCCTCGAGTGCGGTTGCACTTTGCTGCATACAAGGATTCCATCGGGCTCGAACGCTTCATCCAACTCTCCATACGCTTCGACACTCGTATGCAGTCGTGTCTTGAAGAGCACCAGGGCCAGCCACTATTCAACACCGCTCTCCATCGACCAGAGTCCGTCAGTCCTCCAGAACCAGCCCACTAGCCCATGCTATTGGACAACTCCAGACTCACGTCCACTGAACAGCAGAGACGGCTGACCCAGAATCTGTGCCTCTATTGTGGTTCTCCTGGGCATGTAATCTCCACATGCCCAATTCGTCCTCCTCGTCCCATGGTAAGTGCCATCATTCCCTCTATAAATAAGATGAAGCCACTCACCACTGTTGTAAACCTTACTGCTGCTGATGTTTCCATTCCAGTTGTTGCACTCCTTGATTCTGGGTCAGCAGGCAACTTTATCTCCGGCGCCCTCTGCCGTCAGCTCAAGCTCAAGACCTTGGCTACGCCGTCCACCTACCAGATCCACTCAGTAACAGGAAAGCCTCTCAGTAGAAGACACGTATGTCGGAGTGTCAGACCCATCCAACTGCAAGTGGGGATTCTCCACGTGGAAAAATGACATCTGCTGGTTCTGGAGATATCCACCGCTGACGTGATATTAAGGCGCCCCTGATTGGAGCAGCACAACCCAGTCATCTCCTGGAAGACCGGCGAGATCCTGAAGTGGGGCGAAACCTGTTTCTCAAGCTGTTTTTCTGAGTTTCCAGTTCCATCGTCTCCTCGTCCTGAACACCTCTGTCTGTGCCACATCCATCGGGAGCCCAGTAGAAAAACGCTCGGTGGATATACCACAGTGTTACACCCCCTTCAGTGATGTCTTCTGCCCGCAGCGAGCTTCCAAGCTGCCTCCACACCGACCATGGGACTGCGCCATCGATCTGCTTCCAGGTGAGTCAGTGCCCAGGGGAAGGATCTACCCCCTGTCCATCCCGGAGGAGAATGCCATGGAGGATTACATCAAGGAGGCCCTGGCGTAATGTTACATCCGCGCGTCTACTTCCCCTGCTGCTTCGAGTTTCTTCTTTGTGGCAAAAAAGGACGGAGGCTTGTGGCCATGTATTGATTACCGGGCACTCAACAACATCACCGTCAAATTCAGATACCCCCTTCCTCTCGTCCCAGCTGCGCTAGAACATCTCCGTGGTGCCACTGTCTTCACCAAGTTGGACCTCCGCAGCGCGGACAACCTCATCCGGATACGTTAGGGGGACGAGTGGAAGACTGCCTTCGTGACCCCTACTGGACACTATGAGTATCTTGCTATGCCGTATGGCCTGGTCAACACCCCCTCCGTATTCCAGGACTTCATACACGAGGTGCTCTGGGAGTTCCTCCACAAGTTCGTCTTGGTTTACATCAATGACATCTTAATCTACTCCCGGAGCTTGGCCGAACATCGCCACCACGTTGCGGAGGTCCTGAAACGCCTGAGGGAATTTCATCTCTTCCTGAAAGCCGAGAAATGCTCCTTCCATCAGCCCTCAGTGCAGTTCCTTGGGTACAACATCGACAGCAGTGGCATCCGGATGGATGAGAGGAAGGTGGATGCCATCAGGAACTGGCCAACTCCCTCTACCATAAAAGAACTCCAACGCTTCCTCGGCTTCGCCAACTTCTACCGACGCTTCATCCAAGACTACAACTCCATCACCAGCCCACTTACAAACCTCCTCCGCAACAAGCCCAAGTCTCTGTCCTGGACACCAGCTGCCACCAACGCATTCAACACCCTGAAGGAAGCCTTCTCCACCGCTCCGCTCCGCTCCTCGTCCACCCTGATCCCGACCAGCCCTTCGTGGTGGAGGTGGACGCCTCCACCACCGGAGTAGGACGGAATGCATAGCTGATATAAAAAAATTGGATGACCAGTAATTTCCTACTAATAAATTCAGAAAAAAACAGAGATTCTAATTTTTGGACCAAAAACTTCTTCACGTATTAACCTAGAACACTGTCTAACACTTGATGGCTGCTCTGTTAAGTCTTCGTCGTCAGTTAGGAACCTGGGTGTGCTCTTTGATACCAATCTTTCATTTGAAGGCCATGTTTCTAGCATCTGTAAAACCGCATTCTTCCATCTTAAAAATATATCTAAACTACGACATATGCTCTCAATGACAAATGCAGAACAGTTAGTTCATGCGTTCATGACCTCAAGGCTAGATTACTGTAACGCTCTACTGGGTGGTTGTTTCGCTCGCCTGTTAAACAAATTACAGCTCGTACAAAATGCAGCAGCTAGAGTTCTTACTAGAACTAGGAAGTATGACCATATTAGCCCAGTTCTGTCAACACTGCATTGGCTTCCTGTTAAACATCGTATAGATTTTAAAATCTTGCTAATTACTTACAAAGCACTAAATGGTTTAGCTCCCCAATACCTGAGCGAGCTCTTAATGCATTATAGTCCTTCACGTCTATTGCGATCTCAGAATTCAGGCCAGCTGATAATACCTAGAATATCAAAATCAACTGCAGGCGGTAGATCCTTCTCCTATTTGGCACCTAAACTCTGGAACAATCTTCCTAGCATTGTTCGGGAAGCAGACACACTCTGTCAGTTTAAATCTAGACTAAAAACGCATCTCTATAACTTGGCATACACGTAACACATTATCAATTTATTTTTTCAAATCCGTTAAAGGATTATTAGGCTGCATAAATTAGGTCAGCCGGAACCGGGAACACTTCCTATAACACCAGATGTACTCATTACATCAGAAGAAGAATGGCATCTACGCTAATATTAGTCTTTCTGTTTATCCCGAGGTTTACCGTAGTCAACCGGATCCAGGCCGTATCCAGGTGAGATTGAGGACCTACGCCTTGACACGACCACAACGCACCCCTGATGTGTCAGCAGAGATTGAGTCAACTAGATCATCCATTGTGAAGGCCTCATCGACACGACAGCCAGTGGCACAGCTCCTCAACAAACCGTCCATACCGGCGTGATGAATACGATGGATTGAACTGGATTGAACTGGAATAAATACTTTGAATGTTGCGATCCTATCAGGCTTATGATAGCTACCTGAATCGTAACAAAGCACTGTTTGCCAGAGGAGAACTGTCCCCCCGACTAAGCCTGGTTTCTCCCAAGGTTTTTTTCTCCATTTTAACACCTATTTGCCACCTGTTTGCCACCTGATGTCACCTGTCGGAGTTTGGGTCCCTTGCCGCTGTCGCCTTTGGCTTGCTTAGTTGGGGACACTTGACATTTGACATTTGATATTCAACAGTGCTTTACATCTGCATACATTGACAGCATTTTGTTTAAGAGCTGCTGTGCAGCCAAAATTATATACCATTTATCACTGTAAAGCTGCTTTGACACAATCAGCATTGTAAAAAGCGCTATATAAATAAAGGTGACTTGACTTGACTTGACTTGACTAGGAGCGGTGTTATCTCAGCAGCAGGGGACCCCAAGTAGACTCCATCCATGCGCCTTCTTCTCCCGCAAGCTCAACCCGGCGGAGGTCAACTACGACATCGGCAACAGGGAACTTCTCGCCGTCAAGTTGGCCCTTGGAGAGTGGAGGCATTGGTTGGAGGGGACCAAACATCCCTTCCTCGTGCTCACAGATCACAAGAACCTAGAGTACCTACGGGTGGCCAAGAGGTTAAACCCAAGACAAGCACGCTGGGCGTTATTCTTCACCCACTTTAACTTCACGATCTCCTATCGTCCAGGTGCCAAGAACGTCAAGGCGGATGCCTTGTCTCATCTGCACGCCCCTGAAGAGAAATCCGAAGAGCCTGTGACCATCCTCCCTGAGAGCCTCATCGTCAGCCCCATCTCCTGGTCTGAGGAAACCATGCCCTCCTCCAATGCCTCTGCCAACACTCCGTCGGGTTGCCCGCCAGGCTTGCAATATACCACCAGGGCACGGCGCACTCCACTCATCCACACTGCCTACACGTCACTAGGCACTGGTCACCCGGGGGTCAATGAAACCCTCTTGCTGCTGAAGACCAGGGAAACCATCGGACGTTACATCTGTCAACTACTGGTTCAGAGAGAGCGAGAGGGTCTGGGACTCTGCACACCACCAGCTTCAACGGGTCTTGCGCAGACGCAGGATGACAGCTGACCTTCGCCGCTCCAACGCCCCAGCCTACCAACCTGGACAGAAGGTCTGGCTGTCAACCAGGGACACCAGGCCGAACCTGGGACTCAGCCAAACGCTGAGTCCCAGGTTCATTGGCCCATTCACCATCACCAAGCAGATCAACCTTGTCACGTACCAGCTCCAACTACCACCTCAGTACTGCATTCACCCCACATTCCATGTGTCTCTTCTAAAACCTCACCACCCTTCTGTTCCTCTCTCCACAGAGCCTGGCGTAGCAGCAGCTGAACCCCCCCCCTTCCACTCATCCTGGACGACGGTGCAGCCTACGAGGTGCGTGAGATCTTGGACTCCGGCGCCGTGGTGGCCAGCTGGAATATCTTGTGGACTGGGAAGGCTACGGCGCTGAGGAGCGCTCTTGGGTTCCCAGAAATGACATACTCGACCCCAACCTGCTTCACACCTTCCACGCCACCCATCCCAACAGACCTGCCCCACGTGGAAGAGGACGGCCACCACGACGTCGGGGTCCTCGGCCCTCAGGAGCGGGCCGTGGAGGGGGGGTACTGTCACAGACACGCCAGGCTCCAACACCCTCCAATCACAGCGCACTCCATCTCCTGAGTACTGATCACACACACCTGCACCTCATCAGCATGCCAATCTGCACCAGTATAAGAGACACTCACACTCACTCACTCACTGTCCGGTCTCGTTCGCATCTAGACTTACCTACATGCTTACCTCAAGGACTCCCAGCTATCTACTTACTTGTCTCCAGCGTTTCCAAGTCTCCTCCTGTGTTCCCAGTCTGTGTGTGAGTGTCTCCTGTCTCCAGCGTTGTTCATCTCCACCGTCATCCAGGATCTTCACTTCTACAAACACAAAGAACAGTATCATTCATCTACTTATCAACATTCACTCAGAAGTTCACCTTATACTCACCTGCACGACTGTTTACTCTGCTGTGTGTCAAATAAACATCCTTATTTGTGATCTCCTGTCTCTGACTCTTCTGTACTGTAACACGTGGAGGGATAAGTGTAAAAATATTTATATTTGTCAGGTAGCTGTGCGTTTAAACAGTAACCTCACAGACAAATCTTCCTGGACTAACTCTGTCCAGAGCTCCATCCAGGGATAACAAATGCTTACTTCCTAATTCTCCCAGCTCTTTTAACCAGACAGCAAGATTTAAAATGCATTAAAATAGTCAGAAATAAAAGATGATGCATAAAAGATTGATGTAAAATGCATTAAAAATGAAATAAAAACAAGAAAAGAATTAAAAGAATAAAAAGATAATACATATAAAATAAAGTGCAATCAGTTAGCACAGTGCTCAATCAGTAAATGCATAGCTAAACAGATATGTTTTGAGTCTGGATTTGAATGTGACTACTGTTGGAGCACATCTGATCTCTTCAGGAAGCTGGTTCCAGCTGCGGCTGGCGTAACAGCTAAAAGCAGACTCTCTTTGCTTTGAGTGAACCCTTGGTATTTCTAAATGACTTGATTCTGATGATCTTAGTGATCTGTTAGGGGTATATTCTATGAGCATATCTGCAATGTATTGAGGTCCTAGGCCATTGAGTGATTTATAAACAAGTAACAGTGCTTTAAAATCAATTCTGAATGCAACTGGAAGCCAGTGCAAGGACCTGAGGACTGGCGTGATATGTTCATATTTTCTGGTTCTGCTCAGAATCCTGGCAGAATCGTTCTGTACGAGCTGCAGCTGTCTTGTGGTTTTTTGGGAAGGCCAGTGAGGAGTCCATTACAATAATCCACCCTGCTGGTGATGAAAGCATGAACAAGTTTCTCTAAGTCTTGACTGGAGACAAAGAATCTAATTCTTGCAATATTTTTGAGATGATAATATGCTGATTTAGTTATTGCTTTTACATGACTACTGAAACTCAGGTCTGATTCAAAAAAAAAAAAAAAAAATCACACTAAGATTCCTGACTTGATAACTACAGATGCTTCCCGTACCGGCTGGAGAACGGTCTTAGGTGGCTGTCCAGCCCAGGGGATCTGGTGAGGACATCATCTTGATTGGCACATCAGTTGCCTCGAATTGATGGCTGTATTTCTGGCCCTGAAGTACTTCCTCCACCAGTTAAGAGGTTACCATGTCCTAGTGAGGGTGGACAACAATGCGGTAGACTCCTATACAAATCGCCAGGGCGGTCTGCATTTGCGCCCTCTAAACAGGTTAGCGCAGCACATTTTTCTTTGGGCTCAGGACAAGTTCCTGTCACTCAAAGCAGTTTTTAGCCCTGGACATCTGAATGTGGGAGCAGATTTACTGTCCAGACAGAGAATACAGATGGGGGAGTGTAAAATCCACCCCTAGGTAATGAAACAAATCTGGGAAAGATTTTGCAAAGCAGAGGTGGACCTCTTAGCCTCCCAACAGGCAAGACTCTCTTATTCAGCCAGACCTGGGTCTGGACGCAATGGCGCATGCATGGCCCAGAATGCGCCTCCGGTTTCTCTGCTCCCGAGCAGAGCCAGAGTTCGCCAAACAAGGGTCTTGCCTTCATGTTTGGCCCCTGAAGGGAACCAACTATGGGACATTGGGCTTTCATCTGAAGTTATTGAAACTTTTCTAAGTGCTAGGGCTCCCTCCACAAGAAGAAGTTATGTCAATTAATGGGGTGTCTTTGAAAGGTGGTGCACTGCATGTAATGCAGATGCAGTTAACTGCCAGATTGCTACAGTTCTGGACTTCCTGCAGGAGAAATTATCAGCAAGCACATGCCCCACCACTCTCAGGGTTTACATGGCCGCATTATCGGCTTGCCACGCCTTGATTGACGTGACGCCACTGGGGAAGCATCCTCTGCTCACTCGCTTTGTTTGTGGGGCCAGACGACTGAAGCCTTTCGTTAGAACCAAGATCCCTTCATGGGACTTAGCTATAGTCCTTCAGGGTCTGGTTGAGACCCCCTTTGAACCATTAGAGTCAGCTACTGACAAGCTTCTTACTAAATGTTTTTTTTCTCATTGCTATCACTTATTTTTTTAAAAATTGGGGATTTGCAGGCTCTGTCCATCTCGCCATCCTGCTTAGACTTTGCCCTTGGAATGGTGAAAGCAATCTTGCATCCTCATCCTGACTACCTATCTAATAACAGAAATAAATGCATTAACTGCCACAGCACCGTGTAAAATTCTCCATTGTAAATCTCCAGATTTCGTCATCAATGGTGGTTTGTAAAACACTCTCTTTTCCTTCCAGACTGTATCAACTCTCCCATTTAAGGCAACTCTGTTAAAGACTTTAACACAACATTGATATAAAACTTTCCCCTCTACTATATCCAAATCTAAGTCTTGCATTTCTTGAAATCTAGCAAAGGACCTGACATTTCCTTCAAGTCCGGAATGATCCTAATTTTCGGAACAGGATCTTTTGCATCAGGAACCTCAAAACCTTTTCCATAGTCCATAAGTAGCTTGGTTTCCTTATCCATGAGCTTCTTCCTCCACATTTCAATTATTGTTCCTAGGTCTGATCAATATGGACGACTTCCCCCATCACCTTTTTCAGCCTATTAGCCAGAGTTTTAGAGAATATTTTCAGGTCAGAGCATAGAAAGCTCACTGGTCTCCAGTTCTTTATATCTTGTAGATTACCTTTTTTAGATAAGAAGGTAATCACCACTCTTCTGCAGCTTAAAGGCAACAACCTCTCAGCTAGGTTCTCATTGAGAACAGCCAACAGGTCATTACCTAAAACTGCCCAAAACTCTCTGTAAAACTCCACAGGGAGTTCATTCATGCCAGGGGCTTTACCCCCCTCCATCTCTTTCAGTGCAGCGAACAGCTCCTGCTCACACAGCGGCCTCTTGAGTTCCACTTTTGAGCTCTCTGAAACATTGGGCAAACCTTCGTAGAAGTGAGCAGACAAATCATCATCTTCAACATACTCACTGCTGTACAGCCCAGCATAGAACCGTACGGCTCTCTTTCTTATTTTGGAGGGCTCTGTTAGCTTCCGCCCATCTTCAGAGCACAAGCAGTGAATGCAACGACTCTGACCATTCTTTCTCTCAAGACTGAAAAAGAACTTTGATGGGGCATCCATTTATGAAAAGTTTAAAAAACGAGATCAAACCAATGCTCCTTGTGCCCTAATTCCTAATAAATCTATGAGAAAAGATTTTTTGGATTTAAGAGTCTCCAAATATCTTTCACTTCTGGCCTTAACGTTTGCTATAAAAACTTGACATAACTAAACAATGGTCTGAAAAACCTACTGGAGCAATTACACATTTTTTTCACAATATTAAGATGGTGCTTTTAACAATAAAACCTATCGATTCTGGCTAGGGATATAACATTTTCTCTTGCATGTGCCCATGTATACTGTCTGACATCATTATTAAGCCCCCGCCATATGTCACATAAACCAAGTCTCAACCAGCTCACATATCACACGAGCTGAAGCAGCATGTGGTTCTACATGATTTCGATCCAATACATAATTTTCTGTGCAATTAAAATCTCCCCCAAAAAACAAATAGTCATCAAAATTACAATTCTGCAAAATACTATTAACATAAACTCTTTTAGCCCTGCTTGTTGGAGCATAAATATTAAAAAAAAAAAAAACATTTAATCTTTCAAATTTTGCTTTTAAAAGCATAAGTCTACCAGGTCTTACCTGCTTCAATTCATATGAAATAGGCAGGATATTTTTTGCAAAAAGAACAGCCACCCCTCCTTTGACTAAACTCATATGAGTAAGCACTACTTCCCCATCTCACTCCTTTTTCCAATCAGTTTCATTAAAACTGTCACTGTGAGTTTCCTGAACAAACATAACATCCAAACTCTTTTGTCTGATTAGCTCAAAAAGTAATGCCCTTTTCCGTATGTCCCTTGCACCATTCAGATTCAGAGTGCCCATCCTTAACGCACTCATTAAAAAGTGTATTATCAAAAGATATGAAGCAAACAGTAACTTAGATGAAGAAAAGGACTTATGTAGTTTCAAAACCATTTGTTCTAGTTTCAATTTAGAAACAAATTTCTTAAATCTGAACACTTTCTGAGCAGTGAAATGCTCCTCACTGTCACCCCTCATCATTGTTGCAACAGAGTTGATATACATTTTACGATCAGGGAAATAATCATCAACCTGAACGTTTTTCATATTCTTTGTTTTTTGAAGGAATTATCTTATTTTTCCGAAAATGTAAACATCTAGGTGTCATCATTTCTATTAACTGAGTCTACTTTCACCTGACCAGTGCTCTTATGCATTGGGCTTTTCTTTACTCTTTTCTTTTTAGTAGAGGGAGTTTTAAAAAGTGCTTCATCCCTCACCATCTCAGTGTCCAAAGTCTCTTCAGCCTCAATATTTCATTGTCTGCAGTTTCAGCATCGTTATCTTTCTCAGTACATGCACTTTTAATGTGACACTCTTTTCCACATCGAAAACATTTCAGAGTATCAGAGGTAGCAAAAACCACAATCAAACCATCTTTAATTAACGGGGGAATGTTGGACAGAATAACTTTTTTTGCCAGTTGAAGCAGCGGCATTATGGGAGTGAAAGTATCTTGTATAACCACGCCATTCTGAACAATATTGTTTACTTTTTCAATAGAATCAAGAAAAACAACAACAGCGCTGTTCATACGAGAAGCTGATAATATGCTGTCCCAAACAACAACTTCTCCTACACCCAAAACACATTGTTCCACTGAAACATGAATCACAGGCGCGAGTTTGATACCGTGTCTACGTGACAACTGGTCCAAACTCACCCGTTCCGAAGACGCCATTGCCACCCAGCAAACACTGGATAACGGCGATTTTGTTTTCTCCCAAAAGACTGCCTAGTCTATACAATCCCAAGCAAATACTTAAAAAGATCTACGCAAAACCTTAAACATAAACAGTGTAAAAGTTAAGAGAAAGTAGAGAAAAACTCACTCACACCAGCAGTACTCTCACAGCATCCGCTCAGAGAGAGAGAGAGAATCTTTAGAATAAAAACATTGGTAGGTAACTGTAGTTTGCGAATTCTATACAGGCAGGTCTAAGCATGGATATGGATAGTCAAAGGTTTTTTGCTGCTTCAGTCTGGTATGTCAAAAGCATATAAAAACAAAGTCAAGCAGTAATGTGGCCAAATTATGACAAATATACACGACAGTGGCTCGGCACTCAGCCTTTGTCTTTTCTTGCACATGACACAGAACTCTGACAACCGTACATAATTCACAGAACTCAGTAATATGGGTACTGCAAGCTCACAGAATGAGACACAGCTATACTGACCTTGTAGAACCATGCAAAAATGCAATGGAAGCCCAAACAGCAGAATAGACATATTTACTTACATTTTTACCTTGGTAAAGTCAATTTTTACCTTTTGTTTTGTCTTTTATGTTAAACACTTACATTTAACTATAACATCAATCAATTAGAATACTAAGACATGCTAAGAGCCATTTATGAATTAGTTTATTTTTTACACATTAGAAAATCAAGACTTAACATTGTTTATTTTACTAGCATGAAAAACAAAACAGTTATTCAAATTGGGATAAAATTATATACAGAAAGCGAGTGAAGAACATTCCCCATCACTAAACTGATTCAAGACTTCAGCTTACTGAACAAGTTCTGCATTCTCACAAAATCTCCCATTATAATCAGTGAAGCTGTATAAACTGCAAAATGAATCTTTTGTTTACATCGTATCTGCACTTTTTTGTTTACAATGAGAGAATGCAGAATTCAGTCAGTGAGCTTGCATAATGAACAAAGCTCAAAAGTCATTTTAGCGGATTTCTTCATTAAATCTAAATGGCTCTGATTAACCATTTTATTCATACCCTCTACTGAATTGTGTGTGATTTCTTATAATTTCTTATAATAATCTCTGCAAAAATATGCATAAAAAGAAATCTTTGATGCAACGGGAGCACAGATCTAAATGTAATGCCACAATCAACACAATTATTTTCACATCTCACTTTAACAGACATAATAAATTTAGTTGTACAGGGGCATTTTTTGCCCCCTTACCTTGAATTTGGGGGTGGGGGGTATTTTTGTCGTAAGCCCCCCATTCATTTCCAACCCTGTACTGTACTGTGACCCCGTATCTTTTCTTATTACCCTTGCCTCAAAATGACTACATGTATTAAAAAAGCACAAATACGATGCTCTTAGAAAAGGCCAATGTTTGCCTGAACAGCAGCGGGGAGTGTTCAGACATGGCTTTAACCTGGATCAGGGCTAATTATCCTCGCTCTTAGCCTGAGAGAAGTTTCTCATTATTACACACGGTTCCCGATATGCTTTTATTAGGCAACAGAAAAGAAGCAGCACTCCCTCAGATTAGGTTAAAGCTCCAATTATGCCATAAAATATTCAAATCTCATCCTTCAGTGATTGAGGAGTTCACAGGCGGGTGAAAGAGATAGCTGTGCTTCTGTCCTACAATGAATAATGCTTTATTGACAGTGCTGGTTATGAGAAATTACCCTGGAAGTTTTAAAGAGAAAATAAAACAGCTCTGATTTGTGGCCTTTGGTTCAAGGAGGTGGCTTTCAAATTACTGATTATTAGCTGTATAGGCATGATGTGCTCTTTAAAATTATTCTGAGCAACTGCTTTGCACTTTCATATCTGGTGCCTGCACTGTGTGTGTGATTGATGCCATTGCGTTCATTCTAACATTGGCAGCTTATATTCCAATGTCGCAAATTGTCTAATTTGTTAGGATAAATGTTGCTAAATTAAATTAAAATTCCCTGGCCACTTCCTTGTTTGGCTCTTTTGAATTATGACCATGCGGTAATTGACTGAGATGGGAAGGGAAATCAAACAGCATTGTCTTTACCCCGGGGAGGAAGAAGACAAGTAGGTTTAATATTGAAGCCTGGCCGCTTGTCTTTCTGTGGTTAGTTTGTCAATCATTGGTTGAGGTCTCAGTGAAATGTGCCGTCACTCTCTTAGAGTGATTTAATGCCAGCTGTCATATGCTTCTCTTTTAAGGAGAGATCATATTTACTGATCTGAGCCTGAGACAATAGATTGCCTGCCCACTGTCCATGCAGAGCATCTCATAGCCTGCGGGTTTCAGTTCTCACTCTGCGGAGTGCAGGAAAACCATTCTTTTTGATGAATAATGCTAGTGACAGAAACAACCTGGGGCCAGCAGGAATGAACCTGCAGGTTTTGTTTTTGGGATATCTTGCTAGTTTAGGCCCAATTTAATATGGCATATGGTCATCATTTTGATTATCTTTTAGGTTGAAACTCCTGAAAACATTTCATGCAAAAAATTAAGCCTAAATATAGCTGCAAGTGGCAATCATCAGGGTCCAAGCATAAATGTGGATGGGTTTCATGAAGCAACTTAGCAATACATGCTGGTGTCAAAATGGACAACTGACTTCCAAAGGAAATCACTTATAACAGCTTGCAAAAATTATTTTAATAATTTAATATATTTCTGGGTCAGAGTCTCTAGATGATACATACAACATTTGGTGTTAATTGGACAAATGGTCTAGGAGGAGTTTGAAAAATTAAGTTTATCCTAAAGCTCAAAATGGCAGAATAATTTTATGCAAGGCAAAAAATCTCTTTTTTTTGTTCAGTCTGAGACGTTGTGTTCAGTTTGACTCAGAGAATCAGAGAATTTTGATTGTAACCTGTATGGTTGTGGAGATATGAGCAAAAATGTAAAAGTACGTATTATTGTTACTGTAGCATTCAAAAGCACAATGAAGGAGATATCTTCAAGAATGTTAATGGAGAAATCTGAACAAGGAACAGGAAAAATCACCAGGAACTTAAACTACAAACACCATGTAACATAAACAAAGTTAGACTAGTGGCCTGTTGCACAAAGCCGGTTTCAGTTTCTACCCAGTTGAACAAACTCTGAGTTTCAGAGTAGGTTTAGAGTTGACAAATCCAGATAAATCCAAACTGGTTAAGATCAGGATCAGATGTTGCACAACGCTTGGTATAAACTTTCTCTGTCAACTCAGGTTTAATCCAGAGTTTGCGATTAACTCTGAAGCGCATGCACCTGAAAGTGTGACACGTGCGGCAAACAGCCAATCACACGGAACATGCCGAGCATCCTTTTGATTCACTTCTTGCGAGAGAGCCGCGCAACTCACTTCTCTTCTGATGATTAAAGGTGCGTCTCAATCAGCTCCCTAGTTCAGTAGTCAGGGCACTGATCAGGGAATCAGATACATTCATTTACATGATAAACTGATTCACGACCTAGGGAGCTAGGGAGCTGATTGAGACGCAGGGTAAGAGATCATTATGAAAAATATCATGAAATTAAATGCATTTACAAGGCAGGAATAAACACTGCTGCAGTGAAAGTTTGAGAAGGCAGCTGAAAGAAAATATCTGACTATATGAATGCATGTGAATCAAAGAAATATGCCTAATAATTTATATTAGATTCACAAAGAGCTCAAATGAATACACATAAGCTTAATTTGTTTAAAAGCTTTATATATCGATGCATGTATTATATTTAAATCAATTTAAAAGCAAAGTTAAATATTAATTGTCAAGTAATATAATAATTATATGAATATGCTATTATATGAATTATACGTAATTCATATAATATAAATATAATAAATAATTAGCAGCAAAAGATGAGCAATTTTGTCTCTAAAGTGTTTTCACTATAAACTGATTTAATTTGGAGCGAGAGATACAGGGGGAGTGGCTTTATTGCATCAGATATATGTCACTTTACTCACAGCTGATTGGTCGAGTTTTGGTTTGCGATCTCTAACCCAGAATAAAACCTGCTCCAGAGCAGGTTAGCCGTGTAGTGTAAGTTACCATAGCAATGAACTTCGCTAAAAACCAATCCACCTTCATAAGCCTGAAAAAACAGAGTTTACTCAAACTAATCTTGAACTTACCTGGGTAGAAACTGAAACCGGCTTTGTGCAACAGGCCACTGGTTTTTCAGGCTTATGAAGGTGGATTGGCTTTTTTACGGGGTTCATTGCTATGGTAACTTACGCTTCACGGCTAACCTGCTCCGGAGCAGGATTAATTCTAAGTTAGAGATCACAAACCCAAACTCGACCAATCAGCTGTGAGTAAAGTGACATGTATCTGATGCAATAAAGCCACTCCCCCTGTATCTCGCTCCAAATTAAATCAGTTTATAGTGAAAACATTTTAGAGACAAAATTGCTCAGCATTTGCTGTTAATTATTCATTATATTTATATTAAATAAATTAAAATTATGAATAATTCATGACATATTCATATAATTAGGCCTATTATATTAATTAACAATATTAAAATTTGCTTTTAAATTAAAATAAATATAATACATGCATAATATATAAAGCTTTTAAACAGATTAAGCTTACATTTATTCTTTTGAGCTCTTTGTGAAACTATATTAATTATTTGGTCTATTTGTTTGATTCACATGCATTGATATAGTCAGATATTTTCTTTCAGCTGCCTTCTCAAACTTTCACTGCATCTGTGTTTATTCCTGCTTTGTAAATGCGTTTAATTTCATATTTTTTCATAACGATCTCTTAATCTTCGGAAGAGACATGAATTGCGCGGCTCTCTCACGAGAAGTGAATCAAACTGACGTTCTCCTTGTTCCGTGTGATTGGCTGTTTGCCGCAAAGGGATAGTGCATCCAAAATTTTGTCATCATTTACTCACCCTCAAGTTGTTCCAAACCTGTATGAGTTCCTTTCTTATGCTGAACACAAAAGAAGATATTTTAAAGAATGTTGGTAATCAAACAGTTGACAGTAGCCATTGACTTCCATAGTACGAAAATAAAAATACCATTAACTGTCTGGTTACCAACATTCAAAATAACTTCTTTTGTGTTCAACATAAGAAAGAAACTCATAAATGTTTGGAACAACTTGAGGGTGAGTAAATGATGACAGTTCTTGTTAATGTAATAATTGTAAGTAATAATAACATAATATTTATATATAATAATTCTGTTTAAGTGCTCATACAGAATAAAAGAATACTATTCCTCTCTCCATCTGTTAATCTGTTCCTCTCTCCTTCTGTTGATGTTGCTGCTATGTGAACATGGGCAGTCTGGAGTAGCAGGATTGCTGTTCTGGAACAGATGGGCTGTTTAATGTAAACTCTTGGAAAACAAACACATTAGCATCAGCTGCTCTCAAAGCAGAAACTCCACAGAATCATGTCCCTGCTTTTTTGAGGGCTGTTACAGAACATGTCTTTAACCCTCTGGTACTGTTCATTTGGGGTTCACGCTTTTCAGGTTCATCGGTCATAAATGGCAAAATACCATGAATGTACCTTATTTTTTTTTAATTAAATTAACTATATTTTTCTTCCTTTTTTTATCAATAATTTGTATTTTGAGGGCATTTCATAGTACTAAAATAATTTTATATAATATATATATATACAGGTGCTGGTCATATAATTAGAATATCATCAAAAAGTTGATTTATTTCACTAATTCCATTCAAAAAGTGAAACTTGTATATTATATTCATTCATTACACACAGACTGATATATTTCAACTGTTTATTTCTTTTAATTTTGATGATTATAACTGACAACTAAGGAAAATCCCAAATTCAGTATCTCAGAAAATTAGAATATTGTGAAAAGGTTCAATATTGAAGACACCTGGTGCCACACTCTAATCAGCTAATTAACTCAAAACACCTGCAAAGGCCTTTAAATGGTCTCTCAGTCTAGTTCTGTAGGCTACACAATCATGGGGAAGACTGCTGCCTTGACAGTTGTCCAAAAGACGACCATTGACACTTTGCACAAGGAGGGCAAGACACAAAAGGTCATTGCAAAAGAGGCTGGCTGTTCACAGAGCTCTGTGTCCAAGCACATTAATAGAGAGGCGAAGGGAAGGAAAAGATGTGGTAGAAAAAAGTGTACAAGCAATAGGGATAACCGCACCCTGGAGAGGATTGTGAAACAAAACCCATTCAAAAATGTGGGGGAGATTCACAAAGAGTGGACTGCAGCTCGAGTCAGTGCTTCAAGAACCACTACACAAAGACGTATGCAAGACATGGGTTTCAGCTGTCGCATTCCTTGTGTCAAGCCACTCTTGAACAACAGACAGCGTCAGAAGCATCTCGCCTGGGCTAAAGACAAAAAGGACTGGACTGCTGCTGAGTGGTCCAAAGTTATGTTCTCTGATGAAAGTAAATTTTGCATTTCCTTCAGGGTCCCAGAGTCTGGAGGAAGAGAGGAGAGGCACACAATCCACGTTGCTTGAGGTCCGGTGTAAAGTTTCCACAGTCAGTGATGGTTTGGGGTGCCATGTCATCGGTTGGTGTTGGTCCACTGTGTTTTATGAGGTCCAAGGTCAACGTAGCTGTATACCAGGAAGTTTTAGAGCACCTCATGCTTCCTGCTGCTGACCAACTTTATGGAGATGCAGATTTCATTTTCCAACAGGACTTGGCACCTGCACACAGTGCCAAAGCTACCAGTACCTGGTTTAAGGACCATGGTATCCCTGTCCTTAATTGGCCAGCAAACTCACCTGACCTTAACCCCAAAGAAAATCTATGGGGTATTGTGAAGAGGAAGATGCGATATGCCAGACCCAACAATGCAGAAGAGCTGAAGGCCACTATCAGAGCAACCTGGGCTCTTATAACACCTGAGCAGTGCCACAGACTGATCGACTCCATGCTACGCCGCATTGCTGCAGTAATTCAGGCAAAAGGAGCCCCAACTAAGTATTGAGTGCTGTACATGCTCATACTTTCCATGTTCATACTTTTCAGTTGGCCAAGATTTCTAAAAATCCTTTCTTTGTAGTGGTCTTAAGTAATATTCTAATTTTCTGAGATACTGAATTTGGGATTTTTCTTAGTTGTCAGTTATAATCATCAAAATTAAAAGAAATAAACATTTGAAATATATCAGTCTGTGTGTAATGAATGAATATAATATACAAGTTTCACTTTTTGAATGGAATTAGTGAAATAAATCAACTTTTTGATGATATTCTAATTATATGACCAGCACCTGTATATATATATATATATATATATATATACATTATTATTATTAAAAAAAAATAAGAATTAATGCACTATTTCACTTAAAACTAGAGCAAATGTATTTAAAATCCAATGAATGGAGAAAAATTATCACCTTCTGGTGGGAATGAATACAAATTTCTGCCATGAAACATGGTACAGGTCCTTTAACTCAACCTGCTTGTAATCACATAGTTATCTATAGGGCACAGCTGATTGGTTCCTGCTGTATCAGTAGCCAATAAACTTGCATACTCAACCTTCAAAATACTTGGGTAGCATTTGCTTAGCATTACAGCACACTTTCAGAAATCCTCTGAAAATGAACATCTAAGATAAGTGCACAGGTTTTTATGCTGTATCACTATGCATTTTTTCATTTAGTGGCTTTATCAGTTCCTTATGTAGTAACCACACAACGTTTAATTCAGGTGTCATGTCAACAACAGTCCTGTTTTAATTTTTAAAGTGAATTACTAAGCATATTAGCAGCTAGCTAATATAGAATTTTGCATGTATGCAGCAGCAGCAAGCAGGCAATGTAGTTGCCGTAAGGATACAGAGTCAAGCTTTGCTGAGCTCTTTTATGTGAAATAGGCTTTTGCAGAATTATACTGGGCATATACTATTTCATAATAGCAATGTGTCGTTCATGAATGATTCATTCATTTTGAACGAATCTTTAATATGACTCGGGAACAACGAGTTGTCTCAGAGAGTGATTTGTTCATTTCGTGTTGACCGTGAATATGCAACATCCCATTGGTTCTGTACAGGAAACAGAAATTAGTTCACCTCTTGAGTCTTCGTGTTCAAGTCGTTCATTCATCAAGTCTCAGCCCCATAGGCAAGGCTATGCAGCCTGTCCGGAAATAGAAATGATTAGTTAACCTCTCGAGTCTTCGGGTTCGAGTCATTTGTTCATCATGTCACAGCCCCATAGGCTGAATGCAGAAACAGAAAGATAAGTTCACCTTTGAGTCTTCGGGTCTGAGTCCTTCGTTCTTTTTTCATGTGACTTGACAACCGTATTGGATACAGAAATTAGTTAGTTCACAACCTTTCTTACAAACAAGTGCACAGTTTATTATTATTATTATTATTTTTAGATGTTTTTTGGGGGTTTTTTGGGGGGGTTTTTTAGCCAGTATAATTGATTTTCCTATGAAGACTGGACATATTGGTCTAATATTTGTAGAAAAAGATTGGTCAGAAGAATTTTTTTTTTTTTGTTATAATTATATAATATGTTGTAATATAAAAATCCAGATCTCATACAAGTACTTTTTTGCAATAATATCTTCAAATTTTGTGGCCATTTGTATTAATTACTCATTACTTTCTGACCCGACACAACAGTATAAATAAAACAAATTCGAAATAATAAGTTATTGATTGCATCTAAAGCAAGAAGATTTACATCCAATCACATTAATGATGTTAATAAATCAGACAATGCACTGGCAATTTAGAAATATCCTCACAATTGTGGTCTGGTCTTGAAATAAAATCCAGAGTCCTCATAGTCTGAGACCTAGACAAGGCCGAGTACAAATGCAGTCGAAACCAAGACCTTCAAAATAAAACACCTTCAAAAAATAATCTTAAGTCTCAAGACCAAGACTGGTCTCGAGTACTACAACACTACTGTCAGGTGTATCCTTTAAAGAAGTTTGTGATGCGGCGGGCTGTTCCTCTACGCTCACATTTGTCAGGATTTACAACCTCGACCTGGACACTGCTTCAGGCTCTCAGCTGCTTAGGTCTTAGTGTGCCACAGTTTCACACAGACAGGCACTTGTAAGTATGGTGTTTTGGTATCTCGTTCCCAAAGCGTCACTGACGCAGCGCCAGTTCCCTCGAAATGGAACGTCTCAGGTTACAACTGTAACTCTAGTTCCCTGAGAAGGGAACGAGACGCTGCATCGCCCTGCCATACTTCCTGCATCCTGATCGACTTGCTTTGGCTATTCTAAGCTAAAGCTGGTCTTTCCGGATGTGCTTTTATCCTTTCCTAGTCATGACGTCACCCGCCCTTGACGTTTACTCTCGCCATTGGACTAGTTGACACACGTGCATCAGACGCAACCACGCAGAGGCGTTCCCAAAGCGTCATTGACGCAGCGTCTCGTTCCCTTCTCAGGGAACTAGGGTTACAGTCAAAACCTGAGACGTTTTATCCCTCAGGCTTATAAATAACAACAACAACAACAACAAAATGTATGTATTATTATGAATTATTCAAAGATATTTAACCTTGTCATTGTGCTTTTTTTCTGTATATAATTTCTGTATATAATCTCATACCATGATGTACGCAAACCCATGATTTTTTTTTTTTTTTTTTGTCATTATGATTGTTCATTGTTAGAGATACAACCATTGTCTCTTTCCCTGATTTTTTTTTTTTATGTAATTATAAGTTCTGCAATAAAAAAAATAAATAAATAAAAAAAATTGAGCGACAGGTACACCAACACCTCATAGCACCAGTAACTTGACAACCCTACCTAGTACGGTTTTCCTTAGCGTTTGCAATGTCTGCACAAAGGAGACATCGGGCAGCTGCTTGAAGTTCTCACTTTTGGAGAAGACTGTTGATTTTATACTCTAAAAATGTAAGTATCACTGCTTAAAAATTAAGATTACCCCAGCTGACCACCGTGCCCACCTTCGCCTGTCTTTGCCATCTATCATGTCCCTCATTGCTGCTCTTCTCAATGGGGACATCATTGATCCAGAGGATGAGGAAGCCATGATGATGGACCCCAGAACCCCACAATCTTGAAGCAAGAGTGGGGGAAGATGTGCGGGACAATCTGGCTGCCACTATGTCTGCTCCACACATTCATGTGCATGCTCTCCATGAGCATGACTACCTGTAAAATATTTCAACAGGTTAAAACGTTTTACAATTTATGTCAGCATTCCATTTCTTGTCATATTTCACTTCATTTTCATTTTTTTTTTTTTTTTTTTTTTTTTTTTTTTTTTTTTTTTTTTTCTTCCACATGCAAATTTTTGTTGTAGCTTTATTACTTTTGTGGTGTAGTGGGCTAAACCACTGAACTGGTAAGCAGAAGGTTGTTGGTTCGATCTCCACAGCCGTCACCACCAGTGTGTCCTTAAGCAAGGCACTTTACTCAAAGTTGCTCCAGGGGGATCGTCCCTGTAATAAGTGCACTGTAAGTCACTTTGGATAAAAGCATCTGCCAAATGTATAAATGTGATTTTTGTAAATCCGTTTTTGTTAGTGTCTCAGGCACAAACGCCCAATAAAGCTGCTTATTTCTTAAAGTTTACTTTTTCAAGGTACTACTAAAATATAAATGCATACATACATTTCACACAATTTCTATTTGGGGCCATAAAAGGTTAGTTCACCCAAACATATAAATTCAGTCATTATTTACTCGCCTTCACGACGTTCAATCCCTGTTTTTGGTCAAGTTTGTCCTGTTCATACAATAGCAGTCAATGGAGCCTGACTTCCAGAAGCTTCATGACATTATTTGATGATGCTTTTGAAGTTTCTGAAAGTCGGGCTCCATTGTATGAACAGAAACCAGAAGAACAAACTTGACCAAAATCACATCCTTAAAGGGTTAGTTCACCCAAAAATTAAAATAATGTCATTTATTACCCACCCTCATGTCGTTCTACACCCATAAGACCTTCGTTCATCTTCGGAACACAAATTAAGATATTTTGATGAAATCCGATGGCTCACAGCAATTGTACTTCCTCTCTCAAGATCCATAAAGGTACTAAAAACATATTTAAAGCAGTTCATGTGTACAGTGGTACAGAGCTTCGGATCTTTACGAATCAAGTCAGTGATTTGGAGCGCCAAAGTCATGTGATTTCAGCAGTTTAGCGGTTTGATACGCGATCCAAATCACTGATTCGATTCGCAAAGCTCCGAAGCTTCATAAAGCAGTGTTTTGAAATAGATATTGTTAAAAAATCGTTATTGGTTTTTTTGGTGCAAAAAAAGTATTCTCGTCGCTTTGTAATATTAAAGTTGAATCACTGTACTCACATGAACTGTTTTAAATATGTTTTTAGTACCTTTATGGATCTTGAGAGAGGAAGTACCATTGCTGTGAATGCAGGCCTCACTGAGCCATCGGATTTCATCAAAATATCTTAATTTGTGTTCCGAAGATGAACAAAGGTCTTATGGATGTAGAACGACATGAGGGTGGGTAATAAATGACATTATTTTAATTTGCACAAATGCACAGAAAACAAGAACCAGAAAAGTGCTCTAATAACTCTGTTTGAAATTAAAATAATTAAAATAAACTACAACTTAAGATTTAAATAGATTTTCTTTTTTTTTCCATTTCTGTAGTATACTCATTCAAAATCTTTGATGGCAGCATTCCTTCATCAACCTCTCTCCACCAGATAAACACACATGTGCTCATCTGTCCCTGTAACATCCAGACAAGATTCAAGTTACCTCTGAGATTTATGTGCTCAATACTACATTTAAATGTTGAGGTAGTTGCTGATGTGTTAACTCACTTTTTATCAAACACAAATGTTCCTCAATTTATCAACAGTACTAATGGACAAATAAAAAAAGATAACTTATGTTTCGGTTACTTTATGTAGATATGTTTAATCATTCATGTCATGTATGTAAATAAACGTGTGTTGACAACAGTGAATTCTACATAATAGCACACATACATCACTCAGATGTCTATTTCATTTTGTGATGTGCTCATCTGTAGTACTTATCAAAGATTTTCCTGTCAGATGTTAAAGCATTAGTTCACTTTTAAATAAACTTTTGCTGATAATTTACTCACCCCCATGTCATAATTGACTCACCACCAAGATGTCCATGTCTGTCTTTCTTCAGTCGAAAAAAAATTAAGGTTTTTGATGAAAACATTCCAGGATTTTTCTCCATATAATGGACTTCAATGGACACCAAACGGTTCAAGGTCCAAATGACAGTTTCAGTGCAGCTTCAAAGGGCTTTAAACGATACCAGACGATGAATAAGGGTCTTATCTAGCGAAACGATCGGTCATTTTCGAAAAAAAAAAATACAACTGTATATGCCTTACATAAACAAACGTTCGCCTTCTAAGTGCCTCCGCCAAAACCGCATTTCTGTATTCTCCAAAAAGCTTACGCTGTATGTCCTACGCCTTCCCTATTCAAGTTACGGAACGAACGCAGCGCCAGTTACATTTTTTCCGTAAGTAGAATAGGGAAGGCGTAGGACATACAGCGTAAGCTTTTTGGAGAATAGGCCTACAGAAATGCGGTTTTGGCGGAGGCACTTAGAAGGCGAACGTTTGTTTATATAAAGCATATACAGTTGTATTTTTTTTTGAAAATGACCGATCGTTTCGCTAGATAAGACCCTTATTCCTCGTCTGGTATCGTTTAAAGCCCTTTGAAGCTGCACTAAAACGGTAATTTTGACCTTCAACCGTTTGGAGACCATTGAAGTCCACTATAAGGAGAATAATCCTGGAATGTTTTCATCAAAAACCTTAATTTCTTTTCGACTGAAGAAAGAAAGACATGAACATCTTGGATGACATGGGGGTGAGTAAATTATCAGGAAAAGTTTATTTGAAAGTGGACTAATCCTTTAAATGACATTTAGTAAGTGTCTTTAAGATGTATATAGTTTATGTAAATCCCCTTTGGACACATACATGTGCTTACTGGAGCTCCCCTGTTAGCTATACATAATAAAATGTGTTTTTACAGCAAAATCAGAAATGTACTAGACTGTCTAGCGTATTTACACCTTCAACAATTCAACAGTTTACTCTACAGTAGTTAGAGTAACAAATGTGATTTTAACACAAGGAACCGTGTTTACTCACATTTAAAAAGACCTGCGTCACTTTTCTGTCCAGTGGCCTCCTGTGATAGAAAACTGTCCATCGGATGCACACTTCAGAATCTGGGCGGAAGGCTATCCGAGAACTTCTCACCTACTCATTTGTGATTACTGTGGTTTCTGACATACTACTCCTTTCACGTACTGTTTTCAAGTAGGCATATTCGGTCGCAACTTAAGTATGCATTTTCGAATCTCACAAGAATTAGTACGTCACCCAGGTAATTCTCGCCTACTCTTATGAATAATAAGGATTCGGTATACTTATTTACTCGCCTACTGCTTTTTCCCTACTATATAGTAGGGAGGTATGCGGTTTCGGATAAAGCCACTGTCACCTGCTCTGTTGGGGGATAATTCAGGTACGTTCTATTGTACAGCAGTAGCATGTCTTACTTGCTCACAGCAGTGTATGTATTGGCAGTAGCAAGTCCCGTACTAGCTCTGCAGCAACAGCAATAAAAGCAGCAGCAGCGTAGCAGATCTATTCTGCCAAGACCAAACATATCAACATTGTCATACCCATTACCATGCCAAACACTCCGAGAGTTGTCATGACAGAAATACAAAGTTCTGTCATGAAACTCTAGATGGCACAGGCTAATAAGTCCTTTAACTCAACCTGCTCGTAATCACATCGTTATCTATAAGGCACAACTGATTGGTTCCTGCTGTATCAGTAGCCAATGAGCTTGTGTGCTCAACCTTCAATACTTGGGTAGCATTTGCTTAGCAGTGCAGCACGCTTTCAGAAACCCTCCACAGAAAGTCCCGTACTTGCTCTGCAGCAGCAGCAATAAAAGCAGCAGCAGCGTAGCAGATCTATTCCACCAAGATCCTGGTAAACCCTACATTATGAGGACAGAATGTGCCCAAAAAGATGGCAATTGCATGAGGAAAACAGATTAGAAATCATACTAAGTGATGTTTTTTGAAAATGTAAAAATGCTTACAAGTCTGAGAAATTTGTCAAATTATGGGGAAAATGAATAGACTACATTCTCCCACTAAGACCAGACCTAGTATAGAAATTATGATAATTAAGAAGAGTAGGGGAATCAAATTATTGAAAAAAAGGGTTACGAAAGTAATACGGAATGAAAGTTTGAATAAAAATAAAAATACACATGTTGGGTATGAGTGTACTTCTGGTCAAATATGCCATCCTCAAGTTCCTTTTGTATATAGTGGAGGGGGGAGGAAGGTTTTGGTACCTAATCTACTGTCTGAGTAATAAATGTACTATGTAATAGCTAACATTATTTTGCAACATATTGTATTGTTACCACAACTAATGCCTTTTCTGTCTTTTTTCTTTTCTTTTTTTTCACTTCTAATATTTGTTACTACTATTATTCATATAATTTCCTTTTTACTATCTAAGATTTCAGGTAACTTCCAAATGTAAGAGAATGTTGAAATGACTCTAATAAAAACCTGAAAGAAAGAAAGAAAATATAAAATTTACATTTTCTTTTTTTTTTGTTTTTTATTACAATGCAGAAAGTTTTCTGTGATGGGTAGATTTAGGGTTAGGGGATAGGATTTGCAGTTTCTCATTAATTTTCATATTGCAGTCACTTTTCACTGTGAACAGTACAAGTGTGACTGTGCGACACGTCATTAGGTTTCGTACCATTCCGACACAAAAAAAAAAAAAAAAATTAAACTGCAAAAATGTTCAGCCAAGAATAGCCGAACAGTACCAGAGGGTTAAGTATTTTATGTGTGTCATGATGCCATCTATTAGGCAAAGATGACTGACAATCACAACTCATTAACATGTGTTTTTTTGTTTTAACTCTATTCCTGTGTGTGTCATCTACAGAACTCCAGTGCGGATCACCGTGTTCGTTTGGATCTTGGTCTTTGGGATAAGTTCAGTGAACTGGCCACTAAGTGCATTATTAAAATTGTGGAGTTTGCCAAACGAGTTCCTGGTTTCACTGGACTCACTATCGCCGATCAGATCACACTGCTCAAAGCTGCCTGCCTCGACATATTGGTATGTGCATGTGTGTATGCTTGACTATCATGATTATGCAACCAAACAGTTTTTAATTATACACAAAGGACACAAAAGACACAAAATACAACTTTACTGTATTATAAATATAATAATTATTAAATATTTTATGTACATTTTATGTGTAATATTATTTATAACTACATATTATACAAGCTGTTTCATTTTTTGCTATTTTTCAACCCTATTACCAAAACAGAATAGTCTGAATAGTTTGATCTTAGTTACTTTGTAGCAGCAACCATTAAAACCCCCCAAATTCAGGGGCGTCCACTTCACCTCTGTGCTGAGCTATGATAGTCCTGCCTTACGGACAGAGATCAATGTCCTACTGGCGAAAGACGCGATCAAGCCGTTCCCTCCAGCCGATATGAAGACAGGGTTCTACAGCCCCTACTTCATTGTATCCAAGAAAGGGGGTGGGTTACGGTCAATCTTGAAATTGCGAACCTTGAACCGGGCCCTGCACAAGCTCCCGTTACAGATGTAAACGCAGAAACGCATTTTCGAGTGCATCTGTCCCCGAGATTGGTTTGCAGTGATCGAACTGAAGGATGTGTACTTTCATGTCTCGGTTCTCCCTCAACACAGGCCGTTCCTATGGTTTGCGTTCAAGGATCGGGGCAAATCAGTATAAGGTCCTACCCTTCAGGCTGTTCCTGTTGCCTTGCGTCTTTACGAAGGTCGCGGAGGCAGCCATTGTTCCACTCAGAGAACGCAGCGTTCACATTCTCAACTATCTCGATGACTGGCTGATACTGGCACAGTCTCGGGACCAGTTGTGCGAACACAGGGACATGGTGCTCCATCACCTCAGCCTGTTGGGACTTCGGGTCAACTGGGAAAAGAGCAAACTCTCCCCTGTGCAGAGGATCACTTTTCTCGGTATGGAGTTGGACTCGGTCAACCGGACAGCACGACTCACAGAGGAGCGCGTCCAGTCAGTGTTGAACTGCCTGAACTCGTTCAGAGGCAGGACAGCGGCCCCACTGAAACTCTTTCAAAGGCTCCTGGGGCATATGGCATCCACAGCCGCAATAACGCCGCTTGGCTTGCTCGTCCCAAGACGAGCGTGGCAGAGCGGCACGCACCGGGTGTCCATCACCCCGTACTGTCGCCAAACCTTCTGCCTGTGGTCAGACCCTTCATTTCTACGGACAGGGGTCCCTCTAGAACAAGTGTCCAGGCATGCTGTGGTATTCACGGATGCCTCGGCCATGGGCTGGGGGGCCACGTACAACGGGCATGCAGTGTTGGGTCTGTGGACGGGGCCTCAACTGCATTGGCACATCAAGTGCCTCGAGTTGCTAGCAGTATGACTTGGTCCGTACGGACAATACTGCGACCATTGCGTACATCAACTGCCAGGGTGGTCTACGCTCCCACCGCATGTGGCAACTCGCCAGCTATCTCCTCCTCTGGAGTCAGAAGCATCTGAGGTCACTTCTGGCCATTCAAATCCCTGGTGTGCGCAATCGTGCAGCCGATGAGCTCTCATGACAGCCTGTGCTTCCGGGAGAGTGGCGACTCCATCCCTAGGTGGTCCAGCTGATTTGGGACCTCTTCGGAGCCGCACAGGTAGACATGTTTGCCACTCCGGACTCGACCCATTTATTCCCTGACCGAGGGCACCCTCGGCACGGATGCACTGGTGCACAGCTGGCCCCGGGGCCTTCGCAAGTATGCGTTTTACCCCAGTGAGCCTCCTTGCACAGACACTGTGCCAAGTCAGAGAGGACGAGGAGCAGGTCTTGTTAGTTGCACCATACTGGCCCAAACAGACTTGGTTCTCGGAACTTATGCTCCTCACGACAGCCCCTCCTTGGCCCATTCCTCTGAGGAAGGACCTGCTTTCTCAGAGACGGGGCACCCTATGGCACCCGCTTCCAGACCTCTGGAAACTTCATGTCTGGTCCCTTGGCAGGACGTGGAGGTTCTAGATGACCTACCTCAATCAGTGGTAGACACCATCACTTCCCCAAGAGCCCCCTCTACGAGGCGCCTCTATGCTTTGAAGTGGAACCTGTTTGTTGAATGGTGTTCTTCCCACCGGGAAGACCAACAAAGATGTCCGGGCAGAGTCGTGCTTTCCTTCCTGCAAGACGGGTTGGAGCGCAGGCTGTTTCCCTCCACCCTGAAAGTGTATGTTGCCACAATTGCCACACATCACGATGCAGTTGAAGTTAAGTCTCTTGGTAAGCACGAGCTGGTCGTCACATTCCTTAGAGGGGCGAGGAGGTTGAACCCTCCTCGTCCTACCTCGGTACCCTCTTTGGACCCGTCTCTGGTGCTCATGGCACTGCAGAGACCTCCCTTTGAAACTTTGCAGTCAGCTGAGTTGAAAATTCTGTCACTAAAGATAGTTCTCCTGACTGCGTTGGCTTCCATCAAGAGGGTAGGGGACCTGCAGGTATTTTCGGTCGACGAATCATGCCTAGATTTCAGGCCGGCCAACTCTCACGTTGTCTTGAGAGCCCGGCCTGGATATGTGCCCAAAGTTCCTACCACTCCCTTCAGGGACCAGGTAGTGAGCCTGCAAGCGCTGCCCTCGGAGGAGGCAGACCCAGCCCTAGCTTTTCTCTGTCCCGTCTGCACTCTGCGGCTGTACGTGGACAGAACTCAAAGCTTCAGGACCTCAGACCAGCTCTTTGTCTGTTACGGAGGCCAGCAGAAGGGAAAGGCTGTCTCCAAGCAGAGGTTAGCCCACTGGATAGTGGATGCTATTGTCTTGTCATACCAATCCCAAGACGTGCCTTGCCCATTCGGGTTGCAAGCACACTCAACTAGAAGTGTTGCTTCCTCCTGGGCGCTGGCTTAAGGCGCCTCGCTGACAGATATTTGTAGAGCTGCGGGCTGGGCGACACCTAACATGTTTGCTAGGTTCTATAGCCTTCATGTAGAGCCGGTACCTTCCCGTGTACTCTCCCCAAGCAGAGGTGGGTAGAGTATCCAAAAACTGTACTCAAGTAAAAGTACAAGTACTTATAGAAATATTTAATCAAAGTAAAAATGAAAGTAATAATCTTATTAGTTACTTGATTAAGAATAAAAAAGTATCCAATGAAAAAACTACTAAAGTAGCTAGTTTTATATATATATATATATATGTATATATATATATATATGTGTATATATATATATATATATATATATATACTATACAATAGCATGTTATTTTGATAGATATTTAAATTATTATTATTATTATTATTATCATCATAATTAGACATCTTTGCAACAAACACAGAAGAGACATGCATTATTTCTGCCATCTATAACCCGAATATCATTTTTTAAATTTTTTTAATTAATTAATTAATTTATTTATTTATTGCATAATAATAACGTATACAGCTACATTTGAAAGAAGAAAGAGAGAAAACTCTTTACATGTGCGCTCGCGCTCATAACTGCTGAACATCTGAACACAAACAATGATCAAATGCACACTGACGGATCTTCTTCTGTCTGTTCTCCAAAATGTAATCAAATATTTCTGCAGGCGCGTGTAAACTGGTTAACTGTCTACTACGCAAATAAGGCATTCATTTTCAAAGATGAACAGGTTGCCGCCGCCGCCACTGCGCAATAGGCTACCCACAAATTACCACGGGACGGCGGGTGTTCATTTCATAGAACAATGGTAGCTTATTTAATGTATAAATTAAGATATATAGAAAACGGTAAAGAAATGCTACATACTTTGTAGTGGTGTTATCGTAATAATCTGTTTGGTTGTAAAACGTAGGCTATTGGCTGTATGAATTGAAATCAAATGAAATCAATACCTGTGGAATTGTTCAAAGACAGCATACGCAGTTCAATTAATAAAGATCTTCATCGTTGGCAAACAGGATGCATTTGCAGATTTGTTTTTAATTGACTGTAGGTCCACAGCCACTTCATCCGATGCTCAGAGTGAGAAACCGCTTCAGATGATTCAGTGCGTGCAGGAAACTGAACAAATCATTCAAACTGATTCGCGAAACAATTTAGACAGTTTTGCCAACTTGTTTGATCAAGTCTTTGAACAGAATCGACTCAAAAGAGATTCATTTGTGAATGGGGGCATCGTTCATGAAAAAAAGAGACAGAGCGCTTGGAATAAACTACGCATTTCTTAACGTACAGTATTGCATTAAAATAAAGTAACGAGAGGAACGTCGCCCAGCATAGCGAAGTAGTTTTTTCATTAGAAATGTACTCAAGTTAAAGTAAATGTACCCACATTTAAATCTACTCTTAAAAGTACAAATTTTCCAAAAAAATACTCAAGTAAATGTAACGAAGTAAATGTACTTTTGTTACTACCCACCTCTGACCCCCAGTGGCCAGTAGCGCGAAGGACCCGTTCTAAGTGTCGGCTTGCAACACCACTCCCGCCCGCTGGGCCGGATACGTGCATCTATTCTCCAGTAGAGTTCCCCAGAAATGGCTAACCCTGTGAGTTCCTCCATCACCCCTCGGCAGTCAGACGTGGCGAAGCGTCTGACGCCAGGCCTACACTCGTGTGCACTGTGGAAGGCTGGGTGTCCACATGTAGTGTCTTTCCCTCGACAGAGCCCACTCTGTCGTCTCTGTTGGTGTTCTTTCCACCCTAGAACTAGGCTGGAACCACCCCAGGGACTTCCATATGTTGTACTACCCTAATTGGGTAGTCCATATGCGTAACCGCCACATTTCACCTTCCTACGGGTAGGATGTGACCTCTGCAGCGTCCCCATCCCTTCAAAGGGCACACTTTCCCAGCATAATTCAATAGTCACACTGAGTGGGTCTTGTGGAACAGCAGTGACTGACCTTCTCTGCTTAGAGCCCTGACTTCCGCTCCAACAGTTGGGGGCGGTCCAGGAGTCTCAAGCAGAGCACTGGAAGGGCGAGTTGGTAGATATCCCCAATTTGTCAAGTCAATTCCGACATACGTCGAATGTGACCGACTGAAAAGGAACATCTTGGTTATGTACGTAACCCTCATTCCCTGAAGGAGGGAACGGAGACGCACGTCCCGTCGCCACAGTCGTTATACCTCCGCTGTACAGCCGAATCACTAGCTCGGCTCCTCAGCGGAAAAGCAAATATGCGATGCACCTTCTGCTCATTAAATACTCGCGCCGCAGCACAGAGCATGCCAATATGCATTGGCTCGTTTTTCTTACACTCAAAGTAGATTGGTCTCCCAAAGCGATCCCCAATTTGTCGGTCAGTTCCGATGTACGCCTCCGTTCCCTCCTTCAGGGAACGAGGATTACATACATAACTGAGACGTTTTATTAAATACGTTACAATAAAAAAACAAATAATTAAATTTAATAAAAAGAAAGAAAAAAAAGAAAGAAGAAAAGGGTTAATAAGATTCAAAGTAAGATCCTAATTTAACACCTTAACCAGCACCCCCACAAGACGAAAATGACATTTCCAAAATTAAATGGCTACAGCTTTCAAACCCTTTGGTCTACAGGCATAGTCCTGGTCTCGTTTGAAAGCAGGTACTTGACAATTTCTTGTTAAAGAGTTGTTCCTGCACTACATAATTACTCATAGTAGTAGAGGAACAGTTTAAGAGAAACTCAAACTAGACTGTAAAGTGACTGCCATTTTTTTTGCCATAGTTCCCTGAGAACAGGGAACAAGACTCTGCGTTTTACCGCATTGGGGGAACGTCACACGTGAACCGATGTCTGAAAGCCAGAGAATCAAACCACTCCAATCCTATTGGCCGGCGACAGCCTATGACGTCATCATAGCACGACCCGGAAGTATAAAAGGAGCGCCTAGAGAATCAGTCAGTACCTTATCGTCTTGAGGGACTGTTCAGCAGGCAGCCCGAGGAATGGCATGGCAGCGCAGAGTCTCGTTCCCTGTTCTCAGGGAACTATGGTTACATACGTAACCTGAGACGTTCCCTTTCGAAGGGAACTTCAACTCTGCGTTTTACCGCATTGGGGAATGATATACCCACGCCGCCATGCTCGAGGAGAGTGCATGCCAGAGATGGCTAGACAAACGTCCAGCAGTTTCAAGAGAAACGCCAGACGCAACTCACCCTCGGGTCACGCAAGGCTGTCAGTGACAGCATTCCCTACGGCCAACAGCCCAAGCTGAGCCTCAAAGAGGCCTTCCGCAGAAAGCCTACGAAGGCTGCTCAGAGCTTCTGGGACCAACATTCCGTGGAAAGAGGTCCCTTAAAGGGAATGTGGCCAAGGAACCGAAGGAAACCCCAGCCAGTCACTAGGGAGGCCGACTTAATCTGACACGGGACAAACTCAGTCTTGGCCAACCCTGTCTGTAAACAGAATCTCCAAATGTATTCTTCATAGAAGACAGTGAGTAAAAGCGACTGCCAAAGGGGCAGTAAGCAACTCCAACCCACGCATAGAGACGGGCATCCTGGAGAGCAGAACTCAGCTGAATGCTATGAACCCTCGTATTGAGGGGAGTATACTCTACTCAATCCTGAGATCTACTCAGCGCCTGATATTCCCACTGAGGAGGCTGTGCGCTAAGAAGCCTTGATACAGGGGAGCACAAACCAGCCTGGGGGCTGATCTCAACGGGAGGCTTCATAGAAGTCTTCAACCAATGATCAGCTTAGGGAGCTAAGCACAATTACACAAACAACCCTACAGGGGAGTACGAAGCTCAACCTAACAGATAGACCATACTGTAGGCTCATAATCATGGAGGCCGGAAAGGGGCCTACAACATGACTAAAGTTCTGCATAGAGAACTACATATCACACCAGTATACTCAGTCACATAGTGGCAGTCCAAGGGCAGCCTGACAAGGCCGCACACCTGAACGTCTAACTTGCTGGGAGCAAGAATAACCACATGACTTCAGTAACCCCAGATAAGACTGTGAGTGCCCACATAACAGTCCATCCAACACAATCCAATGAGCAGTGCACTCGGTAAAATAACCTTTTACTCTTTAAAGCAAGTGGAGTACAACATATGCCATCATGCGCTAAGGAAGGCCCCGAACACGGGGCCTATAACCTCAGTCGGACACGTGGCATCAGCCTGTGGCAGTGTTTTCAAGCTCCAGGCGGGACAAATAACCGAACTGCAAAGGAGGTTAATAAGTCACCTGGGGCCCTGGCCAGCCAGCAGCGTATTCTTTCCTCTACTCTTCTTAGTAAGAGGAATATATTACAACATACGCCAGCATGTTCCCAAAGGAGGCCCAGAGGGCCTACCTGTCACACGTGGCGCCAGCTAGTGGCCACTAAAGTTCTAGGAGCAAAAATAGAACCAGGTTAACGAGGTAACTACTTAGCTCACCCATCCATGGTGATGAGTCACATAGAAACCAACACAAAACTGTGCCAACATGCAATCTGAAAGGAGGCCTTGGTGGGGCCTTCAACTCCAATAGCACATGGCATCAGCCAGTGGTAGTTTCATGACCGAACCAGTCTGTACTGAGCCCTAGAGGATGGAAGCTAAAAAGCTAGCACCGTAGCTCAAACTTGAATGAAATTCAAGGGGCTCAGGGGAAACAAAATTATAGCATGATTAAAGTTCTAGAAAGTGGGGCCTAGCATGCACTGCATAAACTTATCTACGCAAAGATAAGGGCCTACCACCTGAGAAACAGCACCAGGGAGGCTAATAACAGCCTGCTACCTTAGCTGTTAACCTCAGCCATTGCACCTACATAAACAAGGTGAAAAATGGGCATACGGCCTAACAACTCCCTCAGGAGGAGGCCAGAACTAAGAACTGTACAACCTAACAAGGGATAGTAATACAAAGGGTGGTTTATAAAAATAAACACCTAACCTAGTCCTAGCCTGGGCCGCTAAGCTGTGGGCCTACGGGGCCACGCGCATCGCAACACCTGGGCTTCACCTCTGAATCTCCATAGATAAGAGGAAATAAAGGGAAGCTCAACAAGCAAACAATGTCAGGCGGCCGATTAAGGCCGACCTAAACATAGATACTAACTGAAGTGACGAGTGCTAACTCAAACTACTCTAGCAAACAGCAGATGAGAAGCTACTCTAAACAACAGATGGCTAGGAGGCGGCCATTTTGTGGCCTGCACAATATATCGTTCTAGCCAACCTATCAAACTTCAGTTTGCCCAGAAACCCCTCTTATTTTTTCCGATTACATACTCAGGAAAAACTATACAGGAACACAAGGTCAACATATTTAGACATATAAATATAGACCCAGCTCACTTTCCTGCGGCTCGAAGACCAAAGACTCTTTCCCTTTTCTTTAACAAGGAAGGATGGAATCTAGGGTTCTTTAAAGCCTAAAAGAGCCTCTTCCACTATCAAGCCAGAAGGCGGGCCTTTAGAAAAATATTATCAAAGGCCCAGCTGTCAGCCTGACTGTTAGAGAAGCACCTGAGTATGTTAAATGAAACCAAAAACCCCAGGAGGCAGAGGAAGAAGGGGCGAGGGCAGATGAAAAGTCTCCCTCGATTACAAACGCAGCTGTGTTTACAATCGATCACCCATCTCACTCTCGCTTCTTCCCACTCCCATCTGTCTGGGCTCAGATACAAATCTGAACGGCTAGGGGTTTTTCCATGCCCTCCCGATCTCAAACATTTAGATCAGGAAGAAATGGAAAAGCTTATGGGAGCTGCAGAGCTTATGGACAGAAAGGAACCGCTCGTCGAGCTGTCCGCGTGCGGCCCCTTTCTTAACGCGCCCTCGCAGCAGCCACAGCCTGCTAGAAACGTGTCCCACAAACACCAGCAGCTCCACATATACAGCAGCCAGAAGAGCACTCACTGCCGGATGCGATGACGTCAAACACGAACGTCATTGTCATCCAACAACTCATCCTCATTAGCCCCGGCGGAGCTGAGAGAGAATACAACTCTCTCAAACTTCCCAACGAGCTCACATGCAAGCCCCATGATTGCAGCCGCCGTTTTGCCTCAGCACAAACGGGGCCAGAATCACCAGGCGCAGATGCGGACACTTCTTCCCTCGAGAAGAGTGCCAAACGAGAACAGAGCGTCCCGACAGGGAGACGCTCACAGTAAATAACAGAAAACACACAGACAGCGCCCTCAAGCACTCTGGCTTTCAGACATTGGTTCACGTGTGACGTTCAAAACACGCTTCTTCCACGAATCCATTATAAAACCCTTGACAGACATGAATTTGGACAATCTCGCTAACATATTAGAATGTGCATGCAAAAGAACAATGTGAGCGATCAGTGCACCGAAGAGCGTACATACACGGTTTGTTTGCACATTAAAATTGCGGACTCACACATGCCTAATGTATGACTCCTGTGATCTTTTTGTTTTTCTATGTATTTTTTGTTTTTTTTTGTTTTTTTGTTTGTTTTGCATAGTAAAATAAAACCTGTAGCTATAGTTTGCCTTTTTTTTTTTTTTCAAATAAATACCAAGTTCTTCTCTGATATTTAACATATTTAAAATTATATAAAATATTTTCCTCATATTTTGATGGTTTAAGCAAACTTATAGGGTCATTAAAAACATATATCCCCTCCAGGCATCGCTGTTGTCCACTGTATGTTTGGTGTAGTTAGTGCCACAATAGTGCTATTTAAGACTCTGCTTAATATGGACTGATGGGCCCAAGTCATCACTGGTGCACTGCTGCAATTTTCCAGTTTCCAAAATTCATTAGTATTTTCATATCTGCAGTTAGAGCATTGATTTGTAGAGTGTAAGAAATTATCAAATTTCTTACAAGGTCAGTTAAAAAAAGAATACCTTGATAATCAAGCTTGTGTCATTTTATCAACTCTCTGTCAAGTCTGACAGAAATGCACTATCGGACGCGATACTGTAGTAGACGGTTGCATGGTTATAATTTTCTCTCTAATACTGTCAATCTTGCAAGTAAAGAAGTTCATAAAGTCATTACTGCAGTGCTGTTTGGAAACATCAGAAGTTGAAGCTTTATTTCTTGTTAATTTAGCCACTGTATCAAATAAATACCTAGGGTTGTGTTTATTTTCTTCTAAAAGATTTGAAAAATAGGCAGCTCTAGCAGTTTTTAAGGTCTTTCTGTACTCAATCATTCTCTCTCTCCATGAAATGCAAAAAACTTCTAGTTTTGTTTTCTTCCAGCTGCGCTCCATTTTTCTGGCAGCTCCCTTTAGGGCCCGAGTGTGCTCATTGTACCACGGCGTTGGATTAATTTCCTTAATCTTTTTTAAGCGCAAAGGAGCAACTGAGTCTAATGTGCTGGAAAAGACAGAGGCAATAGTTTCTGTTGCAACATCGAGGTCTTCTAAGCTGTCTGGTATGCTAAGGCAATGAAACTGATCAGGAAGATTATTTATAAAGCGATCTTTAGTGGTCACTTTAGAAGTGATGGTTCTACCATTTTTATGGCAGGGAGGCAGTTTTGCAGGCTTGACTAAATGTAGCATACACGAGACTAGATAATGATCTGAGATGTCATCACTCTGCTGCAGAATTTCAACGGCATCAATATCGATTCCACATGACAATATTAGATCTAAAGTATGACTACGACAATGAGTGGGTCCTGACACGTGTTGTCTAACTCCAATAGAGTTTAGAATGTCTGTAAATGCCAATCCCAATGCGTCTTTTTCATTATCTACATGGATATTAAAATCACCAACAACAAGGACTTTATCTGCAGCTAGTACTAACTCCGACAGAAAATCAGCAAATTCTTTGATAAAGTCTGTATGGTGTCCTGGTGGCCTGTATACAGTAGCCAGCACAAATGTCAACTTACATAATGTTACATAAAGTACCATCACTTCGAAGGACTTATATTTGAAAGACTTTTGACTAATACTGTAAATATTACTATAAATTACAGCAACACCTCCCCCTTTGCCTTTCTGATGAGGATTGTGTTGATAATTGCAACCTTGAGGGCTAGACTCATTTAAAGTAATGTAATCATCCAGTTTTAGCCAAGTTTCTGTCAAACACAGCACATCTAGATTATTGTCTGTGATAATATCATTTACAATAAGTGCTTTTGAAGAAAGGGATCTAATATTTAACAACCCAAGCTTTATCATTTGTTTATCAGTATTATCTCTATTTTCTATTTGTTGAACAGCAATTTAATTTTATACCCTAAAATGGGTTTGGAAGTTTTTTGTGTTAATGTGATAATATCTAGGTGGAATATGTAGGTGTAAGAGTTTCTATGTGTTGGGAATTATCTGATTTCTGTAATGTGAGGCAGCTAGCAGATGGTCGGTTTAGCCGGTCTGTCTGCTTCCTGACCTGGGCCCTAGTTTGTCATGTTTCAGCTCTAAGACTATGTGCCATATTACTAGAGAGAAGAGCAGCACCATCCCAGGAGGGATGAATACCATCTCTTTTCAACAGGTCAGGTCTGCTCCAAAAACTTTTCCAATTGTCTATGAAACCTATATTATTCTGCGGACACCACTTAGACAGCCAGTCATCGAGTGATGATAATCTGCTAACTATCTCATCACTCTGACGAACAGGAAGAGGGCCAGAGCAAATTACTTTTCCTGACATTGTGCTTGCAAGTTCACACACCTCTTTAATGTTAATTTTAGTGATCTCCGACTGGCGAAGTCGAACATCATTAGTGCCGACGTGAATTAGAATTTAAGAGTATTTACGATTAGCATTAGCCAGCACTTTTAAATTTGCTTTGATGTCAGGTGCTCTGGCTCCCGGCAAACACGTGACTATGGTGGCTGGTGTCTCTATTTTCACATTCTGTGTAATAGAATCGCCAATAACTAGGGCACTTTCAACAGGATTCTCAGTGGGTGTGTCACTGAGTGGGAAGAACCTGTTTGATGTTCTTATTGGAATGGAAGAGTGGTGTTTTCCACGGCTAGGCCGCCTCACCGTTACCCAGTTGCCCTGTTGCATGGGCTCTACAGCCGGAACTGAACAATGTTTCAGAGTTCACTAAGCTAGCCACATCCAAAACAGTATCTGAAGCCCTTGCATTCTTACTATCCTCGATTAAGGTTTGGATGCGTGTCTCTAATTCTGAGATTTTCTCTGTCAGCCTGACTATTTCCCTACATTTATGACATGTAAATCCCTCGTCGCTGACAGAGAAAGCTATACTGAACATGTGACAAGCAGAACACGATACAATACTAGGAGAGGATGACATGACTCACCGTGTTTGTTGACTGATCCGACTTACCACAGCTCTTTGATGAACGCGTAGAAAAAGAAAAGGAGCGCGCGAGAGACTGATGACAAGTTAACAAGCTAGCGAGATGCAAACGTGTTGTAATAGCGATTTAGATAAAAAAATTAAAAGCTAGCGACGTCAGATTAATGTGGTAGGCAATATTAGATATATTAGATATAAGGTAATGATAATATAAGCAACAATGAATGAAAGTAAAGTAAAAGATTCAAAACAAAGCTATATGGAGTTACAGACGCAAACCACTCTGAGCAGCGAGGCAGACAGGAGCAATCGAGCGTCTGACTCTCCTGTTATCATATATCTCCAATACATGATATCTTCATTGGAAAGTGTGTGGTCTTCTCGTCTCTGCTGCCATCTTGTTACTCCTAAATAGATTAGGATACGTCTCCAGCAATTTTTTTTTTTAGAAGCTGAGACCTTGGGCCTCATTTATAAAGCGTGTGTACGCACAGATTTGATCTTAATGTGTGCGTAAGCTTAAATCCACGCCAACGCTCATATTTATAAAAACGGTCTTTGACGTGGGAAAGTGCTTAGAGCTACGTCAGGGTCTGAGCAGACGTACACACTTTTCCTGGTCAGATTACTGCAGGTTTTTGGAAATCTAAGCTATTCTTGCAGCTCGCCAAGGGTTTGGACGATGACTGGTGATCTTTATATGTAAATGGCATTAATTAGGTGTCATTTAAAAGGCGGAGAATTGAAACCATTCAGCTGCGTGCAAGTTCAAGATCATTTGCGATTTATAGATTTCACATCTGAAAGAGAGACATACATTCGTTTTCTGTGTGTACGTTGATTCTATGAACCACAAGTACGCACACCAGAGAAATGATCGTAAGATCAAATTTAGGACAGTTTCTGCGCAACATTTTATAAATGAGGCCCCTGGTCTTAACACAAAGGAACTTTTATGAATCACACTTATTTTTAAGTCTAGGAAGACTAAAATTACGTCATTCCTAGAATTTTGACATAATTAAGATTAAAATTTTACTCTGAATGGCTTTATACATATGGCCCCTGGGGCCAGTTGCATGAACTTAGTCACTATATTAAGACTGTGTCTTAAGAACTAGTTTGACCAACTTGCAGTTAACCAAGGGGTAATCAGTGTTATTTTTCCAATTCCAATTACACCACTCTACCTTTTTATGTAATGGACTTCAAAAAATTAGGACCCCTCTTCAAGAAAAAAAAATAGTGTCTTAACTTTTAAGACTAGTCTAAGTGGTTTATGCAACCGGCCCCTGATCTCAAACTGTCGTTACAGTGCAGGTTAAGAAGAGGCTAGCTAGTTTGACAAATGTTGTTGTAAATTAATGATAAACTTTTCTTTAATTAAAACTTCCTGTAAATTGAAATTTAAATATTTGTTTGATCATTTTTTCTTATAACTTTCATAACACTGAATGGTTGAATTTGATAAATACAATAAACATCTGAAACTGAATACTGAAAACAAGCAATTTATTTGCTTGTTTTCCTATAATTCTGTAGAAACGGTACAAGTGGCCTTACCTCCTCACTACCAACTTTACTGAATTTTTAAATATAGATAATAGGTTGTCATAGTTCTTTAAAGGATATGAGATGTATGCCTTTGCTTAACTTTTGTTTACTATTGTAAAGTGGCAAACTGAACATGAGCAGAGCTATTTTAGCATATAAAATAGTCATATAATTCAGGGTTTCTTAGCCAGTGGACCTTTTGTTGTTAGTACAAATTACCAGTTAGAACTGTACATTTGCAGTGTTTGGAGCAACAGTGACCTCTATCCTAAATTTGTATTTAATTATTATTATTATTATTATTTTTTGTACATAGTAGATACAGAACATAGTAGTTAAAGACATCTAATATAAAGTGGGGCCAATCATATTAATAACACAGGCAATTACTCCAGCTTTTCGTAAATGCCCATATGAAAGAGGCTGATGTCAGTTATTACCTGTCCAATCATAGAACTTTTTGCATAAGTTCTATTTGCTTAGCGTTGCTCTTACATACTGTACTAGTCTGCATGCAATTCAATTTCTGACTCGAATGAAAAAAGCATCTTTTTTTTTTAAGAGTCATAACGCCTTCATAAACTATATATGATTTTACTGTTACAGCTTGGAAAAAATTATGTCATCAATATCTTTTTTCTGTTTAGCACCTCATATATTTGCAAGTCAATCAGGAATGAAAATAAAAAGCAGGAATAGACTGGATACAACAGTTTTATCTTCTTCACTACGAGTCGCCCTTTCCCCAATTTCATTCAGGCATTAAGCACAGTCTGAGGGGGGAAAAATTATTTATTGCATTTTTGAAACTACTTTGGCTTTAGATATTGGTTTATAAATTGGCATCATAAACAAACTGTTAAATACCATACAACAACATATTATTTAACAGGTGGGCGATGAATGACTGCCATTTAAAAAATGGGTTGCAGTGGGCGAAATCTTAAACTGATCTAATCAGTATTTAACAAGTTAGAGGTTAAACAGTTCTTGTGAAGAGTTTGTTGTGACTGATTGTGTTTTAAGTTTAGTTTAAATGGATTTGTGATGTCAGGCTGTTTGGTCATTGACTGAAAGTTTTTTTTTTTTTTTTTTTTTTTTTCATTGGGCTAAGTCATCAATGAATGGTACAATTTGAACTCAGAACTCAGATCATTTGTTTCTCAAAGGTTTTTTTTGGGGGTTTTTTTTTGGATCAATTATTTATTGATCCAAATTATTATTATAAAAGATTATTATACAGTTGTCCATAGTTTTCTTCAGAATAAAACATAAACAGAGAGGTGACCCTCTGAACCCCTCCCCAACCCCCCATTCCAGCGGTCCCCAAGGTCCAGGCCACTGATCATTGCCATAAGATTGCAATCAAAACAAAATAACATTCAACAACAAATAAACAAATAAATAAATAAATAAATACAGATACAGTCTGCAATATGAGAAACTTAGGATAAGTAGAGTAACATAAAGATCATCAGAGGTTTGAGAGTCCAAACCATATCACAAAATTAGATTCTACCATCTTGAAGCTTTTCTGTCAACTCATCTGCTGCAGCTTCCCAAGCCTCAAGGGTTGAGGCTCTAGCTTTATTTATTCTGGCCGTTGAAAGTTCTAACATTACTATATCATGAAACTGAAATAGCCAGTGTCGCACAGATAAAGTATTGGGAGGGAGCCATCTTTGCGCAATTATCTTTTTGGCAGAGGTTAGTCCTGCCAGCCAAATCTTTCTTTGTAGCTCTGTGAAACCTAAATTGGAGTCATCGTTTAGAAGGAACACAACTGGTTGCACTGGTATCTCTTTTCCTATCATATCAGACAGTATTAATGAGATCTTTTCCCAAAACTCATAGACCTTCCCACATTCCCAGACCATATGCATGAATGTTCCCTCTTGTTGGTAGGGACAAAAACTACAGTAGGGATTTGCAGATAATTTAATAAGGAAGCATTTCTTTGGTGTCCAGTACAATCTGTGACAAAATTTTAAATTAATTAATTGATGGTTTGGATTTTTTGATGCACAGAAAATATTTTTCCATACCGTCTCCCAATCAATCTGGTCTACAGATAGCTCCCTTATCCAAATTGTGTGCAGTGGTAATTGTTATCATTCCATATGTCAGCAAGTGGCCTTATTCCCTGCTTTGACCACTGTTCTGATGTAAACGGTTCAGAACCACATTTAATATTCCTATTACACCATAAGGGAGTCTGTAGGTGCCATTTGTTATTGTAACTTAATAATTTCTCCACTACTATGAAAGTGTTAATGGTGTTTGTTACAATAGGACCGAATGATTGTTTGCAATACTTTAAAGAGAGTCCAGAAAAAAAGTACATCTTCAAGTCTAATTGGTCTGACAATTGCTGCTTCTATTTCTCTGCAAGGTGCGGAAGCCATAGAGTCAAACCATGTCTTGACTGCTCGCAGTTGGAATGCTTTATGATATAGCTCAAAATTGGGAAGGGAGAGACCTCCCTCCATTTTAGTACGTTGCAATGTCGCCAATTTTAATTTTGGTTGTTTGACATTCCAAAGAAAAGTGTGAATTAAAGAGTCAAGTCTTTTCCACCATTTTAAAAGAGGTGGCAAAGGAATCATGGCACTAAGAAAATAAACCCTAGGTAATATATTCATCTTCACAGTCAAGACTCTAGATTGCAGTGATGCAGGAAGTGTCCTCCATCTATCAATATCTCTTTTAAGCTTTTGAAAGACTTTATCACAATTAATATGTACAAGTTTAGTGAGGGCCGTATAAATATCCCTAGGTAAGTTATCTGATTCATAATTGGGATAACTGATGGTATCTGGGTACTCTGAGCTTTTTTGTTTAAAGGTAGAAGAGATGATTTGGACCAATGGAGCCTGTATCCAGAAAATTTCCCAAAAGAGTTAAATGTTTCTAGTATGTTTTGGATTGTGTCGAAATCTGAAAAATACAGTAAAATGTCATCTGCGTAGAGAGATATTGCATGTTGGGTATCCTTGATTGAAATGGAACAAATTTGGTCTTGTCTTATTTTTTGTGCTAGAGGTTCAAGAGACAATGCAAATAACATTGGTGAGAGGGGGCATCCTTGCCTTGTCCCTCCCAAGATATCAAAAGTTTGGGAATGTAAGCCATTTGTTGCTATAATTGCTGATGGATTATAATAAATTATTTGTACCATATTAATAAATTTCTCATCAAAATCAAATTTATCTAACACCATCCATAAATAATCCCAATTTAATCTATCGAAAGCTTTATCTGCATCTAAGGATAAAACTGCACAAGGGGAATTTCTATCTTTACTTTCAGGAATTGCATGCAACCGACGTATATTGTTGTAGCGAATCTGTACAGGTATTTAATTAATTTATGGGTGAAATATATGAATATAATAAATCATAAAGCTTTATGATTAATTATGATACATATACCGACCCGAGAGGGAATTATACATATATTGTGAATTAATCACAACGAATTATAATCAATCACATATATGATTTAGTTCTGGTTTGATAATAATTTAGAGAAACTATTAGTTTGTCCAGCAAACCGTTAGCTCCTCATAGCCGATTATAAAAGGAAGGTTTTTCTCTGGCCACGAGAAAGACTTCCTATTCTAGCATCAATGCGTAAAGCAAGGGTACTGGATCGAAACGTTAAAGTGACCTGGGTTTGTTGCATGAGCAAAAAAACAATCGAGCATGAATATAATGTATTTAATATATGAAACTACGGATACAGAGACTATACTACTAAACATACACAAACAATACACATATATAGAAAGCGAAAGTAAAGTCAAGAAAACAGAGGTGATCAAAGGAATGGCAACTTACGAACAGTTAAAACCTTTGAGAGCCAGCAAGGAAACTCAGCTTACACATCGAGCTTAAAACGCTTTGGAAAGAATGGTTCTATACTTGCATAGGTTCAGGTGCTGTGGTCGTTTCATGTTTCTGCAGGAGTTTCGGTGCGTGCGGCTGAAGCGATTGGTCCTTTTCCGAGAAGGTGTTCTTCGGCGGGATTTTCAAACAAGGGTTTAACTTAAGAGTAAGATAACCGGAAAATAAAGAAAAAGAGTCCGTCCCCTAGACGATGAAGAGTGAAGACTTCGGGCGACGGATGAAGAGGGTTTGACAAAGAAACTTGTTGCCAAAAGATGGTCGTCCCGAAGAGAGGGTGCGCGTGATGGAAGCGCGGTCGCCGAGACGTCCGGGAGAGACGTGTGTGAAATGGCGAGGGGCAATCGAGAGACGAATGAGAGATGCGTGTCATTGTGTTTTAAGGACAACAGGCCAGAACGCCTCCTGGGATACATCAGCCAATGATGAGGGTGCGATTTTGGCGGGCAAACTCTTTCTTTGTCTCCATTTATGACCTAATTTGCATGGTTTATGCAGTGTCCGATCTGAGTACATTTTCTTCAAAGTACCATTAAAAATAGAAGAATGTATGTCACATGACTGTAAAATGCATTTTCAATTAGAGCATAACGAAAGCTTTACAATGAGACCAAACTTGTCAGATGGCAAAGACATAAAAGGGGAGATACAGTTTATACTTGAGTTTTATCGTTTAGAAGAAAGCTATGACTGTAGTTGTATTAGTTAAGCTTATATACTAGGGATAAATACATGCACCTTTAAATACAGCGACGGGTACGCTTTGGCACAGTCATATTTGGAGGATAAATGTACATTCACAATCTCCATGCGTGTTTGTGAGTGTCTGTATGTGTGTGTGTATTGGGGTTGTGGCCAGTGTCTGTGACCACATCACCTTTAGTCCCACCAGGGTGACTCTTTGAAGTCTCTGGAGCTGGTGAGAATATGTTCTGTTTTTCTTTACTGGGGTAACAAAGGTGCCAATGGGGCAATTGGTCCCGGACTTGCCGGAGCCGATTCGTGATTTACATGCACAGTTCAGGAGGCTAAAAGCATTCTGAAATTTCCAAAGTTGATTGACTACGCCGGATCTATCCAGACGCTACAATCCCCCCTTCGACCAACGAAGTTCCTGTGCGGACTTCGTTGGACGGTAACAAAGTTCGATGGCACATGGATCCGGATGGTCAAGCAGCAGGTGGTTCCTACTGGTTCTCTGTCCATCTCGATGAGGCTGAGCATTTTCTTTGACTTGAAACTTCCTCTCCTCTGTCTCCTTTTGAAGCCTTGAGGAAGGGCACTTGTCCATGGACTCTTGCATCCCTTTGGTCCCTTCGGATAGGATGGAGGCCAGGCCCAGGGTGAGTGCGTACTTGATTGCTATGGAGAGGCAGAGGGCTGTGTCAGCAGCTGTCCAAGCCTGGGCTATAGGTGAGCTGGTCAGGACGGGCAGTCGGGAGAGTGCTTGGAGGGCTGTATCAACGGGAGTAATGTCAATTAGCTGGGACCCCCCTTTCCCAATCCTCAGTTCCAGTTCTGGATCTAAGGTGTGGTTGTGATTTCCGGAGGAGGATGGGATTTCCAGTTCTGATGGGTCCTCTTCGCTTGAGAGACAGTACACTGTCAGACTGTTGAGGTGAAGGATGGAACCCAGGGGTACCTGGATCCACATACCTTGATTGGGCAGGCTGACACGAGTGGCCGTGTCGTGTTGATTGTAGGTTAGGGTGTCGATGCGAGTGGGGGTGTGGACGAGCAGTCGATCGCCCACAATCTTGGCTTGTGTTCCGATGACTGGGGTGTGAGGCTTGGCCTCGGCGGTACAGCGTGTGTCGCTGATCACGGGCTGCGACCGGCAGATTCCTTCAGTGTGTTCTCTGAGGGAAGGCTTGTTAGAGCCGAAGCAGTGAATGTCTTTGGTCAAAATGCACCTGCTCAAATGGGGAGCCAGATACAGCTGTGGGTCGCTGTAGTGGTAGACTACCACATCTGAGGTATGTATTTTGGGATGGATGTTACCTCGCCACCACCTGACATTGACCTTGTCTTTGGGTCTGTAGATGTTATCTGGTTCACCGATGAGTGGATTGAGAAGGACGGCCATTCTGCTCGGGGTTGGCGCGCAGTAGGATGGCAGCACCCAGAGAGTCAGCGAGGTGGGCTGGAACAGTCTTGGTGGGTCTGCCAGTAGCAAAGTCCAGCATAGATTGTACAGGGTACTGAGGAATTCTATTTACAGCCACACTCTCCATAGAGAAGCTAACTTCTCGCAGCAGGTCTGTTATCAGAGCTATGACCAGCTGACTTTGGGCAAAGTCATTTTGGAAGACTGTAAACAGTTGCTTCATTGAGTTCACCGTTTGGATCAGCAGGAAACTGTGAGTACAGAGAACCACCACAATACCTTCCCAGGATTTGCTGATGGTTTGCAGGGTTTGACGCTGCTTTGCAAGTTGTTTTCTCAGCTGTGGGCGGAGCTCGTCAAGGTGCTGGTGAGTGGGGTAGGCTGTGATGATGCTGGGGTCTCCTGGTTGGTACAGGTGCACCGGCAGCGTCACCTGCCGCGCCGTCATTAGTTCAGCGGGGGACACCCGAGTTGACTCCGGTATGGTGTCCGTGGTGGCTATGAACCCCAGAGGAAGTTTTACATTCCAGTCTTTCTGGTTGACTGACCATGAGAATGTGACTCCTCTGCGTTGCAGTGGGGTTCTGGGATTTGTGTTTGCAGTTTGGACTTGACAGCAAACCTGACATCCTCTGACATCCTCTGCTACATCTTGCTGCATGCTGGGCCAGTACGCCACTTGTTTTAATGTCTCATCAGTGGTTCTGGTGCCATGGTGTCTGGCACATGGTGTGTCGTGGGCGTATATCGGTTCACCCCCCTTTTGGCCTTGTGGCATTACAAGCTTTGGCGCTGTGAGGTCGTCAAGGACATGTTTTAGGACGTTTAGTCCCACACGCAGCATGTGGTTGATCCCATGCAGCCGTTTGTGGCTAGGGGTCGCCGTGGGACCAGATGCCGTGATCGGGAGGTTGGAGGGGTTTGAGTGGTGGTTTACAACAGTTCGTAAGGAAGTGCTTGTAATTTTGGTTGTCAGTGGCAGTGGCCGTGGCCGTAAGGCGGGAAATGTTGCAGGAACAGAGCGCTGGCTGCGGGTTGCTGCTGCCCCACTAAGGGTGGGTGATTGGGGTGGGGGTGACCGTAGATTGTTATGCAGCGTGCCAGTCTTGGCACGGGCAGTAGTTTGGTCGTTTGCGCCTTTGCCACGCCCTGGTTGTTTTGAATGTCTTTTCACCTTTTCCCAGTAAACGATCATGTCGTGTGTTTGGGTGATGTCATCACGTGTTTGGAACAGGTGTTGATGTTTCACCGACATGTTGTATTCAGTCTTGAAATTAGTTTGTTTCCAGCCTGGAAGATGGCATGTGAAACTAGGTCTGGCATTGTGTGAGTCTGTGCAAATGGGTTCTCTGATGTTATGGGCTGAGGCAACTTGAAGGGTTATGAGAGTAGCTGCTACTTCAACATACTGACATGACTGGGGACCCCACCTGAAGTTCTGTGGTTGGCAGGGTTGGTTGTTTAACCATCGCACCCCTGCACCTGCCTTTAGGATGCCCTCATGGTTGTGGGAATGTCCATCGACGTAGGCAGTGGGCATACCTTGGCACGCATTCTCTTTGAAGTATCTGTGACAGGTTGGTTGCTGTTGTTGGGGTACCTTTTTCTCAAATGTCAAAGCTGGTGTGTCATCAGAGCAGTTTTGGCAAGCAGCCAAGCCGTCACCCAGTGCAGACTTGTGATTTTGGGCATATCGTGCCTCAACGTTGCGCCCCTGGAGGGCCATCAGCCATGTAGCTATGCGTGAGTTGGTGACTACACCATCTCGGATGCGTTGGCTGCTGAGGAAAGTGACAGGCTGGTGGCAGGTCTCTGTGATAACCTTTTGTGCCTCAATGTAGTTGGAAAGTCTTTGGATGGCCCATACAGTGCAGAGCAAATCCTTTTCACAGTCTGAGTATTTGCACTCCGGTGACAGGAGTGTTTTGCTGGCATATGCTAGGACTCTTTTGTCTTGATCATGTTGTTGATAGTGACCAGCGCTCAGGCAGTCCTTTTTCAACAGAGGAGTTAGAGGTCTTGCAATGTCCGAGTAGTTCTCTATGAACTGCCGTGAGTAGTTGCACACACCTAGAAAACTGCGCGGCTCTGAGACGTTAGTGGGAGGTTTGATGGTTTGAATAGGTTGAATGCGGCTGGACTGCGGTTCAATGCCTTGTGAACCGTCAAGTAGACCCACGTAGTTGACCTTGGTTCGGCACCATTGTCCTTTGTGGAGGGCAATTTTGGTGCCGGCAGTGGTCAGTTGGTTCAGAACATGGTCTATTTCTATCAGGTGGTACTTTCTAACAGTCGTACTTTTCATGAGCACATCATCCACATAGATGAGGTTCCCTCTCATCCTTGCATCTGGACATGCTTTGTTCAGGAAGATGTTGAATTCAGCTAGCGAGTTGGCATAGCCAAATGGGCACCACGTGAAAGTGTACTGTCGGTTGCCACAGGTGAAAGCCAGCTTGTGTTGATCCACTGGGTGTACAGGTACGGTCCAGAATCCTGATACCACATCCAGCGTAGAGAAGATAGTGGCTCCTTTGATTCTGGGTAGTTCCTGTTCCAGCTGTGTCATAAGCCACCGTGACAGAGGCACTTGCCTGTTCAACTTTCTGAAGTCAGTGGTGGGTCGCCACTTGCCGTTTGGTTTGATAGTGGGCCAGATGAGGGCTGAATAGGTGCTGTTGCCTGGGCAGACAACGCCTTTTTCTTCCCTTGAACGACCAATCTCCTGCGCTGGTTCATGTGAGGCGATGGGAATTTTGTAATGCCTGACGAAGGTGGGAGGAGCATTTGGGTGGTTTGCACTGTGCACCGTGTGAGGGTTAGGGATGCCACAGTTTAAAAGGTCTTTGACATATGTCACTTTGAATTTGATCAGGACCTGTCGGAGTTTTTGACAGTCTGCATCATTCTTTATGGCATCTGCGTCTTCCTGAATTTGTTGGCCTTTAGATTCAAACCTTGGGAATGGCTCCTCCGTTGTGGTGTCAGCTGTCAGAGGTACAGCGCTTTCCTGAGTTACACAGGCAGGCTGGTTAGTGACTGTGGGTACTGCAAGGTGTTGGTCCTCCATCAGCTCCATTTTGTGCACCTGTTCTGTGGGTACCAGCCTGATGGAAGTGATGGAGATGATCTTGAAGAATGCTGTGAACCTTGTGTTGTCTGAGCTTCCTTCTGGGACCATTGCATCTGGTATTGAGCTAATGACTGTTAACCGGAGTTCAAAGTCATAGAAGTGCCGGTTCAAAGTCCATCCCAGCTGATAGGCTTTAGGACTGCTGATGTCTGTGACCATGCAGTCGTTGAGCCAACTGTGAACTACACGGGATGACACTTCAGTGAGGTGTGTGGCTTCCAGAGTGAGTCCAAGTTCCACGCCTTCAGATGAAAGTGTGAAGGAGCCCAACGTGTGGTTCAGGGTTTGACCACCTTGCATGTTGAGCCAAACAGCACCCCCTTTGGTGTAAGCTGGTACTACAGCTTCCTGTATGTTGAGCAGGATGCAGACCTCTGGGATGGTCTGGCCTGACAGGAAATTGGCAGTGTTGACAGGAACAACAGGGGGCTGTACAGTCATTGGGGCCCACACCAACTCATTAGCAATGTCCATATGAGCCTTAGGGTGCATCAGGGGGTCCGGAAAGGCCAGGAAGTGATGGGTTAGACGCAGGTCATTCCATTTCAAGTTCAAAACGCAGATGTTTTTGGCAGTCGTCATGGTTGGCAGACGAAAGTCCAATGGGAAGTGTGTGTGCTTGTTGACACATGGGAGGTTCGGTGTTCCCTCAATAAGAGCACTTAACAGCATGTGGCTGAAGGCTGAGTTGTCTCCCCACAGTGCGAGAACAGTGTCTGTCGTTGTTAAACCATTCAGCTGCAGGTCTGCTATGACCTTGGGGCAGAAGGAGTCAGAGTCTGAGGTGAGTTGAAGGGTGCAGAGTAGCGAACTTGAACTTTGCTCTGAGACGGGGTTCCCGCGGCTAGCTGCAAGATTTCCTGTGACCTCTGTGACCTGACAGTCTGGCTCAGGTGACCTGGGTGACTGGAAGGGCAACGGTTCTCGTACTTGAGCCCAAATTTTCAGCTGTCTGAAGTCCAATAAGGGCTCAAAGCGATCTAGCAAGTCTTTGCCAATGAGCAAGGGAAACGTGTCCATTGGTGAAATGTATACGGGGTGTACCAAGCTCATTGGCCCGATGGTTAGATGAATGGGAGCTATTTGTTCAAGTTGGACCTCATTTTGGCTGTACGACTGCACATTTAGCTCACATCTTTGTGGTTTGAGAGTCCGATTTTGTCTCTTGGCTTTATCTCTGAGTATTTCAAAAAGGTTAGTTGACATCAGAGTGAGATCTGCTCCAGTGTCTACGAGGGCTTCAATTCTCACATCATTTTCCACGGTGATGGCTATGTACAGCTTTCGGGCCACCCCCTTTTCGATAAGGTTCCCCAGGAGTCTTGGTACCGGGGCTTGGGTACTGACCGGTAAGCAAGTGGGGCTGGTGTCATGTGGTTCGTTAGGGAGGCAGACAACCAGAACAGCACTTTCTGGTAACTTGGAGTCTTGGTCGTCGGTGTGATGACGTTGGTTGGTTTGCTCTGGATGTGCAGTCATCAGCTGAGGTGGCTGGGTGACGCGGTCACTCAGTGATGCGCTAACTGATTCTGTGGTTAGTGGCTGGTCAGCAGTGATTTGGGTATGAGGTTCTGTCGGAGGTTTGTCAGGGCAGACGTTGGGGGTAGGTTTCCGTCCTAGTCATAAGGAGTCTGGCTTGTCTTTCTGGTCTTCCTTGCGGTGTTTTTCCTGAATCAGCTCTTTTAGGGCCTTCAGGATCTCTGCAGACTCAGACATAGCTGCACTGTTCTGCTCCTGTGAACGCTCGGACTTGGGCTTGTTCGGTGCATGTCGAGAGGCGTTCTGTCTTTGGCGGTCGGGGCTTGAAGTTCTGGCTGATGAAGATCTGCCATTTCTGGGTCGCCGGCTGGCCTCCCATGTGGCACCGCCCTTTGGGTGGCTGGATGGCCGGGGCTTGTCCCAGGCTCTTTCCGAACACCCAGTCTGGTGCTTGGGATGGACACCCTCGTAGTGAGGCTGCCCTCTGTTGGCCGGGAACTGTCTTGACTCTCTGTTAAACGGTCTGTCACTGTGGTGCGTGTGTGCGCCCTCTAGGGCCAGTTCTGGACAGTGATCAGAGACCGGGTAAATGGTTGGATTTTAACAGTCTTTTCAGATGCAGCCTTTTGCTTAGAATAAGCCTTGTGGGCTAAATCTCGCAGCTGTTGAGTAGACATACTCCGTGGGCAGGCCAAGACTCCCAGATGATGACTCACCGCAGGATGCAGATTTCGGAGAAACAAAGTCTTAAAGTTGAAATCTTCCTCCATTCCTGGCTCGTTACGTGCTCCGAAGTAGGCCCTTCGTATTCTGTTGTAGTACGCTTGTAGGGTTTCCAGTCGGCCCTGTTTAAGGTCCATGGCCGCGAGGAGCCCTTGGTCCGATTCAGGGTCAGAAAACTCTCTGACCAGAGCCTGTCGCAGCTGCTGGTAGTCTGATTTGACAGCTTCTGGCTGCCGATCTAGAAAACTGCGCACATCACGGCTAGACGTGATTCGGAGTAGGTACAACCTGTCCCATGCATTCACGTTGGCCACATTTTGCAGCAGAAAGTCAATGTCCTGCAAATACGCGTGCACATCAACGCCCCCTGCTGGGTTTGGGGTGAAAGTGGGGATATTCTTTGCTAGCTTGTCCAGCTCTTTGGGAGCCATGCCGTGGCTAGTGGCACAGGTTTTCTGGAAAGGCTCCCACCCTTTTACTGTTGAAGAAGGTTCTTGGCCGCTCGCGGGTGGCATCTTGGGCAGTGGACTTTCAACCCCCTTTTGGACTAGGGATTCTTGACTGGGCCTACTGGCCAGGAGAAACTCTGTGAAGTGTGCTTCCCCTCCCAAGTCACCTTGCAGTTTATAAGAATGTTTCAGTTCTCTGTGAACAGTGTCCAATTCATCTCTTAAATAGTCTCTTTGCTGTTTCAAAGCAAGGATCTCACTTCGGGCCTGTTTAAGATGATTTTCGCAGGCCCGAGCCTTAGCGTCCCTTTCTTTCAGTTCGATCTCTGCTCTTGCTAGGAGAGTTTCACCTTGTTGGAGTTTTCCAGTTAGTTCCTCCCTGGATTCCTTTTCCAACTGCTCTTTACGCTCCGCCTCCAGGTGGAGCTCTGCAAGGGCTTTTTGGAGTCTCTCTACCTCCTCTTGCAGCTCGGGGTCGGATTCATCCGCTGTCCCACGCTGGTCCTGGGTCTCGAGGAGTAGCTGATCGAGGTGATGTTGAGTCTGGGCCTGATTTCTTCGGGCCTCCTCGGCCTGAAGCTTGAGCGCCGCTGCTTCCTGCTTTAGGAGAGCATTGCTCCTTTCGCTAAGCCTCACTTGGGCAATGAGGTTGTGGGCAAGGCCGCCAATGAGCTTGGCCCATTCTTTGTGGTTGTAGCTCTGCGTCGGATCGTGGGCCATTAGTCGATTTAGGTCCCCGTCCAACTGCTCACGGCTCAGGTGCTGGAGGTCACCGGCGGCGTTGGGCAGGAATGCGTTGGTCATGACGCCCAACCAGGTCTCGAGATGATCCCAGTGGGTGTCAGGGCTGGATGCTCACGACATAGTGGCTTTACTGTTGACGAGAGAAAGACAGCACAAAAAGAACCAATGCAAGCTCGCGCAGGACTAGCGGGTTACGTAATACGTAATTAGCTAAACTTTGTGTGTGATTCCAGTTAACTGGTGCGGACAGTTAGTGGAATATAGGCCAGACACTTATTGTCGATGGCCAGGAACGACCACGTCGGTTAATTTGTGTCGGCGAGTGCTGGATTTAAATAAAGATCTTGACAGGCGGGGGCTCTACGAGTCTACTAATGACTTTGGCTGCTCGGCCGTCTATCTATTATTCAGCTTCCGTGATGGCTCTCACAGGCTCTGCCTTTACGTGAAATAAAAGAGACAAACAGTAGAAAAACAGAACAGAACAGGATGGCTGCAATTTATGAGAAATAGAACAGTAAACAAATAGGAAGGAATGAAAATAGAATAGCAATACAATACCGCAAGAAGGGCTAGAGGGGAGAAGTGAAACTTCGGCTTATTACCACATCAAGGGTTTATGACGGGGCCTGACGAGGGCGCTGTCACGTCATAAAACCTAGAAGGATGGTATGGCTTAAGAGCAACAGGGGTTTTGCCAACACTTCTGATTGGAGAATATCAAATATTCTGTGGCTTTCACTGAGCGAAGGGACTGTATGTCCTTAATCTCGGCCTGGGGTGATTTGTGATTGCTCAGACAAGAACTCAGTGGCGGGGGCAACCTCTCCTAGACGTTCCAACACTTGGCTGCCGTGTTCCTCGGCACCCTGTACCTTTTGCACTGCGATGCAACCTCTCAAACAGGGGCTTTCAGCACAATTGCGTGTTTGGGCAAGGTGTTTGCGCCAACGGCCAGATTGGCGGCCAAAATTGTATTTTTCCCAACCCCAGAGTCTGACCCCGCAGGCAGTTACTCAAAGGGCGGTTCTGTCGTGCAGAAACAGGGAAATTAAACAAAATTGCCTTTGTTGCCAACCTGGACTCGTTGCTTCCCTGCACCTGACACACCCAACCTGCTGATGTCCCTGCGTGTTGCCCGTGGTACGAGGTCAGAAGTGACCGAGGTTCACCCACAGCCAGTGAGAGATCCGCCAGGCTAGTTTACTCCGCTCACTGGAACTCACTGGAACTCACTGGAACAACCGTCAACTCACCACCGATCGCTAGAGGGCCCTATTTGCAAATACACAAGTGGTCACGCAAACACAGTTTACTTGTAAATTTAAATCTTAATTTAAATCTTGTTTAAACTGAATTTAAATAATCAAGTGTGTAGGACAAAAGAATAGGGGTCTAAAATGACAGTCAGAATGAATTAGCTAAAAGCAGAAAAGAAAAATAAGGCAAGGTAAAACACAACAATTCAGAGGCACTTGATTCAAATTTGAATTAAACTCTGTTCAATTGAATTTAAATAAGTGCGTAGAATAACAGAATGGGAAAAAGAAAGGAGAAAGTCTTCCCTATTTGAGAATTCCCTAAAGGGAATTGCTTCTTGATGAGCAAAATGCCAACTGATTGACACTACTTAATTTTAAATTTCAATTAAATGTTGTTTAATTAAATTTAAAAATAAGTGTATAAAATAAGGGAAGCTTAGATGTGAGAATGCTGTTACCAGCAAATCACAAACAGGACACAGACCTAAGAGTGGATAAAATAAAACAGTAAGTAATAACAAGAAAGGAAACACTCAGAGGTGGGAACTAACTTATCTGTGAGTGTCCACCAGGGGGAGCACTTTCAGAAAGTGAATTCTCTTGTTGGAAGGGAAACTTAATTTAAATTAAAAATTTAAACGTATTTAAATCAAATTTAAATCGGTAAACCACATTCCAAACACGATTGAAAAGCATAACCATCAACAAACATTTATAACGGCAAGCTAGATTAAAGTAGCCAAAAGGAATTTGGAAACACTTCAGCTCAACGTATGGAGAGCAGAGCTAACCCAGAACGTCCACACGATGGCGTTAATGAGTCCACACAACAATGAAGTAGGGAGGGGTGCCACACACCTGAACAGATTGCCCTCTGGCGTCTGGTTAGAGGTACTGCATCCACCTACTTTAATTCGTGATATTTTAAATTAGCGCGTCTGTGGGGTTCTGATTCCCTTACGGCTGATTTAACTGCACTATCACGGTTACAAACTTTAGAATCTCGGCGGATTCTTTGGTGCCAGGTTACTGGACACTAATATGCCCCTTTATTACGGGTACACAATTTTGGGGATTAGTGGACCCCTGTTTGTGCAAACTTAGTGCACACGAATATGTAACTTTGCAGGATTTCTTCGCTGCTGTTACGAGTCACGCTGGATCAGGTCGTGACTGGCTCCAAATTTTTACACATCAATCGGATTTCAGGTAAACTGTTTTCAGATTAAATTTGCAAGAGGTAACGTGATTGGTTAGCTATGTCAATGACGTTACCCAGGGAGCGAGACGCTATTTTGAATTATTGGACGACACAGTAATTCAAATTTAATAGCGCTACAATTATGAGGCCTTCAGAAAGAGTCTGTGAGAAACTCGTCACAGCTCCTTTTCAAAAAAAAATACGCTGAATACGATTCAATTCATTTATTCAAGCGGAAATTAATATTAACTGTATATTGCAAAAAGATTGTCGCCTTTTGCAGATACGAGTTTGAAATATTGATTGGACTGCAGTTTACTTTACGGTCAACAATTGACTACAGTGTTTTTAGGCACAAATAGCAGCTTGTTAACGTTTTTTCAGAATGAGGGACGCGTTGTCGGCTCACTCAATAAGGCGCGCATATACACATTAAATCACACAAAATTATTCTGGGTTGCTCACGCACAAAACCAAGTTTAAAACGTTGCTCACGTTCTCCACCAAATAATCTGTAGCGAATCTGTACAGGTATTTAATTAATTTATGGGTGAAATATATGAATATAATAAATCATAAAGCTTTATGATTAATTATGATACATATACCGACCCGAGAGGAAATTATACATATATTGTGAATTAATCACAACGAATTATAATCAATCACATATTTGATTAGTTCTGGTTTGATAATAATTTAGAGAAACTATTAGTTTGTCCAGCAAACCGTTAGCTCCTCATAGCCGATTATAAAAGGAAGGTTTTTCTCTGGCCATGAGAAAGACTTCCTATTCTAGCATCAATGCGTAAAGCAAGGATACTGGATCGAAACGTTAAAGTGACCTGGGTTTGTTGCATGAGCAAAAAAACAATCGAGCATGAATATAATGTATTTAATATATGAAACTACGGATACAGAGACTATACTACTAAACATACACAAACAATACACATATATAGAAAGCGAAAATTAAAGTCAAGAAAACAGAGGTGAACAAAGGAATGGCAACTTACGAACAGTTAAAACCTTTGAGAGCCAGCAAGGAAACTCAGCTTACACATCGAGCTTAAAACGCTTTGGAAAGAATGGTTCTATACTTGCATAGGTTCAGGTGCTGTGGTCGTTTCGTGTTTCTGCAGGAGTTTCGGTGCGTGCGGCTGAAGCGATTGGTCCTTTTCCGAGAAGGTGTTCTTCGGCGGGATTTTCAAACAAGGGTTTAACTTAAGAGTAAGATAACCGGAAAATAAAGAAAAAGAGTCCGTCCCCTAGACGATGAAGAGTGAAGACTTCGGGCGACGGATGAAGAGGGTTTGACAAAGAAACTTGTTGCCAAAAGATGGTCGTCCTGAAGAGAGGGTGCGCGTGATGGAAGCGCGGTCGCCGAGACGTCCGGGAGAGCTGTGTGTGAAATGGCGAGGGGCAATCGAGAGACGAATGAGAGATGCGTGTCATTGTGTTTTAAGGACAACAGGCCAGAACGCCTCCTGGGATACATCAGCCAATGATGAGGGTGCGATTTTGGCGGGCAAACTCTTTCTTTGTCTCCATTTATGACCTAATTTGCATGGTTTATGCAGTGTCCGATCGGAGTACATTTTCTTCAAAGTACCATTAAAAATAGAAGAATGCATTTTACAGTCATGTGACATACATTTTCAATTAGAGCATAACGAAAGCTTTACAATGAGACCAAACTTGTCAGATGGCAAAGACATAAAAGGGGAGATACAGTTTATACTTGAGTTTTATCGTTTAGAAGAAAGCTATGACTGTAGTTGTATTAGTTAAGCTTATATACTAGGGATAAATACATGCACCTTTAAATACAGCGACGGGTACACTTTGGCACAGTCATATTTGGAGGATAAATGTACATTCACAATCTCCATGCGTGTTTGTGAGTGTCTGTATGTGTGTGTGTATTGGGGTTGTGGCCAGTGTCTGTGACCACATCACCTTTAGTCCCACCAGGGTGACTCTTTGAAGTCTCTGGAGCTGGTGAGAATATGTTCTGTTTTTCTTTACTGGGGTAACAAAGGTGCCAATGGGGCAATTGGTCCCGGACTTGCCGGAGCCGATTCGTGATTTACATGCACAGTTCAGGAGGCTAAAAGCATTCTGAAATTTCCAAAGTTGATTGACTACGCCGGATCTATCCAGACGCTACATTGTCTGCAGCCAAACGATGTGGGATAAAGCCAGATTGATTGCTATGAACTAATTTACAGACATATTTTTCAAGATGTAAAGCTAAAACCCTAGCATATATTTTTAAAGCTGAGTCAATTAAAGCAAATTGGTCTAAAATTTGAACATTTAGTATGGTCCTTATCTTTTTTTGGAATTAAAGAGATTAGAGCTGTATTCATTTATTTTTCAAAGTGTCCCTTTTGGATTGCAGTGTTTATTGCAGCATGCAAAATTGGTCCTAATATATCCCAAAAATTTAAAATTAATTCTGGGGGGATCCCGTCTGGCCCAGGTGATTTCCCCTTCTTTACCGTTTTTAGTGCTGCATACAGCTCCTCAAGTGTTATAGGTTGGCTCATTTGTTCAGATTTACTATGCGTTAATTGTGGTAAATCAATGTCATGTAAAAATTTATGACATTCAACCTTATCAGTACTATCCTTTGGCTGATATAGCTCTTTAAAATGTTCTGCAAAAGTATTGTTTATCTCTCTAGGATTTGTTACTAGGCCTTTTGTAGGTGAATGAGTGGTATCAATAATAGCCCTAGCTTCACTTTGTCTGAGTTGTATAGCCAGTAACTTGCTGGGTCTTGGCCCATTATAATAATACTTCTGCCGGACTCTATGCATAATGAATTCAGCTTTTCTTCGAAGCAAATCATTTAGCTTGGACCTGGAACTCTTTAAAGCATTTTCAACTGATCTTGAGAATTTCTTCTTCAAATCTTTCTCTTAGGAGAGGCAAATTTGTTCTAATTCCTCAATTTGTGATTTTCTTACTTTATTTAAATGTGATGAGAAAGATATAACGAAATCTCTTATAAAGCCTTTTGTAGCCATCCATACCATCATGTGGTTATCCACACTATTGAGGTTTATGCTCAATTGAGGTTTATGCTCAATAGTGCTTATGTTTTATTTCTAAAATCTATTAAAAATGCAGAATCTTGTAGAAGAGTTATATTAAATTGCCATCTTGGAGACCTCTCATGTGAGCAATAAATAAACTTTGTCAGAAGAGGGTTGTGGTCCGATATTACAGCAGGAAGGATTGCGATGCTCTCAAAACACATCCTGAATTCACGAGAACATAAAATATAATCTATTCTAGAATGCGTCTGATGCCTTGAAGAAAAGAAAGTGTAATCTCTAACCAAAGGATTCTGAACACGCCATGCATCTATGAGATTAAAAGTTTGCATAAAGGACTTAAAATTTACTGATGTTATCTCTTGTGATTTGGAAAATATAGTAGTGGATTTATCAAGCATCAAATCAGCAAGTGCATTCATGTCCCCTCCAATAATAAGGGCATATTCATCCAGGAGTAGCAACTGATTAGTTAACCACTGAAAAAAATTTACGTCAAAAACTGCTGGGGCGTAGACGGAGACAAAAGCTATTTTCTTGCCTTGAATACTTGTGCAGAAATAGCTCAACCTGCCAGATTTATCATTAGTACATCTTTCAATAACAAGAGGAAGGTTTCTTTTAATGAGTATAAGAGATCCCTTTGTTTTTGTTCCATCAGTAGATGCAGCAATGACTTTATAAAATTTATTTTGTACACAAGCAACATCGCTTGTTTTTAGATGAGATTCTTGAACTAAAGCCACATCTACATTGTGTCTGTTTAAACTATGCAGAAACTTTGTTCTCTTTATAGGACTATTTAAACCTCTAATGTTAACTGAAATCATTGAGATATTAACCATTATCAAAGAGACTGTAAACTTGAACTATATTAAAGGGTAAATAATGAGTTATTTTAGACAAGACTAGTTTGATTGCACATTTCGTTACTAACATAAACAAAGAGATACATGGCAGGACGAAACTCCCCCCTCCCCTAGACCGCTAGATATTCCTCAACTTGTGTATCGGAACCGTGACAGTATCATACGTTCCACTGATCTGAAACTCACCCGCTCCCTCCCATGTGTAGACGTCAAAAACAAAGATTAACAGGAACAATAGAACTATAAATTACACGTTCAACTAAAAGCACGCCTTTCTGCGTTAAATACTTTCAAAATTAGTTCTGCCCGGAACAAGAAAGCAATCCTGAACGTAAAAATACCAAGCTTAAGAACAGTATGACCTTAAGGATGAAACGGCATTTAACTTATTGGCCTATGTTTATCCAAAGTAAATGTAGAGTGTCCTTAACCATACAGTTCCATGGACAGTTCTACCAGTAACGATGGCTGGTTAATTATCAGTTTGATTCGTGTTCATCTCGTATGGTTTGGCATCGCCGAAAGTAAGCTGCCGTTTTGCCCGCGAAGTGTCTGCGATCTGAAGTCGGAACTCCTCTGCTTCTTGTGGCAAAGAGAAAGACAGTTTCTCACCATTATGCATAACGTGCAGAATGGCTGGGTAGATAAAAAAAGATTGGATTCCTGAAGCTCGCAACTCCTTCCGTGTAACAGCAAAGCTTCTCCACCTTTGCGAAGTGTAGGCGCTGTAGTCAGCAAAGAATTTCAGCCAATTCTCGCCATCCAGAATTGGTCCCCTCTTGCTCAGCTCTCTTGCCCCGTTTAAAATAGACTGACGGTCTTGATATCTCAGCACTTTAAAAATCATAGTGCGACCCGTCTCTGTGGACCACAACAATTCAAACATTATTGCGTCTTTCTTGATCTTCCAATTCTGCCAGCTTTGCTTGAAATTTAGACACGTCTGATTTGCAGCCGACTACGTCTTGTTTCAGGCCTCTCGTCTCACGTTGGATATTGTCCACTTTGTCGATAAGCCCGCGCACGACTGCCATCTGTGATTGAAATTCGGCAGTCAGTGACTGCATGCACTGTGTCACATCTTTCATTGCAATATGCACTGTGTTCCGGACAACTTCTTCCAACGTATCTTGTTGTTTCGTTAATGCCAGAGAAATGGTGTCCGCCATGTCTTCACTGCAAGTTGAAGATTTCATCCGTTTTCCAGTCGGGGTTTTTGCGGGCGAGGATGCAGCCTTCTTGTTGGCATTCATCTTGTTTAAAGGTGTGTTTAGACTGTTAGATTTGTAAACTTTAACCTGTTAAATATTGATAAAAGAGGGAGCGTGCTAGGAGCTCTAAAGATCGGCAGCCATCACGTACGAAGCGTCACGTGATCCCCCCCCTCAAAGGTTTGTTGATGCAGTGTTTTATTTGGTCAGTCACTGAGGCCCATAGATTCACATCTGCTCATGTTTTGTCTGGTAATATGATGTGCAGTAGTACACTGTAAAAAAGATCTGTGAAATTTATGATAAAAAAAAAAAAAAAAAAAAGCAGCTGTGGTTGCCAGAACTTCACAGCTTAAAAAATATCACAGCACTTAAATGTACAGTTAAAAAAAAAAATCATTAGTCAAGTATAGTCACCTTTATTTATATAGTGCTTTTTACAATGCAGATTGTTTCAAAGCAGCTTTACAGTGATAGCAGGAAATATAATTTTGACATTTGTCAGTGTCATTGTCCAGCTTAAGTTCAGTATTTATTGATTTTCGTTGTGAAAATCATTAGTTATTAATTTAGTTAATTTATCTATATGTTATAAAGGCACAACTAAAGTTTTAAGTGGCAGATATAAGAGCCAATACTGTCCGGTTATGATGGCGCTAGAGTGAGACGTGATGTATGGAGCTCCCGAATAAGTTAATCTAAACAATCCTCCTTAAAGAATTCTAATACGACGAAAGTACTTTCTTTAAAATAATAACCCTCACTGTAAAAAAAAAAAAAAAACTTGTAAAAAAAACGGTAAATGACTGACAGCTACGGCTGCCAAACAAAAACCGTAAAATTAAAGTAAAATATCTTAATTCAAATAAAGTGCAAAAACAATCATTTTACAGAAATTTTCATTTAAAGTTTTTGTGAAAAACACTGTTATTTTACAAGTTTTTCCTTGTTTAAATTAAGATATTTTACTTTAATTTCATGGTTTTTGTTTGGCAGCCATAGCTGCCAGTCATTTACCGTTTTTAGGAAGTTTTGGAAGTTTTTTCTACAGTGTAAAACTGTTATTTTACAGATTTTTCCTATAATGATCAAACACCTTCAATAAAGTGAGAGTACTAAAAGTTCTGCAGAGAAACACCGTTATTTTACAGATTCTTCCTATATTATTATGATCAAGCACCTTCAATAAAGTGACAGTACTAAAAGTTCTGCAGAGAAACACCGTTATTTTACAGACTACAATAAAAACCTTCAAGAGAGTGTTAAAGCATGCTCAAGATTCTAAATTAACAGTTTTATTTTGGAAGACAAAATACAGCTTCTATACAAATACTGTATAAAACAGAAAATTTAATAATTCAGTTGTGAAGAAATACAGTACAAATTTTAAATGAAACACATTTAACATTTAAAATACTGTACCAGTTAACAGTAGAACATTTTAATCAAAATTTAATAAAAAGTTTAATTAAATAATCTCAACTTCAAACTAAAGAAACACAAAACTGATACATCTACAAGATTGTTACTGTTTCACACCACTATTGATTCTAAAACGGTTTCATTATTCAGATGTAAATGTATAAGTTTATTTATAAGTGTAATGAGTAAAATCAAAAACATACATTAATTACTCACTCTCATGTTGTTCCACACCCATAAGACCTTCGTTCATCTTCAGAACACAAATTAAGATATTTTTGATGAAATCCGAGAGATTTCTGATCACTCCATAGACAGCAACATACAACAGCCACTTTCAATGCCCAGAAAGGAACTAAAGACATGGTTAAAATTGTCCATGTGACTACAGTGGTTCAACCTTAATATTGTGAAGTGCAGAGACTACTTTTTGTGCACAAAAACAATGTCATTTTACTATGCTATTCATGTAGTAAACACAAAGCAACACTTCCGAGTTCTACATCAGACCGTTGGCTCAGTATTGGCAGACTGTTCATGTGAGCTCCATGACACATGCGTGTGATGCTGATGCAGGAGCTGGCCAATAGTGAGCAAGTGTGAAGAGAAGAGATTGTTGAATAGTCATTATTTTTATTTGTTTTTGCACACAAAAGTATTCTCGTCACTTCATAACATTAAGGTTGAACCACTGTAGTCACATGGACTATTTTAACGATGTCTTTACTACCTTTCTGGACCTTGAAAGTTGCAATTATGTTGCTGCCTATGGATGGTTAAGAAAGCTCTCGGATTTCATCAAAAATGTCTTAATTTGTGTTCTGAAGATGAACGAAAGTCTTACGGGTGTGGAATGACATGAGGGTGAGTAAATAATGACATAATTTTCATTTTTGGGTGAACTAACCCAAATTTACTGTCCCCACAAAATTTGGACTAAACCACTCAATTCATATGGATTAGTTTTACAATCTCTTTATGAACTTTTTGAAACATCAAAGTGTCAGTTGCGTTGCTGTCTATGGAGGGACATAAAGCTCTCAAATTTCATCAAAAAGATCTTCGTTATGTTCTGAAATGAATGAAAATCTTACAGGTTTGGAACAACATTAGCGTGAGTAATTAAAGCTGCGGTCCATAACTTTTTTTGTGTTCAAAATTGACAAAAATTATATAATTAGAATGTACAACATGAATCCATTTTCCAAACCATTTTTTGTCTTACCCTGAATCATTATGGTACACTTATATTAAGTGTTTATATTCTGACTATTTTAGACCGGTCAGGTCGGCACCGCTGCGGAGTAGCACAGTAACTGCGTGACTCGTCATAGACATAAACAGAGAGAAGAAGCTCCGGCTACAATGTTCTTCTGCAAGACGCATGCAGTTCTGTTTATTAAATGCTTGAGCGCCAAAAATTACAGACTGCAGCTTTAATGACAAAATTTTCATTTTTGGGTGAACAATCCCTTTAAACTAAAGAAGGTAAATCTGAACCACAGTGGTGCCTTGGTGCCTACATTCAAACGCATTTCCTCACACTGTCACACATAAGGGCACAGTATCGTTTACAGTATTAATGTTAATATGTCATGAATACTCACTTCCTCTGAAGATCATGTGGCAGATGATTTTCATTTCCAAAACTTCTGGATCACTAAGACACACACACACAGAGACACACAAATTAATTTTAATTTGTTTAATAATCAATATTAATTATTAACTTAGACATGAGTTCGCAAAAAGTTACTCACCAGCTCCATATAAAAGCTTCACAGAAGATCCAAAATCGTGATGGTGGTGATTTCATGTCGTCTCTGTCGAACGAGTGTACATGACTGTTCTCAGATTATTAATTTCAAAATCCAAAGTTCATTTACTTTTTTATGAAAAGTTTAAAACTAACTGACACTAGGGGGGGTGGGCGATATGACCATATTATTTCACAATATGAGAAATGGCGCTATAAGCCGCCATTTGAATTCATGATCGATGCTGTTTGAGAGAGGAGGCTTTTTGTCAATAGACCCTTTTCACATGACGTCACACAGCTTCCGTTTGGACTCGAAGCAGTGCATCCTCACTTCCGTCAGCATAATGGAATACTAGCACCGCTCGAATGAAGTGCACCCAATAGTTGTACATATGCCACAAATGTGGTTAGAGGATGACTGTAGTCGCCTAATTTCATGTAAATTCAAGGCGAGGTGTTTGGCAGATCTCAAACGAACTTACCAATCGGCAAGACTTGCTGCTTGAAGTCGGAGGAGGAGTTGAATACAGAGCACTGAAGCCATACACTTTCTGCTGCCCGTAGTAATGTGCAAACTTTGCTGTCTTTATTGCAGATGAAGCTGTTTATATGTATTTGTCAGTATTTGTGAAATAAATGCACGTTTCCAACATTTACGTGGTGACATTATAAATTGAAAATTAGTAAAACTATAACTACAATATGTTCTTCAGACAAAAAAAAGTATTAAACACTCTAAATTAATTAACCAAGAATTCCTAGATTTTTATAAATTGCTCTATAAGTCCCAAGGAGTAAATGAAGCTGAAATCCAAAACTTTCTATGCAAATTGGATATACCAGTCTTAAGTGATAATGACCGAAAAGAACCTGAGAAAGAAATTTCGAAAGAAGAGATTCAGTCTTCAGTTGTTGCCCTAGCTGGAGGTAAAACACCTGGTTTAGACGGTTTCTCGATGGATTTTTATAAAACTTTTTTTTTTCGAAATTAGCTGATCCAATGCTTTCAATGTATACAAAGGCAATTCATAAAAAAGAATTACCAGAAACTTTAAATCAGGCTTTAATCACAGTTTTACTGAAACCTGGCAAAGACCCTAATCTATGTACTTCATACCGACCTATCTCACTGCTTAATTCCGATTATAAAATTCTTACTAAAATGATTGCATTACGCTTAGAGCGGGTTTTGCCTAGTTTAATTCATATGGATCAAACTGGATTTATTAAAAATAGATCATCCTTTGATAACATAAGGAGACTTATGAATATTATTTATTCTGCATAACAAATTGATTTTCCGGTGTTTGCTCTTTCTTTAGATGCAGAAAAAGCTTTCGACTGAGTAGAATAGTCTTATTTGATAGCTATATTGCAAAAAATGAATTTCAGTCCTAAATTTATTGATATGATCTGTATGTTATATAAGAATCCATTGGCAACCGTCTGTACTGATTTATCTTCGCACTTTAATTTGTCAAGGAGAACTAGACAGGGATGTCCTCTGTCTCCGTTACTTTTACATTAGCAGTGGAACTCCTGGCCATTGCAATACGAGCACAAGAGGCAATTTCTGGGGTAGAGATAGGAGGCTATGTACACAAAATATCATTGTACGTGGATGACGTATTATTATATCTTACTAACCCTGAATTATCTCTGCCTAACTTATCTCAATTACTGGAAAATTTCAGAGAAATATCTGGTTACAAAATCAATATAAATAAAAGTGTTATGATGCCATTAAATTTGGCTGCAGAGAAAATGCCTTTAAATAACATCCCTTTTTCATGGAATACAGAAAAGATAGTTTATTTAGGGTTGAATATTCCTTCGAAGTTGGAGGAAGCATATTCTTTGAATTACTCCCTACTACTTAAAAGGTAATAAGAGACCAGAAAGATGGAACTCACTACCGATATCACTAATTGGCAGGATAAATTGTATAAAAATGAATGTTCTTCCTAAATTTCTATATTTATTTCAAACTCTTCCAATTTTTTCGGTTCCACAAAAGTTTTTTAATAATCTTAATAGCTCGATTAGAAAATTTATTTGGAATAATAAAACTCTGAGGGTTAAACTTAAGACACTACATATGGCCTTTAAAAAAGGTGGATTACAACTCCCAGATTTTTTGCTTTATTTCTGGGTAGCACAAATGAGAGCGATGAATAGCACAGCTCCACCTGCATGGATACAAATTGAAAAGTATCATGCAGGAGAAATACCTCTAGACAAGGCTTTATTCATTCCCCTGACTTATGTTATAAGAGAGGTTAATAACCCATTCACTAGACACACTAGTAAATTGGGGTTTGAGATCAAGAAAAAATATAAATGGCTATTACCATTATATAATAATACTCCATTTCATAATAACCCAACTCTTCCTGAGATACTAAGAGATGGGATAACACAATATTGGTATAAAAAGTGTATTCAAGTGTTTGGAGATTTGTATGAGGAGGACATACTTTTGACATTTGAACAATTGAGAACAAAGTTTTCTCTTCCTGTAAAACATTTAAATATTTTCAGGTGAGACATTATATTACTAAATTACAAGGAGGTCATTTAAGGCCCCTCTCCTCACTTTCAGTAGACAATATTATAAGAGAGAAAAGAGGGTCCAAAGGTTTTGTGTCTTATATGTATACCAACCTCATTGATCTGTATGGAGAGGATGTATTACCTTCTAGACTTAAATGGGAAAAAGACCTAGAATGTACTTTTGAACAAGATGGGAATTCATCTGTAAAAATGCTTTAACATTTTCATAACTGTAGACACAGACTAATACAGATTAATATTATACACAGTATATTATACACCTGAAAGTTTACACAAGATAAGTGATTCATATTCAGAATGTTGTCCTAGATGTAAAACAGAAGTTGGTACATTATTGCACTGTTTGGACTTGTTTGGAACTTAAAACCTATTGGAGAAAGATAATACAAACTATTGACAAAATTGTTAATGTTAAGCTTTCATTTGATCTGAGATTTATATTATTGGGGGATGAATCTGTCCTCCATCTTGATCAAAGGAAGAATTTGCGTTTTGTTAAGATGGCTCTGAATGCAGCAAAGAAATGTATAGCTATTCTGTGGAAATCAGAAGAACCACCCGGTCATGCTCTATGGCTTAAAGAACTTTCATCCTATGTTCCTGTTGAAAAAATAATGTTCAATTTGAAAATAAAATCATCAATGTTCTGTTATTCATGTGAAAATAATAAATATATTGATTAAAAAAAATAAGAGCCAATACTACTGTCTAGAGGGCCTTAAAGTTAATTACTACCCTGGTAAAGGCACATTTCTTGTCAGTTACAGTATTGACACATATAACCCCAGAGAAAAATGGTCGCAAAATGCTGGTGCGAACAAAATTTTGTTAGCAGCCGCACTGGCGTGACCCCCACAACGTTGCCCACGTAGAAATGGCAAATGTAATGAAAGCGGAACGAAACTGCACTACTCATTTGTGCTTCACAGACCATTTATCAGTTCGGACCAATGTCAGTGCAGCTGGAGCTGATCTTGATCATGCGGCACTGTTACTACACAGCACTGATAGATCCAGTAAAGAAAGCATTTGAATTAGCCACAGAATTAATAACATCGCTGCAAGATCTAGTGAGAAGCATTCAAATTCGGCACAGAGTTCTCCGTTATTAACCGTAGATATAAGATCAAATAGCGCTGACGTGGAAACCAGGAGAAACATTGTGCTATGAATGAACAAGTTAAAGAGGGCTTTCAGTTCACAAAATAACAACATTCGCCATGGATTTAATATAGTAGCACTAATTGTAACCATGGAATTTTGGCAGGAATAGTAAAATGCTTTCAAGTACTTTTTCCAGCACTTCTAAACTGTATTTTTGATCAAATAATTCAATTCACAAAGTCACAAACAACAGTAATAAATAACCATAACCCAAAAGAAAAGAAAAAAACAAATGTCAATGTAATACTCTAATTTTACCCAGCTGGATAAGCACTTTCTCCCAGGTCGCCCGCAGCCTCCTTGTAGAAGCCTTCCATTTTCCCCTAATCTCCATACCAATGTATCAAGATCATAAGAAGAACCCATACTCCTCCCACATTGTCACCTGCTCAGCTTAGAATTATTCAAACGTGGCAGGGTTGGACAAGTACGGTTACAATGAAATGCCTCGGGTTGAGGAAACTACATAGCGAGCTACCTTTAGCGAGCTATCTATATCTCGGTGAGGCATCGTCGCTGAAGGCTCTGGCTTTGCCCTCCAAGGCCTGCAAATTCATTTCGAGTTCGAGTGGCAGGTCAGGCTGGTGGATCCATGCACACTATGGCAGTGTTGCAGGCCTACCAGGCTGACCTCCTAAAAGACTTGGATTAGGGCACCTTTCTGAAATCCCATGCTCAGACATGGTGTTAACCCTAGGCTTAGATCCTTTGGGTTAATAACTTTTTCTATGATTGATTTTCACAGTTTTGTTGAATGGAGATGAAAAAGCTTTCAGCTGAAACTTGGTCGTATTTACTGAGCTCAATAGATTGCTCATTTGTTTTCCATGCTGTGGTGGGAATTACTTTTCCACACACTTTTAAAATCCCATGCTTAGACATGGTGTTAATCCTAGACTTAGATCCTTCTGGGTTAATAACTTTGCTTGCTACTGTCTGTGAAGTCTGTGATTGCCCTTCAAGTTGGACAGATATTCTTAAGATTTCCTTTTAATTGGACAGATGTTCTTAAGAACACAAAGTGGGAAGCTTTTGGCTCCATGTTCCTTGAGGCTCAGGATGGTGGGACTTATATTGTTCCTGATTCTGAGAATTCTTAAGCACGGAGGTTGGTTTTGAGTTTAAGAACAGCTCTATCCAAAACTCTTAAATGTGTTTTTTTTTTTTTTTTGAAAGCTCATTTAAGAGCTTTCAGTTGATATCTGGTCTATTGACAGACATCTTTAAACCAGTCACTCAGTGTTGCGGTGGTATAGACCCTTTGGCACACTTTTAAAATTCCATGGCCCAGAACCTATGCACACCAAGTCTATGATTGTTCTCCATAGCTTGGTTGGGTAGACCTTTTTAAGAGGTTTTTACCTTAAATCTGGCCCTATTGGCTGAGGTCATTAGAGTTCTCTGCTCTAATCAGTGCTGTGGCGGGCTAGACATTCTAAAATTCAATGCTTAATCATGGTGTTGACCTCAGGCTTAGATCCCTCAGTCTGTTATTCCCTTCACATTTTAGTTAGGTATGCTCGAAATGAATCAATAAGCCTTTCAGCTGGGGCCTGCTCCATTGACTGAGGTCACTAGATAATTCAGCTGCTTCTGCATACAGAGCTATATCGTTGTCTGGCTGATGTTAGTACAGTCCGATGGTTAGCATCGGCATTTAGCCATTGTTCACCAATGGTCTATTGACGCTTGCTCACTAAAGCCCCGTTCACACCAACAGCAACATGCAGGGACAAAGCAACATGATCCCATTCATTTTTCAATTGAGAGCTGGCGACAGTGACAGTTGGCAAGAGAATGTAGGAGTGTCAAGCGACGTGAGTCACGTAACAGTTCAGAAAAGTTTAACTTTTATGCAAAAGATCTGCAAATTTAATGAAGGTCTTAGTGAGTTTGATACATACATTGCTAGTTTATGTTGTTAATTATGTGATGTAGTGAGTTTAGCACTGCTGCAGTTCATATTACAGTTTCCCTTGCATAATGTTTGTCAAATTTGAATGACGTTTTAGTAATTTTTGGCAGTACAGGTGAGCTTAATCTGTTGATTAATCTGGTTGATTTAATGCACTGAGCACTGCTTTATAACAACACTCTCCAACAGCAGAATGCTTTTAATTCTTTTAAGTCCTAAAAGTCTTAAGTCTTAAAAAATCCTAGTCAAATTGAGTGACAAAGTCACTGGTGGTGTGAACAGGGCTTTAGTCTGTTTCCCTCTCACAGCTTTCTTAGCAATGCAATGCAAGTGGGGCCGAGACCCCACTTTCTTTAAGATCTGTTTTTTAAATATTCTTCATGTAGCATAGGGTTTGGCTCTGCCACCCTCAGCTCAAGATATTGCTGGATTGTCCCTTGAACTACTTCATGGGTTCTGGCCTTTTTGGGCAACTCAGATTGCTAGAGCTTTCTATCTGTGAATCAGTGCTGTGGTGGATTAAACCTTTCCACGCACTTCTAAAACCCAAAGCATAGGCATGATGTTAACCCCAGGCTTATAACCTTCTGGGTTAATGTTTTTTCACTAATTATGACTGGGCAAGCTGATGAAGCGAAAGCTGAATTCCTAAGATAAACTAATGATGGCCCAAGTCCCAAGATGGTTTAGAACCTGTTATCTCTCACTCTGAGAAGATTTTCTTTGAATCATGAAGCTTAGCTCTGCTACCTTTGGCCAAGGATTTGTGTGTTTTACTGCAGTTAATTACTGCAGCAATGCGGCGTGTCATGGAGTCGATCAGTCTGTGGCACAGAGCACCCAGGTTGCTCTGATAGTGGCCTTCAGCTCTTCTGCATTGTTGGGTCTGGCATATCGCATCTTCCTCTTCACAATACCCCATAGATTTTCTATGGGGTTAAGGTCAGGCGAGTTTGCTGGCCAATTAAGAACAGGGATACCATGGTCCTTAAACCAGGTACTGGTAGCTTTGGCACTGTGTGCAGGTGCCAAGTCCTGTTGGAAAATGAATCTGCATCTCCATAAAGTTGGTCAGCAGCAGAAAGCATGAAGTGCTCTAAAACTTCCTGGTATACGGCTGCATTGACCTTGGACCTCAGAAAACACAGTGGACCAACACCAGCAGATGACATGGCACCCCAAACCATCACTGACTGTGGAAACTTTACACTGGACCTCAAGCAACGTGGATTGTGTGCCTCTCCTCTCTTCCTCCAGACTCTGGGACCCTGATTTCCAAAGGAAATGCAAAATTTACTTTCATCAGAGAACATAAATTTGGACCACTCAGCAGCAGTCCAGTCCTTTTGTCTTTAGCCCAGGCGAGACGCTTCTGATGCTGTCTGTTATTCAAGAGTGGCTTGACACAAGGAATGCGACAGCTGAAACCCATGTCTTGCATACGTCTGTGCGTAGTGGTTCTTGAAGCACTGACTCCAGCTGCAGTCCACTCTTTGTGAATCTCCCCCACATTTTTGAATGGGTTTTGTTTCACAATCCTCTCCAGGGTGTGGTTATCCCTATTGCTTGTACATTTTTCTACCACATCTTTTCCTTCCCTTTGCCTCTCTATTAATGTGCTTGGACACAGAGCTCTGTGAACAGCCAGCCTCTTTTGCAATGACCTTTTGTGTCTTGCCCTCCTTGTGCAAGGTGTCAATGGTCATCTTTTGGACAACTGTCAAGTCAGCAGTCTTCCCCATGATTGTGTAGCCTACAGAACTAGACTGAGAGACCATTTAAAGGCCTTTGCAGGTGTTTTGAGTTAATTAGCTGATTAGAGTGTGGCACCAGGTGTCTTCAATATTGAACCTTTTCACAATATTCTAATTTTCTGAGATACTGAATTTGGGATTTTCCTTAGTTGTCAGTTATAATCATCAAAATTAAAAGAAATAAACATTTGAAATATATCAGTCTATGTGTAATGAATGAATATAATATACAAGTTTCACTTTTTGAATGGAATTAGTGAAATAAATCAACTTGTTAATGATATTCTAATTTTATGACCAGCACCTGTATTTGCTCACTAAGCCTGTGCTTGCTTAAATTCAAAGCTTGGGTGGGCAGGCATTTGATCAGTATGGTGATATGGTTCCCAACGTTGCCATAATACAGGCATGCCTGCCCGTTGTCCTTCAGATAATTAGAAACTGGGGATTCCATGACGTAGGTGCCCTTTTATGGTCTGAATGACGAGCAGTGTTACATTACATGACTTCCGTCGGCCAATAGAATTGGCATGTTTTCACATGTACTTCAGACACCGATCATGCCGGAGGTGTTCCCATACAGCATATATATAGAGCTCTTTCCTCTGTTCCACATGTTTTTGTGGAGCATCCCTACTCCACACCAACTCCTCACTCTCGGTTAATCTTATCCCAACCAGGACAAATTCCGAGCTTCGATCCCTCTCCTGGACAGCATGCCAAATATGCATATTTTATGCTGTATCTGATTATATGTAAGTGTGAACTTGTGAAATGGTTTTATGAATAATTGACATAAAACCATTTAATTTTCTGTTTGTTTCATAAATGAAGCCCTATGTGTAAAAAGAGGGTAGAAATGATCGTGAATAACAAAATTATGGCATTATAGATGAACTTAAGTGAAAAAGTATGACCACTTTAAATACAGTAAAGTCTTACTTTGTCTGTAACACACCATGTCCAGCTCCAAAGGTGTGTGTCCTGTGATAGCTGCTTTCCGTTATGTTGTGCTTGTATGAGTTTGTATTGAGGAGAAGGATCAAAAGCACCTCTGTGTGTGTGTGTGTGTGTGTGGGGGGTGGGGGGGGGGGTGTAGTAGAGAGTGAGCAGCCTGCTGTCAGCAGCAATGTTTTATTCTGTTTCATCTTCTTGACAATCACTGTCAGCAAGCCATAGTATGTGCTATAGAACCACACTCACACACACATACCATACACACTGCCTTTTATTATGCATATACACAAACAGAAATGAATCTTATTTCAAATGTTCTTTCACAACTGAGGTGATTTAATGGAGTTCTCAGTTATGTTTCTTGTACCTCTCAGCTTTATCTCAAAAGTTTCTTAAAAATATTTTTTTTTTCTCAAGAAAAACATCTGTGAAGCTTCAGACAAAAATCTGAATTTACTCTCCTTTTAATTTCCTTGCTATCTCATAAGAATGAGATATTTCTCTGAGATATTTTAGAGATCTCATTAGGGCTGGGCAGTATTTCGATTTTGAATTGTATAACGATGTGTTTTCAAATGAGATAGGATGAGGCAATACCATTTATATTGATATACTTTGATCTTAAAAGTAATGGAAGACATGGAGTGAGCTAAACATGAGATGTGATTTATATTAAAAGTGGAAGCACTACAGATCTCTTCCCACATTTCTAACAGCACCAAAAACTGCAGTACGAATTATGAAAAAGTGTTAAACTTTGTGTTGCTGCTTCAACCCCAGCAGCGAAGACTTCAAAGTGGCAAACTTCATTACCCATGGTGTCGTAAAAAGATAAAACATTTAGCCCACTACATAGAGAATACATAGATACAGAAACCTAAAATTCAGTTTCATTTTCAGTCCATTTCACCCAGCCTACTATCATTTGTCATTTTTATTTACAGTGGCCATTGCTTTTCATTACACACAGTTCTGCCTCTATACCACTTACTCTCTTACACTTCCAACTTTCAGTGTCTCAGAAAGGTAATGCTCATCATGGGTCAGTTTCCTCCAAATCATTTGGCAGTCATGTCATGTAAGCTCTTAAATCAATTGGTCCTTTGTTACAGTAATTTGATGCTTACTCTCTAGATACTGCGTATCTGCACACGTTACACCCCTGACCAGGACACAATGACGTTCTCTGACGGTCTCACGCTGAACCGCACACAGATGCACAATGCTGGCTTTGGCCCGCTAACAGACCTGGTGTTCACTTTCGCCAACCAACTTCTGCCCATCGAGATGGACGACACGGAGACAGGACTGTTGTCTGCCATCTGCCTCATCTCTGGAGGTGGGCATCACCTTCACACACACTAGAAAAGAGGTCGGCAACCTTCTCATGAAATGGCATTTTTAATTTTGATTGATAATTATTGTGCCACACACTGTGCAAAAATCCAGGAAGTTTGTTTGTTTTCAGGTTTAAATAAGACAATGAATAACAGATTTCTAATGCGACACTATGGGACCCCATTGTATGTGTGTATGAATGTTGCGCATCAAAGTCATTGTGATTTGTGGAATGTTAGGAAATGTTAGGGACTCACTGATAGCATTTTTTGATGGCGTAAATAGCAGAACAGGTGATATGCCATTCACTAAATCGCACAGAGCGACTGCTGCACACTTTAAGCACGGCTCTGCTACCTTGATCTATGTTCTGCTTTCAATGTTTTTTTTCTGCTTTTTTGGTCGTAATGTGCAGTGGATGAATGAATAATGCGTCAGAGTTGTGCACTTCTGTTGATGTGAGCAATTTAATTCTCAAACATTGATAGCATTTGTAGCTCTACACAAAAAAAAAAAAAAACTGAATATGAGGAATGAATGTAGATCGCTAGGCAGGTGTGAGCCTGTGATTATTACCCCTTCCCATGTCAGTGTTGGCAAATGTGCCATAGGTTGCTGACCTCTGCCCAAGAAACACTAGTATAAAATCTGTCAGCTAGTTTGAGTGAAAAACACAACTGACATTAAAGTGCACAGTCATTTTTATGTTTTGCTGCAGTGGTCTTGGACACATTTTGATGTAGATGTGTTCATTTCTACTATCATTGTAGTTCGTAATACCCAGATGACCTACTACATTCTGCGAAATGTGTGAATACTGAATATTGAATACTTACATACTGCATACTATTTTAAATACTAGGTTTAAAACTAGTGGCCAATATACAGTAGATGCTGTTTAGTATACAGCAAGCCGAATGTGAACAGCCAGTGACTTCACTGCCAGTGATAACACTGCCCTCCAGTGGTCATGGGAGTTACTTCATCATTGAGCACAGCACATTTAGAGGGTTCATATTCTGTTCAACAACACTGTGGGAAGGATTGTTTGTGATATCTTATTAATTTATAATGTCTCTGATCATGCTGTGTCTCTTGCTGTCTCTCTAGATCGTCAGGATTTGGAAGAGCCTTCGAAAGTGGATGAGCTCCAGGAACCCCTGCTGGAGGCTCTGAAAATCTATGTGAGAAAGAGAAGACCCAGTAAACCACACATGTTCCCCAAGACCCTCATGAAGATCACAGAACTGCGCAGTATCAGTGCTAAAGGTCAGCATGAATTCTGATTCTTCATATTTGTCAGCACTGGGGTCATACAAGAAGAAAACTTAAGAATTTTGTGACTGCTGAACTTTGAAGACATCATATTTTCCCACCTTACACTCTAAGTACCATAACTGGCATAGACACTGGGGGACTGGCATACGGGGCACGGATTTATAAAATATGGGTAAATGGCAGATTTTTAATATCTGACCCCCTATCATAAATATGTGGTGACAGTCTTGTAAATAGTTGTTTGTTACTAACCTCAAAACGCTATATTATTTCAACCCTGTTATAGTAAGTTTGGAACTCATTTACATGTGCGTTTTTGGAGTGCCCTGCAATAAATGGCTAAAATTAAAAGCATTAGAATTCAAAAAAATATTTTTCTATGCTTTAAAAAATTTTTTATGCCAACCCTGTTACACTCTTTAGTATCAAAGTCAAAAATATATTGCAAAAATTGCTTTTTTCCTTGTGCTAAGAACAATCTTTTTTTTTTTTTTTTTTCTGTGAACGATTGATCGTTATAAAATTTCCCACAAAATAATTTTTATTTTAATTGAGGCCAATGTGAGTGTAAACACAATGGCTAAAATAATAAAGACTGTGTCTCATTCTGAAGGCTGTGCCCTCCGGAGGTCGCATTTGCTGGCTGCAAACATCATGTATCATTTCAGAAAAGATTTACCTTACTTACCTTACCATTAGATTCCTTACTTTGGAATCTAATGGCTACTTTTCTGAAATGAGGCAGCCTCAATGGTGGGCGACAAATGCGACCTCTGGAATGCAACCTTTCGAAATGAGATACAAGCAACAGAAACATATATTTGACTTAATAACAATTCATAACAATGATGTTTTAATTTTAAAAAGAGAGACAAATGAGGCGCCACAGCAAAATGAATGGTGCTCACAGTGACTGTTTCCTGTAGGTGCAGAGCGTGTGATCTCTCTGAAGATGGAGATCCCTGGGTCAATGCCTCCCCTCATCCAGGAGATGCTGGAGAACTCTGAGGGTCAGGATGGGCAGAATTCAGAGCGGAACAACACGGACAAAAACAACGGCACTTCCACAAAGCCCAAATACTCTGCCCTTACCCCGGAACCCACAGACGAATCTGGGGCCATTTCCTCCAGCGAGGAGCCCTAGAACCAAGGTGGCAAATGAAACTTGGTAGACTGGAGGCTGACCTCTCCAGTGTGTTGGATTTCTGGATGATTTCTGCTGATTTCCTGCTTTAAGAACTAATGATGGCTGGTGTATAATCAGAAACATGACTGAAGAATCAAGTCCTACTAACATCACTATCATAGGACTGAATGACACATACCCTGCAGTGTGTGTGTGTGTGTGTCCTAGACGCCCACCTGTGACAGATGTGAAGCTCCTCAGGTGTCCTGTATGGATTTCTTCATGTGCATGATAAGCTTTTACTTTTATTAAGTGATTTTTACTCTTTCCTCTCAATTCAAGCTGATGCATTCATTGTACATATCATTGTATGTTTCTGATGCATTTGTTGGTGCTTTCTACAATGTCTAACATGATATGAGATACATTGAGCTGAAGTCCTTTATATTACAATTCTATAGGATGTTTTTGCTTATAGACATTATAGAACTCTAATATTTTACTTTGATTTGTATATTTAAAGCTGTTTCAATTCTGAATTTTTATAGGTCTTTGTTTACTTGTAAGGTGTGGTGAACCCATATACACACTTATAGTGCACTCTGTCAGTAATCATAATTTGAGACCTTTATGTGGAAGAAATCTTTAGTAATTGACTTTGACCAGTCATTTACTAGTTTAACTCTTTCTACTAAGACAAATGACAAATTTTAATGAACTCTAAAAAGACCTGAATTCTGTTTCAGTGCAACAAATCCAAACACCAAATGACTATTAACTGGAAGAATGAGCTGTGTTCTTTACCAGATTGATTTAAAGTAATCGTTCACCCAGAACAAACACTGTCACACTCACCCTCATGTTGTTCTAAAACCGTATGACTACTATACACATGAGATGTTCAAGCTAAATTATAATATTACTATAAAACTATAATATTACTAATAAACTATAATATTACTATAAATTACCCTGGAAGAAATCTTTAGTAATTGACTTTAACCAGTCATTTACTAGTTTAACTCTTTGTACTAAGACAAATTACACACACACACACACACACATATATATATATATATATATATATAATATCAGACACACACACATATATATATATATATATATATATTTTTTTTTTTTTTTTTTTTTTTTTTTGAGGTGTACCATAAAGCCTACATGATGGTAGAATTACATACATGGTGGTGTCAACACTTGATGAAGGGCATGTCTGAAGCTTGCACTGATGCGACCGCCATAGTACAACAGCCAATCACGTTACTTTCCAGTGTTGCATGAACGCAACTGGCTAGTGTCTGTGATCTGACTGGATGACGCCTGCGTTAGCGTTTGAAAAGTTGAAAAATTTTCAACTTCTGCCGTAAGCAATGCGAGTGAAGCAACGCGACAGAACCCACAGTTCAGTTCGGAAACGCATGACGTCACCAAAGTAAATGAGAAGCGTTAACACCGACGCCCCGTGTGAATGCAGTGTTACGATTGCTTGTGATGGCACGTCTAAAAATATGGGCCACTCTCAATAAAAGGTCCAACATATTGAAATACTTTTTGTTGTGTTGCTATTTGTCATGAGCAAGCAAATGAGTAAACTAACACTGAGAGCGCGAGCGTCTCGCATATTAGCTATAAACCCATTCAACGTAACTGCATCGGCCACAAGGTGTTGTTGGTCAGTGCTTGTCCCCCCCTTTATCTCAAAACTATCATATGCCATCAGAAAACAACACACAAGTCATATGAACACCTTCTATGGTACATTTATGGTCCTCTTTTTACGGCCAAGTTCCTGTTCACTTTATGATAAAGAGCAACAAGAACATTCTTCAAAACATCTCCTTATGTGTTTCGTGGAATATAGGAAGTCATACAAATTTGAATGACATGTGGATGAGCACAATAATGACAAACCTTTCATTTTAAGAGAATTTTAAACAGTGAATCTATCCATCCCATGTGATTGAAAATGCTGATATGAGTGTGTATTGAAATCATTTTGAGATTGGCAGAGTTGGCAGTCTGGTTCACTCAAACGCAGTGACCAGAATCATCAAACACCTTTACATAAGTGTCTTTTTTTGCAGTAACTCAACGGGGCATTGCAATTCTTTTACAGCACAACTGACAGCCTGTCGTGCTGCAGCAAGCGAACTCATTAGGGAACCAGAAAAGTTTAGATAAGTTTACAGATTTGTTTTTTTGTTTTTGTTTTTTTTGTTTGTTTATTTTTTACTATTATCTCATTTTCAAGTGAAAGACAGGATGATATGATCGCCTGAGAAAAGTTGACTCTGATTCAGAGAAAAGTTGACTCACTGATCTTGAGTTTGTAAAATACCTCTTACTAAAACACAAGTGTCGCTGGATTACCGTTTTTACAACGGGACACTATCTTTGGCTAATTTATGATCAAATCCAGTGCTATGTTTCTTATAAAGGCTTCAGGTGCTGGCTGTGATCACTTGTAAAGCAGTTTGTCTGCATAAAGACATTCTAGTCTTTAAACTCTTATTGCACTTAAACTGCCCCCCTGAGAGGACCAGGAGACAGATGTCATATTATTTTTCATGAATTGATGTCTTTATTTTTTCTCTTGCCTTGAATGAGTGGATAATTTTGTGTAATGGCGTAAAGTCTAACTTGGAACTTAACTGTAATATTATCTTTATTCCCACAGGGTCAAAAGTCTGTTTACTTTTTTGCTTAAAGGGATAGTTCACCAAAAAATCTGCCATTTACTCACCCTCACGTCATTTCAAGCCCATACAACTTTCAGCATGAACTTCTTTTGTGTTCCATGGAGGAAAATATGTCATATGGCTTTGGAATGACCTGACATTTTTAATTACTCTAGTCTCAAAGAGGAAAATGATGGCCGAATTTAATTTTTGGGTAAACTGACCATTCATGAACACGTTCTCCTCCTAATATTGTCTTACTGCACATCTGCTCTGAAAACATATCATAAGGGAGAATAGACTCACTCATCTGAATGTGAATAAGGAAACTCCAGATGTATGCAGTATTTATGTTTTCTTTTTTTTTCTTTTTTTTTCTGTACCTCATCACTCTACATTAGAAAGCATGAATGTTTTTGCTCCACATCTTGTCTTTAAAAAAAAACAAAAAAAACTTCTGTGTCTTTGAAGTTAAATGAAACAGCTCATGAATGTCTTTATGAAAACCCCATGCCACCCACAATTCCCTTACATATCCCTCACATACAATACTCACTCATTAAAACGGTGAGCTATGAAAGCTGTATCCTTTGAATTACCCATGCTTTGATTCACAGAAAAAAAATCTTTTTCTAGCTAGTTGACATTGGCTACATTTACATGCACCAATTTTCGTCAATCCGAATGAATTGAATCCGATTGCAGATCTGTTTACACTCTAAACATTGGAATCTGATTCACATACCCATTTATATGTGCTTTATATACATTCCGATTAAAACTTTTGCGCACGCGCTCTGCGGGTGACTTCATATCAATCACACTTGCGGAGACAACCATGGACGTGACACCAACAGAGCTCATCGTTATTTTGCCGTTTGCAGTGGCGTAGCAGACGGGCACGCAGGGTTCTGGGTTGCAACCCGGGTTAAGTCAACAGATGATCATGTATCGACGATAGCCAGAGATATTGTCAAAAGCATCAAATATTGGCAACGGTTATAAAATGTCTTGTGATTCTTAAAAAAAAATTATCTCGCATGGGCCAGCTCAACTGCTGAGGGTCCAGGCAACTCATCTATATTGTTCAATAAAGCTTTATGCTGAATGTGAGATTGTTCTAAGCTTGTGTCATGGCAGATGCAACAGTGTGCTTGTGTGTTATTTTCTATCTTTAATAATACGAAATCATTTTACTGTTGTCATACTGTATACTGTGATGCAAATTTATCACTTCCTATTTGATAAAATAAATAAATAAATAGGTTGCTCTTTACAAGCTTATATGAGCTCTGAACCAAATGGAACAGCACATAGACCAAAACCGACATGTACTACAAATGTTTCTGAGATGTTAGATTTGTTTTCATCTTGATTTTTCATTGAAAGACAGTCAACTTACACAAAGTTGGCCCAAATTTAACCTATGATGGAACAGTCCTTTAACATTTACAAAACATTTTGGTTTTTCAAAAAATAAAATAAGTAAATAAATAAACAGCTCTTAAGGATAAAATTCTAAGCTTGTGTTTAAAACTTGTGGAAGTTTAGATAATGACAATTCAAGAATAATATTTTTCATCAGAATCACTTGTAAATTCCTCTGTTTTGCCTCTGCTATTTCAGACATTAACAGTGCTTTTGTTCAAATGTTTGCCATTGCCTTTACCATGAGCCCTTCTGGCAAAACAATAAAAATGTATTTATTTTAAAATGTTTGGAAGCACTTGGATGGTCCATGTATATGTATGCTTTAAGTGTGAGTTAGAGGTTGTGGAGTCCCTGTGTAGGTTTTTCCCTTTCGAGGGAACTTGCACTGCATCAGTAACAACACTTTGAGGAATGCCCCTCAGCGTAGCGCATCTGAAGCATGAATGAAACTATTCCAATCCTGATTGGTGTTGTGTCATGACGTAATGTGTGAAGGCATATACGTAAGCTACAAAGGAACACAGGCACACAACAGAGTCAGCTTTTTGCTCTTCAACAAGCGTTCTGTGTTTTTTTTCTGTCCTATTTGGTGTTGTTTGTCACAAAGCATATATATATATATATATATATATATATATATATATATATATACACAGTTCTCAGCGTAAATGAGTACACCCCCTTTGAAAAGTAACATTTTAAACAATATATCAATGAACACAAAAACAATTTCCAAAATGTTGATAAGACTAAGTTTTATATAACATCTGTTTAACTTATTACATGAAAGTAAGGTTAATAATATAACTTGGATATATAACTTAGATATATAACTGCATTTTTCAGTTTTACTCAAATTAGGGTGATGCAAAAATGAGTACACCCCACAACAAAAACAAATCTAGTACTTTGTATGGCCTCCATGATTTTTTTTTATGACAGCACCAAGTCTTCTAGGCATGGAATGAACAAGTTGGCAACATTTTATAACATCTATCTTTTTCCATTCTTCAAGAATGACCTCTTTTAGAGACTGGATGCTGAATAGAGAGTGATGCTCAAATTGTCTCTTCGGAATTCCCCATAGGTGTTCAATTGGGTTCAGATCTGGAGCCACTGAGTCACTTTCACCTTGTTCTTCTTTAGAAATCCAACAGTGGCCTTAGATGTGTGTTTAGGATCATTGTCATGTTGGAAAAGTGCACAACGACCAAGGGCACGGAGTGATGGTAGCATCTCTTTTAGTATAGAGCAGTACATCTGTGAATTCACGATGCCATCAATGAAATGCACCCATGCATGCCATTCCTCGGCAGTGTACGCCGTATTGTGTCACGGGAAATAGTCACCCCAGTTTGGCTTTCTACTTCTTTAGATAACTGCAGTGAACTTGCATGCCGATTTTCTTCAACCCATCTCACCAGAAGACGCGCCTGTCGAGGTGTTAACTTCCGTGGACGACCTGGACGTCTCTGTGAGATGGTTGCAGTTCCATCTTTTTTTAATTTTTGTACCACTTTTGCTACAGTTTTCTGTATAAGTAAAGCTTTGCTGATCTTGTAGCCTTCACCTTTCTGGTGTAAAGAAATTATTTTCTTTCTCAGGTCTTGTGACATTTCTCTTCCACGTGGTGCCAGTGCTGACAGCATGAAATGGGAAGGGGTTTTAACACCCTTTTATAGTCAGCTGTCTGCTGGACACCTGTGTAATGAATAATTAGACTCACCTGTGGTTGAATTCTTGTTAAATTAGACATTTGTAGTCTAAAATTTAGCTTTGCTCCAGAGACTTTCAGTGGGGTGTACTCATTTTTGCATCACCCTAATTTGAGTAAAACTGAAAATTTTGTTCTCTAAGTTATGTTATTAACCTTATTTTAATGTTATAAGTTGAACAGATGTTATATAAAACTTAGTCTTGTCAACATTTTGGAAATTGTTTTTGTGTTCATTGAGATACTGTTTAAAATGATTATGAGGAGCTCGTTGACTCGTGCGGTGGCCAGACTTAGCATCAGCTGGCCACATGAAAGACAGGAAGCGCAAAAACAAAAAGCAAGTTGGACGAGAGCTTCCCAAGGCAGAGTACAGCTGCATCGCTGGGGCTTGCCATTCTTTCTCGATTTGCACAATGAGTTGTGCAAATTGTGGAACAGTCCCTATTCCTCTCATGTGTCCAACCCCCCTGTGAATTATTACAGTAATATCAAGGAAAAGGACAGGGCTTTTCTGTTTGATGACCCGATTTCGCCTTCTGGCCTGTTTGGCGACACATCAATACCGTTGTCGACAGGTTTCAAGATGCGAAAAAACAGACTGCAGTATCTGCCCTGTCGCTCAAGATCAAAGAAGACTGTCCCAAGTGGACAGCTTCAGCAATCAATGAGCTCCTCCACCTACAGACAGGCACAAAAAGAAAGTGTCACCTCTTGGGCTCCTCCGGCAGCAGAGGCGGCGTTCTCGCCTGAAGCCTATTGATAAGATGGTCGATCTGTGGACCGAAGAAGTCGAAGAAGGCATCGGGGAAGAGGTCCTAGCCCTGGCAGGACCTCTGAGGGCTGCCCAGGAAATCAATGTTGCTATGCCGCCGCCAAGTGCTCTTCGGGACAAGCTGATTTCCAACAAACGCACGATGCTTTGTCTGCCCCAAGGGCTTGCGGCCGGGCAGCGGTCATGTCCACATATCGAAAATCATTTTTTATTCCCTGCTGTTTATCCGCCTCAGGGAATCGAAAACGATACACCTGAGACCAGCCTCGAATATATCTCTATGGATATCTCAGAATATATCTCCATCTGCCTACTGTAGAGATAGACTGCAGTTCGGGTGCTGCCCACCAAAGTTCAATGGGGTGGTCTGGGCTGCAGTGGATCCAGAGCAGGGTCGGTGTTGGAACAGAAAGTTCACTCCCTGTTGGAAAAGGGGACCATAGAATGTATTCCTCCTCCAAACATGGAGTCTAGATTCTACAGCCGGTACTTTTTAGTTCCAAAAAAGGATGGTGGGTTTTTAGAGATTTTAGATCTGAGTCACTTGAATCGTTTTCTGAGGAGATTCAGGCTCAAGATGCTCACAATTCCTATCATAGTGAATCAAAAAGGTCCGAGGACTGGTTTGTCGATAGATCTAAAAGACATACTTCCACATATCCATCCTTCCATCTCACAGGAAGTTCCTGAGGTTCGCTTTCAGGGGTGAAGCATTCCAATATCGGGCTCTTCCGTTCAGCCTAGCACTCTCCCCTCGCGCATGCACATTAGGCCCTCTACAGTGGTGATTGAAAACCAAGGGGTTCTCCCTGAGGAGAAACCCGCTCCGTTTGATTATGGTTACAAGCAGGTGCCTTCGTTCCCTGTTCATATGGAAAAAACCTTGGTTTTCGTCCCAAGGCCCAGTGTTGGGAGCGTCGTGTCGCTGGGAAGTCGTCTCGACAGACACATGCCTCACGGGCTGGGGCACGGTCATGGACGGCCGCTTTGCGAGAGGTCTGTGGCAAGATCATCATCATTCTTGGAACATAAATTGCTTAGAAATGCTGTCGGTAGGGTTGGGTATCGTTTTAATTTTAGCGATTCCGATTCTGCTTATCGAATCCGGTTCTTATCGATTCTCGGTTCCGATTCCAATATTTTTTTATGGAGAGAAAAAAAGAGCAAATACTTAAAGAATAATGTTTTTACCTTTTATTCTTGCCACATTTAGGCTATAACCAGTAGGCTGTAACTGTTAAATGTGACAATTCATCTAATAATGAAATAAATAACACTTTCAATAAGGAATGATCAGAAGCAATTACAAACCAAAACTATTTAGGTATAACACAAAAAATACAACATAAAAGATATAACAGGCAGTTGCTATTGGAGGCAGTAACGTAAGAGAGATTAAAATGCAAAGTCAGTAATATTGATTATATTAGTACTCCACTAGGTGGCAACAAGTGACTGTTTAAAAATGAATTAGTCGTTTAAAACGGTGGATCGTCCATTAACTAAACAAGTATTCATTAATAAAACAGAATTAAATCATTTTTTAAAAAGTGATTGAATGAATGATTCAAATATAGGCTAATTTTAAATAAACTAGAACATGTTGTCCTGTAGCTGCCCGAATGTATTTAATCGTGATCACTATTTTAAAAAATAAAGTAAACAAAACTGATTGTCAGTTTATCCAGAATTATGCGGCTCTAATTCGAAGGTTAATGTCTTTTCACCTGTGTTTTGTACCTGAGTGTGAGACGCTGCTATTGCTAATATTAGCTGTATCTAGTGCTTTGTAGCAGGACTCGCAGCTGGGAGAGTTACGCCGGTTTCTTAGGCAACGTGTGAACGGCCCCTTAAACATGGTGCATTCCTTCAGATTAATGCAGTGTTGAAGAAAAACTCAGTGCCGATTGTAATTAACTGCGCACGTGCGTGATGAGATAAGGTCTTTGTCGCAGGTCCTAGCAGATAGATAAAACTGTAAAATGCTCACTACCGTTCGCCGTGCGAGAATGACTGAAAAAAGTCAGGAATCGATAACCAGGATCGAAATGCATGCATCGTATCGAATCCCCGGTTCTTTGAAATTTGGAACCGGTTCTTGATACCCAACCCTAGATGGCGGTCTTCAAAGCTCTTAGGAGCTACCTCCCAGACCTCAGGGGTCACCACATTTTAGTCCGAACGGACAATGTTTCAGTGGTCTCCTATCTGAATCATCAGGGGGGTCTGAGGTTGTGCCCTCTATGCAGACTGGCACACCAGATCCTCCTGTGGTCACAGGGGAAACTGTTGCCTCTCAGAGCAATGTATGTCCCCAGGGACCAGAATCAGGGAGCAGACATCCTGTTGAGGCAGGGGCTGGGGCCCGGGGAATGAAGGCTTCACCCCGAGGTGGTGAAGTTGATATGGGAGAGGTTTGGCCCAGCGGAAGTGGACTCGTTCGCGTCTCAAGAGACGTATCACTGCCCACTGTAGTTTTCTCTCACACATTCAGCCCCACTGGGGTTGGATGCCATGGTACAGACGTGGCCAAGGCAACGCCTGTACGCTTTTCCCCCGATCGCTCTGCTCCCGGAGGTTCTGGAGAGAGTTCAGAGAGAAGGGGCCGACTTGTTGTTAGTAGCCCCGTTCTGGCCGGCCCGAGTATGGTTTGCGGACATCATAACACTCCTTGCAGGCCCCCCTTGGCAGGTCCCTATGAGGAAGGACCTTCTGTCTCAGGCGGGAGGCACAATATTTCACCCTTGGCCAGAGCTGTGGAAACTGTGGATCTGTACCAGTACCTAGAGACTGGCCTGTTGATTGAAGTAGTTGAAACCATACTCAGTTCCAGAGCTCCATCCACAAGGAGATTGTATGGCCTAAAGTGGAATGTGTTTGCCACTTGGTGTAGAGGGCGTGGTTTGGACCCAGTTAACTGCCCGGTGGCTTCAGTGCTGGAGTTCCTCCAAGATCGCTTCTCTGCTGGTCTTACCCCGTCCACACTTAAGGTGTATGTGGCTGCCATTGCGGCTTTCCACACCCCTATAAGTGATGGGCCTTTGGGGAGGCACCAGCTGGTTGTACGTTTCCTCCGTGGTGCTTGGAGGATGAGACGTGTGACTCGAACCAGAGTTCCAACCTTGGATCTGGCTGTAGTGCTCAATAATGGGTTGTCACTGCCCCCTTGAGTCAACAACAGCTAAGAACCTGACGCTTAAGATGGCTTCTCTCCTCGCTATTACTTCTCTCAAGAGAGTGGGAGATCTCCAGACCCTGTCTATATCTTCGTGCCTTAAGTTTGCCCCTGGGGGAGTTAAAACCATCCTGCATCCCAGACCTGGCTACCTGCCTAAAGTACCGTCAAATTTGGCACAGTCTATGGTTCTGCAGGCCTTCCATCCTCCACCACATGTGTCAGCGGAAGCAGAGACTTCATCTGCTTTGAACTATTGCCTCGGCTAACCAGGTGTGTGACCTGCCTTAACCTTTGGCCTTGAGGGCCCATTCTACTAGAGGCATGGCGTCCTCTAGAGCCTTCCTCTCAGGATTTCATCTTCAGGAGATCTGTGATGTGGCTGGCTGGGCCACTCTGCACACCTTAATTAGATTTTATAGTCTGCACCTCCCTTCAAAGCCAGGCGCATGGGTGCTCTCTTCCTAAGTTGTGCCTGTTTCAGTTTCACACTGGGACAGAAGTGTTCAGTGTGGCATAGTGGGTATTCATTCCCCAAAGTGTTGTTACCAACGCAGTGCTGGTTCCCTCGAAAGGGAACGCCTCGGGTTACGTATGTACCCTTGTTCCTTGAGAAGAGAACAAGACACTGCATACCTTTGCCACATCTCCTCATGTCTGGGAGTGACTTGCTTCATCGCAAAAGCTGACTCTGTTGTGTGCAGGCATCCCTTTGTAGCTTCTGTGCCATCACATGTTACGTCATGACACAACACCAATCAGGATTGGAATAGTTTCATTCATGCTTCAGACTCGCTACGCTGAGGGGCGTTCCCCAAAGTGTCGTTACCGAAGCAATGTCTCGTTCCCTTCTCAGAGAACAAGGGTTATACATAACCCGAGACGTTTTTGTTAAATTCTTTCATAGAAATGTTAAATGTTGTCCTGTTAAAAGTTGTAAAGTAAATCATTGTTTTTGCATCCTTGGCGAACTTTTCTATGCAGATCACCTTCTGGTCCTGTGTCACCTGAGAACTATTTTAGCTTGTTTTCAAAAGGATGAGTTGACACTTCTGTGGTAATAAACAGCATGTCACATAGAGATAAACTTATATTGACCCCTTCAACATTCTGTTGCAATGGCAGTACCAATGAAATGCTGCAAATTGTTTGAGACCAACAAATAATTTATATTTCATGTTTATTTCCAAGTCATCTCAAAAAGGTAAGTCATCTCTAACGTTGAACCATTAAAGGTGCTAAAGCACAGCGGTCTAAATTTCTAAAAGCTGCTCAGGACAAATACAATTCAATAATAAAAAAACAACATTGTCAATGTATCATAACAATAATACCATTAATAATAATAATAATAATATAGCAATAACAATAAAAAGAGTAAAACAGCTACACAGTAGAAAGAATTCAACATCACAATTGAAGAAAAAATCAAACGGAGGATAAAATGTACAAAATTCTGCTGGGCAGAAGACAGTGAACCTGTTCTTCAACAAGCATTTTTCTGGACTGAGTGTGTGTGCGAGTGTGTTTTCTAGTCAAACATATCGTCGTCGTCATCATCATTATCAGATTCTGCAAAATATTTGACCTCTTTCTTGGTTCGACCAGACCGATCTCTGCCTGAGTCCAGACGGCTGAAGCTGTTCACGCCTGCGTCATCATCATCTTCATCATCAGACGCTGCCTTCTTTGGTTTCTACATGCCAACACATACAGAACATGATAAGACACTGTACTTCTCCTTTTGGGTAATGCAAGATCCAGAGTCCAAAAAAAAGTGAAGAACTGGACTTATCTGGATGCATCTGACCACAGAGTTCAGCTTAAGTACAGTACGCAAAATTATAACTGTGCATCACAGTTCTATTGTTTAGAAAATATTGTGATTCTGTCACTTTAACTGGTACAGTTTTGAACACAAGCCTGGACTTACAATCACCCCACATGTTCCTTTGTTACACTTTGTTGACTAGTTTTTAAAATTGCTTACACACAATTTTTAAAACTATGGCTCCTTTTCTCTAAACTTTACACACAAAGACAAGCACATAACATGCAAAACATCACACATCTCTTGTAAAAGCAAACACTATTGAAAACTATTTTAACTCTTCTAAAAATAGCGTTTTTGCATAGTAACTATAAACAAATGATGAGCCATACTACACGGATACGACAAATGAAAAACTCTACTATCATATGTATTTTGCAGTGTGCAGTGGAGTCCACAGGAGTTTGTCATAGCACTTTTGTAAGTGCACAAATACACTGTATATACAGTATGTATGCAAAATTGTTGCACAGTTGATGAATTTTACAGTTATTGAACTGATCTGAATCAACACTGAGCTGACTTGAGCTGTTAGACTATTGGCTTGTTAGTAACAAATTCAAATTTTGCAGCTCTATTGCATGAGGCTACTCTGAAACAATCTTTTTTGTATAAAGAGCTATAGAAATAAAGGTGACTTGACTTGTATGTATATTCAGTATATATTTACAAAAAATAGAAATACAAGGGGGTAAAAATAATTCTTAAAACAATGAGTTTTAATTTCTAAGTGAACAAATTAGGTAAAATGATCATTGGGTGTAGGTAATCAGAAAATGAGTGTGGCATATAAATGTCAGTTTTACAAATGAAACACAAGAGCTGTTAGCTTTGATGTATCTTATGTAGAGAAACTGTGTTTAGTGTTTTACAATTGCAAACTGAATATAATGCAGATGCTTGCAGTTTTGCAGACTTGATCTGAAGATTAGGTATACGAGTGAATTGTTTCACTAAGTGGGCCTTAAGTACCACTTTCAGTGTGTAAGCAATTAAAAAAAAAAAAAAAAAAAAAAATCTGCATTGTGCAACTTTTTTTTTTCTTTAACTTGTCATCCTTGAAGTACATAACAGCCTTATGGGCATAACAGTTTTGTTCAGATATACAGTATATAAAGATATATAATTTTGATACTTTTTTGATCCAGTCATCATAGCCACATTGATTTTATATTTTTAAGGCTTTTCAAAGCATGCTGTTAAAAACTGCTCGAGTCATCTGGGTTTTTTTTCAAAATAATCAATAGCGACAGACTTAAATCAAATCAAAATTCTATCAAATCAAGTGAAAAGCCATTGTGAATAATATTATCCTGAGCTATGGCCTGCTAAGCTATCAACATAAAGATAGTATGTTAAATATTTGATTTTTCAAATATTTGTGTAATGGCATGTTTTACTATACTAATTACTATAAATGAAGGTCACTATCACTGATACCAATACTAATACCGATGCCTCTATTAAATAGATGTTTTTTTTTCAACTTAAAATGAAGTATTATAGCCATAATATCTAGCGACACGCTGTTGTTGTTTCGTTCAAACATTATGGACCATGGCAAGCAAACTTTGGGACAAAAGGAGAAAAAAAATGGAGGATCAATATCGGCGTGGCATTTCCGAGATGGTGAGAGCTTTGCGACAACTTTGACTTGACAGAGCCTGACGCCGCTCTTTCATGTTATTAGACAAGGTAAGCAAATGTAGGCTACACAAGACTAATCAATGCTATATAGCTCAACACGATGAAATGTTAGAATATCATCAGTATGATATTCTAATGTTGATCTAGCTTATTGTTAGTCTCATACAGCCAACAAACTAATACATTGAATAACAATACAACTTTCAACACACTCAAACGCAGTTTAGTATGATAGTGTAACGTGAGACCGAGTAAAACAGTGCTGCGTTACCTCACAATTGTAATTTGTCAAATAAACTGACCTCATTCCTTAATATCTCCTGGGACTCGTGTGTGTCACTGATATCTGTCTCTCATTAGCAATTGCGCCCACGATTCTCGGCCACGCCCTACTTTATAGCACAGTCATGTTAAAAACATGAATGCATTCAACTCATCCATAAACATCATTTCGCCATAAACATTATTAGATCCATCGGAATGACGACAAGTTCCATGAGTCCACGCTCATTCACTGTGTCATCAATCGACGCCTTTGTTATTGTTTTGAAGAGTTTAGCGACCCCTAGCGGCAAAAAAAAAAAAACATACTGTGCCTTTAAGTTAAAATTTTTATTACAATTAAAAATAATGTTTTTCTATTTTAATATATTTTCAAATGTAGTTCATTCCTGTGACACAAAGCTGAATTTTCAGCATCATTACTCCAGTCTTCAGTGTCACATGATCCTTCAGAAATCATTCTAATCTGTTGATTTGCTGCTAAAGAAAAAAATCTTATTATTATCAATGTTGAAAACAACTGTACTGCTTCATATTTTTGTGGAAACCATGATACATCATCATTTAAAAATTTGGGGTAGGTAAATTAATATTTTTATTCAGCAATGACACATTAAATTGATCAAAAGTAACAGTAAATACAATTCTACTCAAATAAATGGTGTTCACAAACGTTCTATTCATTAAAGAATTCTTAAAATAATAATTCATGGTTTCCTCCAAAATGTTAAGCAGCAAAAACTGCTTTTAACATTGATAATAATAAGAACTATTGTTAATAATTGAGCACTAATAATAATTGATAAATATAGCCACAAGCGGCAATCATCACTCAATTGCCATCCAACTGAAGTGTAATTGTTTTTTTACAGAAAAGTCCCATCATTAAATTATTAAGATATTATAAACATTAACATCATGATTTTCTATAAAGCTGCTTTGAAACAATGTGTATTGTGAAAAGTGCTACACAAACAGATTTGACTTGACTGTCAAAAACAAGTAGCCAGATGGAGCTTGCAGCATGCAAGCGTCCTTCATGAGGGTCTCGCACGTCACGCCCATCACTCGAGGACGCCAGGTTGAGCACGGCTGGATACATGTAGACCATCAGTCAGAGACTCTCTCTCTCACCTTGTGGAGCTGGTGAGCGATGCAAAGATAGCTTCATTCTATACTTCTTCATTCCATTCATTCTTATTTATGTTTTTACCCCATTAAACAGCAAATATTAATCACAGAAATCAATGTTATTTTTCAACTCCTAATTAGTTTATAATAAACAAATAATCTAATGCATTTTTAATAAACTATTTAAAATGCATTATATTATCTGCATTGAAATAGTACTTTTCACAAGCAGGAATACACAGACATGGCTTACAGGCTTATTACTAGAGGATATATCCCTCACCCTGCTTGTGGCAGTCTTTCCAGTCTTCTTCACAGGGTTATAATCATCCTCCTCTGAGCTTGACTGTTTCCTCTTCCTGCCTCGGCCTTTCCCACCCCCTTTAGGTGCTGCTGGTGCTTTTTTAGTGCCCGTGTCTGAGTCTGAGTCCCAGATGCATGTATCAGGCTTCTTGGCTTTTACTGGAGCTTTCTTCTGTTTAGGTGCCGTGTCTGCAGGTTTCTTAGCTGGAGTAACAGAACAAAAAGATTTTAACAGATTATAAATTGGCCATTCACATTTACTCGTTAAGATCATACCTGGGCTGAACTGGTGAGCTACATGGCCACTGTAAACACATACTAGTTAAAGATCTCTGTACAATATCTTTCTAGTTCAGTGCATTTATACTGGTAATTTAAAGGCCCACTTAAGTGCCTTGAAACGCGCAGCATTATTCAATGTGTTGACATAATTTCCACTGAAACAGGAAGACAGGGCAGGACATATCGAACACCTCCTCCCCTTTTTTAAAATAGCCAATAGCATTTAGTTTATCACAGCTCTGCCAGAGACGTTAAGCTTGGTAAAACCACAATTTCCTCCTAATCTCTAAAAGTTTCTCCTTCTAATCTCCTTCATATCGCTTTAAAATATAGCATTCTGTGCAGAATTCAAATGGGTCTGATACATTTTCTGGTCTGCGCATATGATCCTCACTGTGCTATCATTTCTTTGGACCGGAGCAGACTGTGTGTGCACTGTGGTGGTTCGCTTGACACTAACGTGAAACCAGACTTCATCCCCCCAAAGCATACTTACACTGTCTGAATCGTTCCCTATCCCCTATATAGTGCACCATGTGCCATTCACCATGTAGAAAATAGTAATTCTGTGAACAAGTGACTGATTTTAACCACAGCTTCAGCGTCTATTTATAATGTAGGGGACGGGATGCTTCAGATTCTAGAGAGTATTTGATTGGACAGAAAATCTGATGAGAAGCTGAAGTGCAATCTTTTTTTCTTTTAATAACATGCACTCATGAATCACTCACAATACGAGGAAGAACAACCATAAAGAAAGTAAAAAAAAAATAAAAAGGTCAGTTTTTAGTTCATTTTGACATTGATTTAACCCTTTAAGACCTGAAGGCTTTTTTAGAATTTTTTTTTCTGAGCGACACACACAAAAGTAAAGACTCATAACTCCAAAACTTTAGCAAGGAGAGTCAAAAGGTAGGTATCATTTGATAGAACACTTTTTAAATGTTTAGAAAATATAAATTACATTACATTTGGACATTTTCATGCTGAGAAACTGCTGATAAAAGACAAAAAATATATAAATATTTTTTTATAATTTTTCTTTTTTTTTTATTTGACATGGAATAACTCAGGAAGGCAATAAGATCGGAGAAAAGTTCTTTTTGGGTGATGCTCTCCTACATGTCAGCTGCATCTGGTTCAAATTTTGTAGTGATAGCATAAAGTATAGTTGAATAAATTGTTATTCATTTTTTCGCAGCCAGGTGGCGCCCAAGGGCGGTAAACTCCGGTTTAGAGGCACTTCTCAGCACTCGTTAGGAATTTTTCAAAATGGTTAGATGCATTAAAAAGATGAGATTCTTAGCTTTAAGATGTTAGCTATTTTGTGTTATTCCACGTTGGAAAACGAACATGGATGGGTCCGGGAACATTGGATACACACTGCATCCCGGAAAGATGAGAGACATGTTTTTAGCCAAGTAAGTTAAATCATTCCGTGAGTAATATCTTGTGATCAACGCAATATATTATGTTGATTCTGGGTTCATTTTAATTGTGAGAATCTGCTTTAAATAATGATGTTAATGACATTTTCTATGATCTGTGCATTTTTCATGAAGTTATGAGCACGTAAAAACTACATATTTGTATTCAGTTAGTGGCTATGCTGTTTTTGTTGTAAACGCATATTACTCAGACTCATTAGAGGGTGAAAACAACGCAACAGGAGCATGTTGGAGGCAAGAACTGAACGTGTAAAGTCTCTGGTTTTGTATGCAAAAAGAATTTTTGTGCTACCTATATGGGTTCAGTTTTTATTGGCTCTTAAATAGAGACACGTAAATGGGAGCGCCGACGCTCCATCCGGTCTTAAACATGATCATTCATCACAGGTTAGTTGCCAGTCAGGTACCTTTTTTAGCTGGAGGTTTCTCAAAAGCAGAACTGCTGGAATATAATGAGAACACTGGACCCCTGTCATCATCACTGTCTGACTTCACATCTGAAGAATAAATAAACATTATTAAAACATGCACATTATTAACACGATAAACCACCACTGAACACACAAATACCGTCATCACTGCTCTTGTCAGCATATGCAGTTTTAGATGACAATACAGGCTCTGGGTCCCTTTTCTTCGCTGGTGAAGTAGGCCTGAAAATGATTTAATTAAAATTAAAAATAGTTGGCATCCATATTTGATTGTCACTTTGGGAATAATAGTATACTACATTGTTTCATTAAATAGGTGGACCTCACAAAAAACATGAGTTGTCATTATTTTCAGATTTCTTCTTAGGTTTTTTGTTCCCTATATTATATTAAAATAATTACTTCAATACAATTATATTTTAATTAAATTCAGCATAAGTGCAGTACAAAGACTAGGAAAAAGGAAAAAAATGATGCTCTGTATATTGTTTACAATTTACATAGTAATGAGTTGGGCTGTTACAAGTACTAATTATGCAGTCATATTTTTTTACATGACACTAATGAGAAATGTGTTTAATTGTCATGAAAATATTGTCACAATGGAAAAATCTTAATGGTCCTAAAACAGCAAAATATATGCAAATATGAACTTAAAATGCTTGTGACAGGCTTTGTGAGATTCACCCAAAAGAGAACATATAGACAGAACCTACAAAGTATATGTTGTTTTTTGAGGAAAAATGTCATCATCATCCTCTTCATCGTCATTTTGCTGCTCTGTGTTTTTATAAGAGTGAACTGGTGATGCTGAACCATCATTCTCCTGTTCTTCATCACCATCCTCTTCTTCCTCCTCCTCAGAGAAGTCAAACGTGTACTTGGCCTTCACAGCTGTGAAACAAAAACACAATAGAACATTTCAGGCTATTGCCTCATTTAATTCATTTCAGTCATTTTAACAGTATGAATATGTTACTTTTGTTGAAAATTCTACTTAAAAATGTTTCACATTTTTATTACCACCTCTGCAGTATTTATCAATAATTCAAGGCCCCCTTGTCAATTACTTCTTCCATAGATATATAAATATATAGGTTAATGTTTTTTAATCACACTCACGTGTAAATAACATACAGCAGTCCTGTCCACTTATATGCCCGTTTCACACATACTCTGTTTGCAGTGCATATGTGTGTTGCAGTACTAGTGCGTTGCAGGAGCAGCACACGCTATTGTGCTTTCACATATGCCACGTTTGCAGTGCACAAACTGATCCGTGGCTGTACATCACAAACAAAACATCTACTTATTTTTATTTCAAATCCAAAAGTTGTTGAACATGGCTTGTCAACATTGCAATTCTCTTTGTACATAAGCTACACTCTTTCATAGATGTCACGTTTAAACGCACTACATTTAAACAACATTTTATTCAATTAATTATTATATCTATATAAAGTTATGTAATACTTTAGATTTATATATTATGTTGCTCAATTAAGTTGCAAAACATTTTAAATTAAAACTTACAATAGGCGAAAACAGCCGAATCTCATCTTTTCTTTCGCTTTTAAATCTTTATAGAGAAATCCTGCAGGTCATAAAGAACTTTTGTTTTTCCACCTCCACGAAGAGACGAGTGCTATTCATTATGTCTCCTTGTTAATCTAAATGCAAAGTAATGTGTAATTTTTACTTTTTTACCCGAGGCAAAAAAGCCACGTGTTGACTTTTAAACAGAGTAGACTTTAAATTATATGCATCTATGGTGAAATTACTAGATTTTCACATCAATACATGTTCATTTTAATGCGAACAATGCGCTGTTGCTTTAATTCAGCACGGTGCAGCACAATAAAAATAGACTCGGTGCGGAAACGATCGCTGCACTGTTGCAGACGCACTGCAACTGGAACGCACTGCCGGACCGCATCCGCGTGCAGTGTGAAAGCTCTAATCCGTTAACATGTGCACGGAAAAAAATATGCACCATATATGCGCTGCAGACAGAGTATATGTGAAACGGGCGATAGCCATGCAAATATATAGGGTGATATAAAACATACAGCATGATGTACTATCATATCACTCAGGCCTGGTTTAAATGATTAAATCAATAACTTTTTACATTTTTGTACAAAAATATAAATGGAAGTACACACACCTGAGGCTCTCCTAGATGTGGTGTCTCTGGGAATAATAGGTTCACTTTCATCCAGCTCATTTTCAGAACGATCATCATCACCTTCATCATCATCTGACCATGGATTCCTTTTCTTTACTTTCTTAGGTGGACCTTTAGCACCTGCTGGCTTCCTTTGTTTTGGAGTACCTGAGGATTATATAAAAAAAAAAAAAAAAAATTATATACACATATAAACACATTTATATATATAAACACTTTTGAAAGTAAACTGGAATTAAATACAGTGCCATTATTTATTGTTACCAGGTTCTTTCTTCTCTCGCTTGACCCGTGGAGCTTTGGGTTTGGCTCCTGGGTTGGGAAGGCCGGATGGAGAAATGACGGAATTCTCTCCTCCATTGGAGCCCAGCGCGCTGTCCTCATCAAACTCCATCTTCACGGCTGCATCTACCTCACCCTGACACGAACACAGACATCATTAGATAAAGACACACACTATACCAGGCTTGACATTTATTAGTTGTGCTTCAGCCTATTTAGGTATAATTGATATATGGATCCAGACTACTACAATAACTAATAATTACAATATTACTATTGTATGGTTTCTATAAATATAAATGCAAAAACTGAAATAGATTCATATAATAAAAATCACTGTTAATTGTACTCCTACTCCTGTAATATATTTAATACATGACTATATTAATGTGATAACATTCAGAGTAAATATTTAACACATTTCAGCCTCACACACACACTCATCCTTACCTTCTTCTTTTTGGTAAGTTTCTTGGAGGCATCGGCCTTCATAGCCAGTGTGACCTGTGGCTCTATCCTGCGACCGAAGGGAGAGGGAAGAGTTTCCTCTAGCTGCATCTTCTTCACTTTAGGTTTGCCCACCTTCCCTTTCACCAGCTTCGTGGCCTTCCCAGAATTCACACTCTCCTTCTCCTGCTCCTCTATACGCTGGAAGAAAGACACAGACAAAACTTTCACATACTTTATCACACGCATCATGATTCAACCCAAACCTAAAGTTAACGTCTATAAATGAGACTCACGTCCAGCTCCTCAATGAAGATGGCCAGATCTTCCCTCCACAGATCTTCTGAATTTTTCCTCTGGAGTTCATTCAGCTCTGCTTTCTATATAACAATTTAAGAGCACACACTCACAGTTAACAAAGAAGGCTTCAACATGCTGCTATTATTAGTCAAATTATTAGTTCACCCTACACCCGAATTTCAGTGAATAACATTTAGTCTTTTCCTCACACAAAGCTATTATATGACTTCAGATTACCTGGAATAGAGGTGGGTGATATACCAGTAAACCCCCAAAAAATGGTAGAAAGAAGGGTCTAACACTGCTTCACTCATGATGTTACATTACATTAACAAAGTTCAGTCATATCAATAAAGTGTATAAAACTGATATGAATCACTGACTGTAACATTAATTACTATAAGAGTGATAGATTCTGGTACCTTCAGGTCTCTCTGCTTGAGGAGTTCCTCAACCTTCTCCTTGGTTAGACACCACAGAGGCATGTTCAGAATGTAGTTAAAATTTGGCCCAGAGGAGGAGCCAGAGTCCACTGAGCTGTCACTGTCATTACCTTCACCCTCCTCATCCTCCAAAGACTAAGACATCATTGTCATCCAACCAAACAAAGAGAAGCAGTGAGATATAAACAGTGAGTAAAGAGTTCAACTAAACCTTCAGTCTTATTAAAACACTAGAACAGGGGTCAGTAATCGCCAGCACGTGAGCAAAAGAGGTGTATGTATTTCATTTAGATAAAGTACCTCACACCTGCATACAAATCTATATTTTGAGGTAAAACTTCTCCTTGAAGTAAAACACAGCTTGTTTTATTAGGTTATGAGCTATAAATACTATTAAAGTGTGAGAATTAATTAACAGTGATTAACTAGGAACATAAAAATTACATTTCATTACAAAGAGATTGCCAACCACTGCACTAGAAGCTATAAAATCCAATTTATTTAATGAGCAGCCAAAGTAACTTAAAAATCCAGCATTGCTGGTCACCAGCATAAGGTACGTTTTGCATGCTGGGACCAGCATGGGGAGCAGGAGTGCTGGTGGACCAGCTTCGCCAGTTCAGTTTTACATGAGAACAGCATAACTATGCTGGTCTACCAGCTAGACCAGCACTATACCAGCATTACACAAGCTCTAACCAGCATAAACCAGCTTGGACCAACATAAAATTCATGCTATTTTATGCTGGATTTTCAGCAGGGAGGGCTTAGACTACAGGAGTTTTAGGCCTATTTATTCCCGATTTACCTCTCCCAACAATCTAAGAAAAAATCTTGTCTAGGACCTTGGTTGGTTACAATGTTTGGGCCAGATAACCTGGTAATGTGAGGCGTTTGCAAATCAAATCTTAAACCTCCCAATCTGCTCGCAGACACATTGGGGCTGCCCCGATAATATCAAACATGTTTGATATTTAGGATTTTAAATTGGGATGATTATGACTATGATTACGAGAGAATGTGAGAAGTTTTGAAATGGCAACCATGAAACAAGCTGCTGTACGGGTCCGTCGGAAAGTGGAGACGGAGCAACGGATTGTGGAAGTGTGGCAACAACAGGACTGCCTATATAACGTATCTTCGTAAACATACCACAACTCTATGGATAAAGAGAAGAGCTGGGGAGAATTCGCATCAGATTTGAACATACGGGGTGAGTGTAGAAAGCCGAAGACTAACACGTTGATGATGTTGCTGATTTGTTTACATCCGCTTCCGCATGAGATCACATAAGGTGCTCCCTCTAGCATGATAATCTTAATAATATCTTGTAGTGTGTGATGCGCCATGATTTTTAAATCTTGTAGTGTGTGCATGTTTGAGATTTGAGAGAAGACATTCGGTAAAGATTCTATTTATGTGATCTATTTGCGTGATGCAAACAGATTTCATAATCGGTTAGGATTTAAAAACTCCTGTAGTCTAAAGCTTAAAGGTCAGGCTCAGGATAATTAACATGTCTATGGTGTTTGCATCGAGAGAAAAAAATAAATAAAAACTAAGTGTTTTACATTTAAAGTAATATTACACATATCTACAATTGTGGGTTTGGTCTTAAAATGTATGGGTCAGGCTCTGGCTTTATCTTAATGAATGACTTCTAACAGATGCATATATACACATTAGAGCTGCACGATTAATCGTAAAAAGATTGTGATCTCGATTCAAACACCCACGCGATCTTATTTATTAATGACAACGATTCGCCTGTGTCTATTAAACCTTTGACAAAAATACTACCGGAACATTCAAATCTGTGTTTGTGCTGCCGCTATGCCAGAGAGAGCTGTTTTGAACCACACAGTAGTTATTTCAAAGACTATTTATATAGAAAGACGCTTCACTCCTATTAGTTATGAATGGGAGAAACTGCAACGCGCAATATGGAATATGTCACTCCTTCTAAGTAAAAGAGCCAATCTCTGATTGATAAAGTCATTGCGTCACTGCAGCTGCTGTTAGAAGCTCCGGTTCCCATAGAAACCTGAGACTGAGTAAAATAAGACTGAAAAATAAGCTTTTTTAATGCTATTTGAGCATAAGAAACAACATTTATGGGACAATTCATGTCAGATTTTGTTGCTGATTTGAATCATGTTATTTAATTGTGAGTTTGCCAAGCAGTTTTTGAGATTTCAGGATTCCCCCATTCAAATAGATATAGGACTTGGTCTTAGATGCCTGAAATAGCTGCCAAATATTCAAATTAATCACAGAAGTACTAAGATAAAAGTTTACAGTTAGGATATAAACACTGGACATAGCGATCAAAATAGAGCAAATCAAAACTAATGTGGCGCTTAAATAACTGTTGTATTACCTTGTTACGCCACTAGGTGGCAACAAGTGACTTTGTCATTGAATCATTCATTCAAAAAGATTCGTTAAACCCTGATTCATCCAGTAATGAAACAAGTATTTATTAATCATTCATATATTCAAAACTATTTTTTTAAATAATTCATTCAAATTAATAAAAAAATTTCTGGCAATTAGAGTCCAGCAATTAATATTTTGTCAGAACCTCTAGTAAATTGGAGGTTTTTTTGTTTAGATGTCTATTCAGAATCATGGGAGAATCGCAATCTTTATTTGAAACCAAAAAATCGTGATTCTCATTTTATTTAGAATCGTGCAGCTCTAATACACATAGCTGTATCTATCATCTAAGCTTTCTCACATACCTTCTCCTGGGCTTTGTTCCAGGCTGCAACAGGATCGGATTCATATCCTCTTTGCACGAGCATTCGGATCAAATCTCTTTTTGACTTGTTCTCTGGTAAAATAATACAAACTATTACAACACACTGAGAGCACGGAACTCACTTTTTAATGTTTAAAATTTAAATTTAAAGGGTGCTTCATTCATTTTTCCTCTGCTGCAAAGCTGCTATTACCAGTTATACTGAAGCAGAAATGCAAACTTACTAACCAGAAAAACAGGAAAAATACATACAGAAAGAGGATTCAGGCCAAAAAGGTTCTTAAAATCTGTCAGACATATGGATAAATATCTCACCGATTGATAGTTTTCCCTCAATCTTCTCCAGCACAAATCGTGCCTGGTTGGAGAGTTTGGCTGACTCAGCGCCAAGACTGCCTACCAGCCAGTCCTTCCTCAGTTTATAATAGTGCAAGCGCAGCTCAAAGAACTCCTTCAGGATCTCCTGCACAGACTCATAGCGCTTCAGACAGCCCATGTGATCAAACAGCACCTACAGACCAGACAGAAAAAATCATGAGGCAAATACAAATCATACGGTACATCATCGGTTACCAGTTTCACAATAAACCATGGTAAAATTCTAGGTAGTTAGTATTACCGTTTCACATTTTAATTATCATTAAAATACTGTTAGATTACCATGGTTCACAGAAAATACTGTATATATATATATATATATTTATTAGGGCTGTCAATGTTAAGTGTGAAGCATGTGAAATTGTGTCATTAACGTAATTTACGTCTCGCAGTTAGACGATCTTAAAAGTCCATGCTGATTACATCAGAGATGTCAGAGAGAATAGAGACTTATTCATCCCAGTGTCTGTTTCACTTTAAAACTCTCTGTCATATTCTGTCATTGTATCTGAAGAGCGCGAGCCCTCCCGCATCGTGCTGTTCCTGTCTGAACAGAACGTCGAAACATCCCAAGAACTTAAGTGAAAGTTATGGTTAACAGAAGATATGATATTATATAAAGATATTATAACAGGGTTCCCTGTTAGCTGGGTATGCAGTAGAAAAGCAAAATGTTTTTGAAAACGGTGCTACCTGACTAGAGAAAACAGAGAAAAAAGGCTACTGTCTTGCCTTTTGCCAAATAGATAGGAAAAATTCAACACCCATAATGCAATGGGCATGTTGCATCCTAGGCCACTCCCACCAGTCTGCTATGGATACACTTGACCAGATTCAAGGCGGTATGCCTTGCTTTAATAGGAAATATTAAAGCATTATTTATTCATCCAAAACTTTGCCAAATTCCTTGATATTCCATATTATATTTCATTTTTATGACTGGATCCTGCGATTATGTCCGTGTTTTCCGCATTGCGGAAATCATAGTGCCTTATTCTATGCAAGTACATGAACACATATCAAAAAATATGTTGCAAATGCCATTGAAAGCTACAATATGTAACTTTTGGCTCTCTAGACGTTTAAAAACTGCAGTAATCTGATAGTGGTCTTGCTAGTCTGATTATGTTATATACTGAACTCAAATTACATGGCTATTTATCAGTTCATAAAATATCTTACTTTTTCAGAAAGAAAAAAGCTAACTCATGTTCACTTTTAAATCTTAGTTATTGCCACCTCTGAAGAGCCAAGGCAATGTTGATTCCGATTTCATTACGGACTCTGTCACTTTCCCTTTTTGCTTTCTGTTTGTTTTTTGTTTTGTTTTTTCCATTGTGACAATTAACATTCAGCTTCATGCAACTCCTACACCATACATGCGCCAGAGTAGCCAGAGCTACTTTTCTCTGTTTAAAGGTTTATAAAAGTGCTGGAAAAAGACACGGTTTGGAACATGGATTCCTTTGCACTCTCTGATTAATAACACTGTGATTTTTATTACATAGTGAAGCTTTAATGTTGAGTTTAATGGCACAGATATTTAAATGTAACAGGGGTATCAGCCCCCTGAGTACTGAAATCTGTTACCGCAATAATGCAAGACTGCACATCAAGTATGTACAGCAGGACCATACACAACCATTCGACAGAGCACTTAAATCTGTGTACCAGCACAGAGTATGTTTCTGACCTAATTATTAATCCAGGTGTGATGTGACATAATCATGTTAGCTCGATTCAAGAGCTTCAGGAGGGGAGGTTCGTACCATGGAGTTGCAGGTCAGGGATGACTGCAATTTGAAGACCTTGTGAAGGCCGGCCGCCTCTGCCTGTGCCAGCTTCTCCTCTGTCATGCGCACCACGAACTTCACTGTTGTGTCAGTGTGGTATTCCTTATAGTCGCTGATCAGGGGAGGAGTTTTATCTGTTCCTTGGAGCATGGGCTCGAGAACCGACTCCTTATATGCCTGAGAGAGAGAAAAAAAAGATTTCTGGCACCACCAGCACACCAGCATTCCAATAAATAGATCTAATGTCATAAAATCAAGACTTCTACCAGTGACCTTACCTGAGTCCAGGTGCGAACAGGAAGTTCAATAATCTCAATAGTATTTTTGTCCAGAACGGACACTTCTCCACTGACCAAATACTGATTCTGTCCCAGCTCATGAATGATGCCTTTAAAGTTCTTGTAGCGGGGCAGCTAAGAAAAGCATAAAGAGAGCCACAGAATAAGTAATCTTAACTTAATCTGAACCTGAGTTTGAAGATCCCTCCATCTGTCCGAAGATATGGTATGGTGTTGTATGGCAGTAAGTTTCAATAAGCAATAGTGGCAGCTTTTTATCACTGTTGCTAGATAAGGTCTCAAGACACAAACATGCTAAAAATGGAAAACACTGGTCGCATTACTTTTTAACTCATGTTTTGGTTTTACTATCATAACGTAACATGGACAGAATGGCACTTGCAGTTCAGCTCTGCTAATTAGGCCAAATTCCTTTACAAATAAAGTTTACAATATTAAGAAGCAAGACTAACTATTTCTATACAGCTAAAATAACTAAAAGCAGCAAACACGGGAAGCCTTACACATTTATGTTACAAATGCCCGCTCTTAAGTTAAAAAATATAGTGGATACCGTGATGTAAGTTTCAGTGATTATTGTAAAATTTAATGCTGTCACATTCCTATTAAACATGCAATGATCAGTAAAAGAGTGAGGATGAGGTGTTACCATGGGTAGGGGGTCCTGGTGGTTGAGCATACGGTTGATGTTGTTAACAATCTCTCGCGGGTCATAGTTGGGGATCTTGCAGGCCCAGCCAGTCCCGATACCCTCAGCTCCGTTTACCAGTACCATAGGAATTATGGGTATGTACCACTCTGGTTCCACCTTCTGGTTGTCATCATACAGAAACTTCAGCAGGCTGGAGTCCACAGCAGGAAACAGCAGTTTGGCCAATGGACTGTGAGAAAAAAGAAAAACTGATTTCTTGTACAATATTGGTGTGTGTATTTGAAGATACTAATCGATCAAATAAAATTTATAACAATCGATAATGAACATAATTGGCAACGGATTTGATTATTGATTAATTCCATCTAACCCTGTACACAGAAAACATACACCAGGCACATTACTTTACAGTAGGGGATAATGCATTTCTATGGAAAAAACACATCGTTTGCATTGTTTGGAAAACGCATACTCTGGAATTTGATATACTCCTCCTAGGGAATTCATCCAATTGTCACTTATCTCGGTCAGCATGAAGTCAAGACACTGAGGATGCTAAATTGCAAGTGGGGAGGAGGGGCTCTATAGCGCTACCTTTTGACAAAAGTGGGGGAGTTAGTTTTACCTACAGTTACCAAACTTGGTTCATATATTGTTCTCATCGAGCTGGACAACTTTCTAGTTTAAATTCATTAGCTCCGACTAACAGAACGTCGGCTATTTTGGTTTGAATGTGGATTTTTTGAAAAATCAGGCTCAGAATTTTAAATTTCTACTCCTAGAGGGTTTATTCGATTCAGACCAAACAGTTTTAACATGGTGCTAAGACACTGAAGATGTTAAACTGCGAACAGATATTAGATATCTCGAAAGGTGTTGCCATGGCGAGAGATTAAAGTAATTTCAACAAAGGGAAACAGGAAGAGTTTCATATCTTCTAAACAATACATTATACAGAATTTATTTCTATATAAAATAATACAAATGTTTGAAATAAACACAATTTTATTAATTTTTTAATTAAAAAAGCATGTGTAAGTTAAAAATAGGCAGATATCTGGTTGAAAAAAATAAATAAGAGGGCAGCATAGACCTATTTTTAAACAGGGTTAAGAAAACTTGTTGAGAAAACTGTTGACAACACTGCTAGATGAGAGCAAACTGTTTTAGGTATAATTACATTTAGTGGGTATTCTATTTGAATGCATATATTTAGACATTATCAAAGACTAATTTCTGTCACAGCATAGATTTTATTTTTTTATTTAAAATGTTGAATCTTCTGAGTCAACTTACTGATAAAACAGTCTCCAACTAAGCATTTGATCTTACATTGCCTCTAATGGAATCAAAGTACTTTTTATTACTGGATTTTTTTTTCATCCGATTAATCAAAGAAATAATCAACAAAAAAAATCAGTTATTAAAATATACAGTAGTTGCAGCCCTAAAAAGCATCATCATGAAGATCTCAACATTTCTCAGATCTGATCATTATTAGAAATGCACCATTATACCTGGTCTAAACATTCACTTCACAAATTATTAAATCAAAACAAATAAAATCTTACCTAAGCATAGTGAAGATGTAACGAGGGCTGGCAGCATCTTTACCGCCATTGATACGGGTACCAAACTGGCCAAGAGGCTGAAGGATGTTGATATTGTTGCTGCCCACAAAGTTCTGGGCCAAATTCACGATAGTCATCATCAAGGCTTGCTGCATAAAAAAAAACATTTCTTAAAAAAAATCTTTAATTCAGTTCAATTTTAATATTAATTTCAATAAATAAGTGTGCATTTGATCTCTGGTAATTTTCAACATTATAAACAATTCACAGTTTAAAATACATTTTTTAAGGCTGATGCATATGAATCTGCATTTTAATCAATCCATCAAGAAAACCAGTAAATTATTGCACTAATAATGACCAAGAACAAATTAAAGAAGAAAGGCAAAGAAAAGTTTGCTACTAACTTCACCGTGATGGTATGCAGACATCTCAGCCACGGATCCGGCCAGCTGGGCCACCTTAACCTCCCTTTTATCATTCCTCTTCAAACAGGTGAACAACACTTTCCTCTGACCTGGCTTCAGACCTGCATACAGCAGATAAAAGTAAAGTTAAAATTTACAAGCCCAGTTAATTACAGGCAAACAGCATTCGGAAATTTCACATCTACATTATTATCACTTCGGGCAAACATAATTAGAACAGCAATTATTCCACATACATACATACATACATACATACATACATACATAAATAAATAAATAAAAATAAAATAAATAAATAAAAATATTTATTCACTCAGCTAAGAAGAGAAATCCAGAGTTTAACATGTTAAAAAAGTAAATGAAGATACACACCATCAACAAGTGATGGAATCGAACGCTCATTGTCAGAATTGGAGAAGAGGATGAGTTCTTTATTGATGAAGTCATTGTAGGACAGGTGTCGTGTTGCTGTGCCATATAGGTATTGCTATGATAAGAAAACAAAGATGTGCAAAATGAAAGATCAGAAAATTATTCATTTTTAGCAGTAGTGACATACTTGACAGAAAGAGTTTTAAACAGCTTGAAAAATCTTGACACTTTAAGTTTGTATTGGCCTTATGTAGTTTGTAGAGATGGTAAAAATGCATAATGCGTAAAATGCATAAAAATGTGTAATTAATATCAGAGGTGGGTAGTAACGAACTTCATTTACTCTGTTACATTTATTTGAGTACATTTTTGGAAAATGTGTACTTTTAAGAGTAGATTTAAATGTGGGTACTTTAACTAGAGTACATTTCAAATGAAAAAAACTGTACTTTTACTTTTGCAGTGGGCGACATTCCTCTCATTACTTTATTTTAATGCAATATATGTTATGTGTATTCTAAGCGTGCTGTCTCTTTTTTTCTGGGGCATGAGCGATGCCCCATTCACAAATGAATCCCTCTGTTTTGAGGTCCACTGGTATAGCTACATTCAATTTAATTTCCTTCACAGGTAATAATTTTACAACCAAAAAGTACACAATACCACAATACCACTACAAAGTATGACATTACCAGTTTTTTTTGGACATATACATTAAATAAGCTACCACTGTTCACAGATTATGAAATGAACACCTGCCAACTCGCAATTTGTTGGTGTTGTGCAGTAGCAGGCGACCTGTTTGTCTTGAAAAGGAATGTCTTTCACACAGAACTAGGCGCAGGGCAATGGAGAAGTGCTTTTAAAAGTTGTACTTTTTTTTACTTAACACAGCTCCTAAAAATGTGGAGCTCATGCGTGAGAAATAGAAAAAGAAACAGGATTACATTGTGGAATACAAGTGGAATGCAAAAACTTGTTCTGTGTGAAAAAAAAACTTTATTTCGCTACTTCTATATAAAGACTGTTTTAAGAGTGTTATGTTTATCATTAGAAACATTTCTCTTTCATTTGAGCTGTAGTGTGTAACTGACAGCTGTACCTCAGGCAATCCATGCATCCTCCTCTGCCGTCTATCCTCCATGAAATTAGTCAGCCACTCTTTCCTGTCATCCGTTTTCTTCTTACTGAAGGCCTGAGCAGAGTTCACAGACAATGTTAATCAATATGTCAAAGTTATATGAATATGAATTATAAAAATTAATATCTTAATAAAAGTAATGTTGCACCAAACACAGTACAAACAAGATCCAACATTAAGAACAGGAGCAAAAAAAACTAACCAGTGTAATGGCAGCATCATCTTCGGTGCCATTGTACTTAAACATAATTCGATGTCTTTCCATGTCAGCAAAATATTCCTTTGCTTCTTTGCTTGTGCTGGTACCCAAACCTGACAAATATGCAGTTAACATATAGTCAAGAATGCTGCTTGCTTTTTGATGCAGATTCTTTCAAATAAGTAGGAAACAGAAAACAAACCTTTATAGTACTTTATGTGCCAAGTTTTAAAATTGTCTGTGTGCTTCTTCCATTCTTCAAATTCTGGGATGCTGTAGAATGATACTTCCTGTTTATTCTTGCTGGCCTAAAGAGAAAATTTTAAAAACAAGTATAAAAAAAAACTGAGGCAACTGACAAACTGAACTTGTAGTTGTTGTTGGATGATTATCATACCTTCACAATGGGTGTGATGAACTCCTCCAGGAAGGTGTGCTTCAGCAGAGATGGCCAGTTATGATGGAAGAAGTTAATGAGAAGACCCTTGATGTGGGAGCCATCTTGATCCTGATAGTACACATAACAGAAATTATGCATATAGGTTTAGGAAATATCTCTGCATACATTCTGAACAGAAAAGACCCGTTCTCTTAAAAAATTATGGTAACACTTTAGTATAGGGAACACATATAAACTATTAACTATGACTTTTCCCTCAATAAACTCCTAATTTACTGTTTATTAATAGTTAGTAAGGTAGTTCTTAAGTTTAGGTATTGGGTAGGATTAAGAATGTAGAATATGGTCATGCAGAATAAGGCATTAATATGTGCTTAATAAACTATATGCATGCTAATAAGCAACTAGTTAAAAGACCCTAAAATAAAGTGTTACCAAAATTATTTCGATTAAGACCAACTAAAGAACATAATCACACCTGATCAGTCATGATCATAATCTTTCCGTAGCGTAAGCTCTTCAGGGATTCTGGGTCATCATAGCTCTTCTTGTACTGAAGACCCACAATTTTAATGATGTTGTTGATTTCTGCATTCTCCATTATCTACAATCAAAGCAAGGGTCAACTTTCAGTTTAAAAAAAAATCACAGTCAAAACATACTTGATGTTTAATGAGCACATGTGAAATTTTGGACCAATGTGATTTAATTGGGGCCAAACCAAGCGATTAGTAAATTTAGTTTGCTTGCCATAGCTGGTTAGGCAAAAAAAAAAAAAAAACTTTTTAACTGTTTATATTTTCAAAAAGCAATTTCTAACTAGTGAAATATTTTAGAGCTGAGCAGCAACACATCGTTTAACAATGAGACCTATTTAAAAACTTGTCAATATTGTCTTTCCGTGTTAAGATTTTTGCTGCTTACCTGTTTGTGTGTAGCCTCCCTTACGTTGAGGATCTTTCCCCTGAGTGGAAACACTCCATATCGATCTCGCCCGATCACTCCTAAACCGGAGACAGCCAGAGACTTGGCTGAATCTCCCTCAGTCAGGATCAGAGTGCACTCTGAAGAGTGTTTTCCCCCTACATGACAGAGCAAGAGTTACTCACAGACGAATCAAACATTTTAAACAGCACTTTCATATTTACAGTACTTTAAGAAGTCATCTGCCAAACAAAGAAGCTGCTACAATACGCAATACGGAGCAAAACTGCAATTACCAAATGAAAGCAACTGTCATTTTTTTAACCCTCTGAGGTCTGAGGATTTTTGGGGCCCTGGAGAAGTTTTGACATGCCCTGACATTTGTGCTTTTTTCAGTTGTTCATAAACATATTAATGGAAAAAGTGTCATTACACTGTATTCAGCACAAACTAGGCTACCATAATATGTGAGGAACATGTATGTATATGTTTGTTTTTTTGAAGGAATAACGTTTATGCGTGGTTATTGAAAAAACAAAAAACTTAACTTAAGTCACTGAAATAAGGCCAAAAAAATAATATTAAATCTGTGTTCACAAGACTTCTGGGTATTGGAGGTTGTAGACTAGAGTTTTTGCTTCAAAATAATGTAAAAATTATCCTGCCTACTCGTTCATATAAAACAATATATTAATTTAAATTTTGTAAGACACTTTTTGTCAAGAAACACAGTATGCGTGGAGGCATGAATCTTCAAGAATAATGCTGTGATTCACACCTGAGAAGGCAAAAGATCCACATTATGACCTGCAAAAGGACCCGCATAATAATGACCCGCATAATAATGAGGCCTTTCAGTCAGGTAGGCTATGTGAAAAAACCCTCTGTGATCATGCTGATAACAGGATTAATGTCCACTCTTGACAAAAAAACATGATTTTTGTGATCTCATGCATGCACGTATTATTGCACATCATGTAAAGAAAATTTTGTATAGCCCTATGTTAAATTACAGTACCAGTCAAAAGATTGGACACATTTTTTTTTAAAAGAAGTCTTAAGTCTCTAACCAAATAATGGTTTTCTATTTTAATATACTTATATTAAATAAAGTATAGTGTAATAATGTATTTCTGTGATGCAAAGCGTCTGAACATTCCTACCTCTATGGCATTTCATATAGGCTACTATATTTGTTATATTATATAGCCTAAATGTTAATGTGCAGTTGACAAAACTATACATCATTGAAAAGATCTAAGACTCAAGCTTCACATTTTGACCTCTGTTTTACTGCAATTTCTTAATATGCTTAAAAGCATGCACATTTGGAGAAATATTGATGGATTCTCATATGTTTATGCCAATTTTCTATACAGAGGAGTAATATTTATTCAATATTTATTGTCATCACTATGAGCGCTGGATACTGTTTTCAATTCATACTTGCAGCTAGAGGGCGCTCTGTGCACATTTAGTCCACAAATTACTCTAAAGAAGAACAGGCCATGTGACATTCCAGGAACTAACAGAGGCTTCCAGAGATCGCTAACCGTGGCTATAACATGCAGATAAACACTTTTAAAGATAATAAATACACGATTGCGATGATGTATACATGTATTGCCTCAGAATTTGCGTCTGAATAGCGCTAGCTCCGTGGGTGTGGCCGCATTAGCAGATAATGAGCTGAATCACGGACTTCTGACATGGCTCTGTTTTCATACAGATTACATAAACAGAGAATATTTGTTTTAGATTTGACTTACACGATTTAAAACCTGACATTTCAACGTTTCTTTAGACATAAGTCTAATTTTTTTGTGATTAGTATTCAATAAGTTACACTTCATTTTATGAGAACTATCAGATTGGACTTCGTTCAGAGGGAGACGAGAGATCACGCATCATGTTAGTTTTCTTTATTTTGCAAAAAGCACATCATTTTGTTTTACTCTAAGTGTACACAAATACAAGAAGATATTTCACAGATTAAAATGGTGTATAACTCTTAATTGTATGTGCAAAATTGACAGAGTATTTTTAGTCTCTTTCACACTGGTAAGAAAAAAACCAAGGTGGTATCGCCGGCGATACCTCCGACTCCAGGAGGTTAAATTGTAACATGACTATTATACACATTTTCTGCACCACTTCTGCTTATATCATTCTCATTATTTTATATAGATCATTTTAATTAAATAAGTCAAATCAAAATAAATTAGGCGGAACAATTACTACCATGATGTATAAATACTTTACAAATGACAAAAACATTACTTTTGAACAGGAATTGAGTGTTTTCACAAATAAGGCCTGTTCACACCAACACAAATGTTTGGTCGATCTTCACATTAAAGTTGAATGAAATGAATGAAAATGATAATTCACTCTCTGAGAGTAGGTATTTCTTATCAAAAAGCAGAACAAAACAAAGCCAGCGGTATAATATTCTATTTGCTTATCACATACCTGCAAACTCAAAAGAGATGAAAAATGTGAAATGTTTATGAACGGAATTTTTGTAGGGGGGTCTGGGGGCATCCTCCACCAGGAGAAAATTTTTGTGATTGAACTAAGCATTCTAATGCACTCTGACAAGAAAATAAATGAAAAAAAACAACAACATTTGCTTCAAGTAAAAAAAAAAAAAAAAAAAAAAATTATTAACACTAGAGCTGAGCATTGACACAAATTTCACAATTGGATTCGATTTCGATTTGATTACCTTCGATTCAATATTGATTAATTTGAGGCCTATCAGGTACAGTACATGGCAAATTTCCTCAAAGAAAAAATATCTCTCAAAAAATGCTGTAAACTATACAACAAACCACAGTTGTTACATCATTATAATGTTAACACTCAGAAGTCGGGATACGCACCGGCGCATTTTGCTGGATTTTTTTTCACATAGCAGCAAAATCAACTTAAAATACTCATACTCATTTTTTGTCATAGAGACAGAAGTAATATATCAATTGAAACTATAGAATGTCTTCTTTTATTTGTGTACAATTACAGTAAAATTTTTTGCTGTTTTTGGAAAATAAAGAAAACTAACATGATGCGCAACCTGTCATCTCTCTCTGAATGAAGTCCAATCTGACACTCTCTCAGAAAATGAACTGGGCTGGATTTCCCGATTACGTTGTCTCTTAGCATGCTACGAAGACTCTAAAGGTAGACCTTAACTGAAGATATACCGTTTCTAGGCATGTTCCCCGAACTATACCTTATGGAGGCTGCTTAAGATACACCTTCTTAAGTGCAACGTTAACAGGTGCTGTCCATGGCGCTGGTGCTGAATTGGTTGATATCGATGGCTCAAGAATCAATAATTCACTCTATGCAGGGGCTGCTTCACTGCGTCATGTGAGAAACAGTGATCTTTATAAAAGAAGCACTTCAGAAGTAGAAATTGCATTTATCAGGACTCATGTGATCTTATAAAAATAATCCAAATTGCAAACTAAACCCACAGTGGGTACGGAAAGTATTTAGACCCCCTTAAATGTTTCACTCTGTGTTATATTGCAGCCATTTGCTAAAATCATTTAAGTTCATTTTTTTTTTTTCCTCATTAATGTACACACAGCACCCCATATTGACAGAAAAACACAGAATTGTTGACATTTTTGCAGATTTATTAAAAAAGAAAAACTGAAATATCACATGGTCCTAAGTATTCAGACCCTTTGCTCAGTATTTAGTAGAAGCACCCTTTTGATCTAATACAGCCATGAGTCTTTTTGGGAAAGATGCAACGTTTTTCACACCTGGATTTGGGGATCCTCTGCTCTTCCTCCTTGCAGATCCTCTCCAGTTCTGTCAGGTTGGATGGTAAACGTTGGTGGACAGCCATTTTTAGGTCTCTCCAGAGATGCTCAATTGGGTTTAAGTCAGGGCTTTGGCTGGGCCATTCAAGAACAGTCACGGAGTTGTTGTGAAGGGTGCTTCTACTAAATACTGAGGGTATTGACTGTACATTCGTATTGACTGTACAAAAGGGTGCTTCTACTAAATACTGAGCAAAGGGTCTGAATACTTAGGACCATGTGATATTTCAGTTTTTCTTTTTTAATAAATCTGCAAAAATGTCAACAATTCTGTTTTTCTGTCAATATGGGGTGCTGTGTGTACATTAATGAGGAAAAAAAATGAACTTGAATGATTTTAGCAAATGGCTGCAATATAACAAAGAGTGAAAAATTTAAGGGGGTCTGAATACTGTCCGTACCCACTGTATGTTGTACTTTATTTATATTCTGAGGGCTCTATATTCTAGCTGAGCCCCCAGCATGAGTTTAAGGTGACCGTTATTTTAGAACATTATTTTAGAACGTATTAATTCCTTGGAGACGCGTCATGCAGCTGACAGATACAGTATGTATGTATCGCGTTTATTTTGTTTTTCCTTTTTTATTCTAAATATTCACAAACTTGTTAACCATATCATGAATTTTATGATATATTCCGATTGTAAAATATGTGGAAGTGAATGTGTTTTGTCGCGCGATGAGTTTGCACTGCAGTAGCTGTCAGATTTATGACATTTTCCCCAAAATACATACAAGTAAGTGGCCGGTGAACTGGGAGAAGAATAGAGTAAACTTTATTGTTTCATACACAATGTGTATCTGATATGAATAAAACACTTCGTCAAATTATATAATTGAAAGGGTTATTGTTGCAACTTCCATAGACATCAGTGTATGGAATTTGATTTTAACAAACTATACATGTCTTTTTTATGCAGTAACCTACTTAACTCAAATGGGTATTTAAAATAAAATAAACCTGATGAAGTTAAAAACACCGAATAGTTGTGATATATGACGAGCGCTAAGCACGTCTGTCTCTGGCTCAGCGCCAAAGCACATTTGAATTTAGCATTGAATCTTTGCATTTTATTCTTTGTCATTATCCTAATTGAACACTGGGTGTATTACAGCTTCAGAATTATATTCGTATTGACTGTCAACAGTGATAAGGTATAGCTAAGAGTGGTCCAGACCAACCTTACGAAAGTATGACTTACAGAAGGTATACTTAACTAAGAACGTTTCGGGAAACACGTATTAATATTAAAGTTAGGGCTGTGAATGTTTGGGTAGACAGCGAATCGATTCGATTCACGATTCATAGCTGTTCGATTCGATTCAAGAACGATTTTTGCAAATTCAGAACGATTTGATTCGAGACGATTCGATTAATTTGATTTGATTCTGCATTTTTATATGCATTCATTAGGGTTATTGAAATGCTTTCCCCAATGTGTCTTAGTCAGGGTGTGAATTACACAGCGACCTTAAGGAGGTCAGAGATTAAGGGCAAAAAACAACCTTTTGTCCATTGTTAATGTAAGTTCATCTTAGTTCTTAATTATGCTACTTAACTTTATTTTAATAGCCTAAAAATTGCCATTTGTAGAAATTTACATAAGCCAAAATTTTAAAAGGCTTTAAAAGTATTGTTAGTTCATGTTAACTATAGTGTAGGATAGTGTCAATGGCTACACAACCTTATTAAAGTGTTCCAGGTACATTAAACATACTAATGCTTACATGAAGAGACTATCTTAGAATATCATGCACTTTCCCAACTAATCCTAAACTAACTTTTCTTCACAGAATAGTTATAAAATCCCTCTTTGTTCTCTTTGTACGGAACATTTTCTTTATGGTGATTCTGAAAGAAAACGCTAAGAAGGTTTCGGGAAATCTAGTCCTGTAACTTAGTGAATACTTATCACACAAAAATGAGACATATGTCTAAAGAAACGTTGAAATGTCAGGTTTTAAATCATGTAAGTCAAATCAAAAACGTCTCAGGTTACGTATGTAACCATGGTTCCCTGAGAACAGGGAACGAGACACTGCTTTTGAAATGCATATGGGGAACGTCATCACGTGAACCGGTGTCTGAAAGCAGTATAAAAGGAGCGTCTAGAGAAGCAGTCAGTACCTTATCGTCCGAAGGGACTGTTCAGCAGGCAGCCCCAATGCATAGCAGGTAACGCAGTGTCTCGTTCCATGTTCTGAGGGAACCATGGTTACATACCGAAAGGGAACTCTACACTGCGTTTGAAACGCATATGGGGAACGATATACCCACGCCGCCATGCTTGAGGGGAGTGCATACCAATGATGGCTAGACAAATGTCAGAACTAGCAGTTTCAACTGAAATGCCAGAACTACTCCCCCTACGGGTCATTACATAGGCTGTCAGTGACAGCATTCCCTATGGTCAACAGCCCAAACTATAAGCCTCGAAGAGGCCTTCCACAGAAGGCCTACCAAGGCCACTCAAAGGCTTCTGGGACCAAACTTTTTTTCAGAGAAAAGAGGGTACCTCTAAGGGAATGTAGCCAGGGGGCCCGAAGAAACCCTAGCCAGTCACTTGTCAGGGGAACAACATCAACCCTGAATGCCACCAGGGGGCCCGACCTGGTCTAAAACAACCTAGTCTTGGCCAACGACCTGTCTGATCACAGAGTCTCGATTCACATTCTTCAGAGAAGATATCCAGTAAGAGTGACTGCAAAGAGGCAGTAACCAACTCAGACCAGAACGTAGAGACGGGCATCCTGGAGAGCAGGACTCATCTTAGCGCTTTTTACCCTTACCAAGGAGGGAAGTAACACTCTGCTCAATCCTAGGATCTACTCAGCGCCTGATTATTTGCACTGAGGAGGCTGTGCACTCTAAAGAGACCCAAACAAGGGGAGTACAACCAGCCTAGGCACTGATCTTGAATAGGGAGGCCTCAGAGAGGCCTTCAACCACTGACCAGACTTAGGGAGCTAAGTACTATGCAGAACAACCCTCAAACGAGGGGAGTACTGGGTTCAACCTAACAGATAAACCGTACTGTAGGCACAAAATCATGGAGACCCAGTAATTGTACATCGTGTAGAAATATCACAGCAGCCTTGCAAAAGGCCAAACATGTGAAAACTACATGCTTAATCTGCTTAAAGACACCCAGATGTGGGGGGAATAGCTTAAAGGGCGGCCTGTGAAGGCCACACACCTAAAGCAGCTCACTTGCTTATAAAGCAAGATCCCACAAACATGGGAACTAGTTTAGATTGAAACCGAGTTAAACTAGCAGATAAGACTGTAGAGTGCCCACATAACAGTCTACCTCAACACATTCCGACAAGCAGTGTACTCAGTAAAAACACTTTTTACTCTTTAAGCAAGAGGAGTACAAACTTAGGCCATCATGCTCTGAAGGAGGCCCAAAAGAGGGCCTACGACTCCAGAAAGACACGTGGCATCAGCTTGTGGCAGTGTCTAAGCTCTAAGGGAGCCATATATGATAACCAAACTCTCCAGTGAGGTTAACTATTTAACTCAACCTGAGCTTAATTCTAATTCAACACATTCCAACAGGCAATGTACTCAGTAAAACACTTTTTACTCTCTAAGCAAGAGGAGTACAAACTACACCACTCTGCTCTGAAAGAGGCCCGAACAGGGCCTACTATTCCAGAAAGACACAGGCGTCAGCCAGTGGCAGTGTCTAAGCTCTAAGGAAGCCAAGTCTGAGAGCCAAACTATCCAGTGAGGTTAACTAATTTAACTCGACCTGAGCTAAATTCCACCAGGCAAAGTACTCTTTTTTACAATTTTTTACTCTTTAAGCAAGAGGAGTACAGACCTACGCCATCATGTTCTTGAAGGAGGCCCAAACAGGGCCTGCGACTCCAGAAAGGCACATGGCGTCAGCTAGTGGCAGTGTCTAAGCTCTAAGGGAGCCAATATGAGAACCAAACTATCCAGTGAGGTTAACTATTTAACTCAACCTAAGCTTAAATCTATTCAACATATTCCAACAGGCAATGTACTCAGTAAAACACTTATACTCTTTAAGCAAGAGGAGTACAAACTATGCCAACATGCTCTGATAGAGGCCCAAACATGGCCTACTACTCCAGAAAGATACGGGCGTCAGCCAGTGGCAGTGTCTAAGCTCTAAGAGAGCGTAATCTGAGAACCAAACTATCAAGTGAGGTTACCTAGCTTAACTCAACCTGAGCTTAAAATCTACACATTCCAACAGGTAATGTACTCAGTAAAAAACACTTTTTACCCTTACAGTCGGGAGTACAAAGTATATATGCTGCCATGCTCTGAAGGAGGCCAGCACTGGCCTACTACTTCAAATGATCATAAACCTGTGGCAGTGCTAGTTTTAAGTGAGCAAACTCTAATTAAACATCTACCAACAAAACTTGTGATACAACAAGCTATTGTACTCTAAAGGAGGCCCAAAAACAAAGCTTTCTACTCCAGACAACACAATCAAATCTTGTGGCAGTGTTTAAACTCTAAAAGGGAGCTGCATAGGAACCAAACTGAATAGAGAGTTTCCTTAAACAAACTCAACCTGAGCTATGCATTCCAACAGGCCATATACTCAGTAAAAAACAGTTTTAACCCTTATAGCAAGGGGAGTACAAACTTAGTCACCATGCTCTGAAGGAGGCCAGAACAAAGCCTACTACTACAGAAACAGGTGCTAACCTGTGGCAGCAATAGAGTTATTGGGCTCACATCGTGTAGGGCAAAAACTAGAACTAAAGCATTAACAACCCTGAGAAACAGGAGAACGCTTTACTTTTCATTCATACTACCGTGAAATTTCAAGGGTGGGCGCTTTTCACCAAAGACAGTAGATATCTGTATTGAAACCCTAGGGAACAGGAGCTTAATGAAAGCTAACACTGTTTCACTCAAACTTGAATGTTAATTCAAGGGGTTCAGGGGAAAAGACTACACAAAGTATAGAATGAAAGTTCTAGAAAAGTGGGGCCTCAGCAACACTAGCATTCTCTTACCACCTGAGACAACGGCACCAGGGAGACTAGCAATAGCCTGCTACCTACCTGCACCTACACCAAAGGGGTAATGGGCCTTGGCCTGACAACTCTGATAAGAGGAGGCCAGAACTAGGAAAACTACACTCTCCTGACAGGGGTAGTAATACATGGGGTGAATTGCTTCAGTATATCACCTAAACCCTAGTTCTAGCCTAGGCTAGCTATAGCTGTGGGCCAATCTGGCCACACAAAAGCATAGATCTGCCTGGGGCTAAAACTCAGCCTCTAAAACTCTCAATCGAGAGGAGGCAACTCTGAAAAACTCTAAAAACAAGAGCGATGCTCAACCCAAGCCAAACAATGTAAAGCGGCCCCGAAGGCCGATGCTTAACATAGATCTATCTGAAGTAAAGAGTGCCTATCTCTAATACAAACTCTAGCTATGACCAGAGGAGAAAAGCTACTCTACCATATGGTGGCTGTAAAGGTGGCCATATAACCAACACAAAGATAACCAACCTAATGGGAACTTCAGGGCCCTAAATCCCCATACTTTTTACACACCCAGGAAAAAACTATACAGGAAGACTAAGGTCAACACATTTTAATATATAAATATAGACCAAGCTTACTCCCTGCGGCTCGAAGAATGAAGACTTTCCATCATAGAAGGATGGGATCTATGGTTCTATCAGGCCTGAAAGAGCCCCTTCACTATCAAGCCAGAAGGTGAGCCATCAGAAAAATATTCATCATGGGCCCAGCCCTCAGCCTGAATGTAAGAAGCGCCTGGGTCAAATTAACCATTACTCAGGAGGTGGAAGAAGAGAGGAGAGAGTAGATGTTAGTACCCTCATGGAGAGGAAATCAATCACTGACGCTGTTGGCGTCTGTGATTGATTACCTCCCTCAAATCCTGCTTCTTCTTCCTGGAGTCCCGCCTTCTCTGGGACCTGATCCAAGGAGGAGGAGGTGCCCGAGAGGCAACACTGGACTTCTGGCCCTGTCTCCGATCCTCGAATCGGGATGGACCAGGACCTCCTGTCTGTCTGGGCCCAGGATCAGATCTGAGTGGTATGCAGGTTTTAACGCCAGAAGAGCACTCGCTGCTGGATCTGATGATGTCAACGAGAGGACATCATCATCATCCAGCAGCTCACCCTCATCAGCCACTGGGGGTTGTGAGAGATTTACACCTCTCTCAAACTCCTCAGCGAGCTCCACCTGAGAGCCCCATGATTTCAGTCGCCGCTCTGCCTCAGCACGGGCGGGACCAGAACCACCAGGCACAGATGCTGGTCCCTCTTCCCTCGAGAACAGGCCAGATGAGAGCGAAGCGTCTTAATAGGCAGACGCTCACAGTTTACACAGACAGCACCCTCAAGCACTGTCCGTGCATGCTCCTCTCCCAGACAGAAAACGCACAGATTGTGTGTGTCATCAGGTGTCAGAAACCTGGGACACGGATCCACACACTTCCTGAAACATTTGTTAGACATAGTAATTATTCTTACCAGATTTGAAGAATCGCAATCAGACAAAAACAGTCCCTGAAGACGATAAGATACTGACTGCTTCTCTAGGCACTCCTTTTATACTTCCGGGTCGTGTCTATTATGACGTCATAGGCTGTCGCCGGCCAATAGGATTGGTGAGATTTGATAATTGCTTTCAGACACCGGTTCACGTGATGACGCTCCCCATATGTGTTTCAAACGCAGTGTAGAGTTCCCTTTCGAAAGGGAACAAATATTCTCTGTTTATGTAATCTGTTTGAAAAGAGAGACATGTCAGTCGTTCGCAAGTCAGCTCATTATCCAATAATGCGGCAACGCCCACGGAGCGGGCGCGCTATTCAGATGCAAATTCTGAGGCGATATATGCAACAGAGAGTGAACGCCCGTGTCAGCTTGGAAAAACGCATCAAGCTTAGTCAGTTTCATATACTTTTCATTGTTTTGAGATGCGGTGAGGAATAATTCTAAAAGGATTTACCTCAATGGAAGAGCATGACTGGATTCAATTCCATCTCGAGGATCAACTTGATCAAGCCGAGGATTGTGAAAGGTACGTTTTTTAATCCCTAAATTCTTTATTCTAATCACGATATAGACTTGTGTCTGTCAATATTAAGCCGCAAAAAGACTATTTAAATATTAATCCTGCATGTTCTGTGTCTCTGTGTGTGAATGATTATTGGTTTTTCCCAAAAAATATTGCTATACTGAGATGAGGGAAATCGACTGAAATATGTAATAAATACTGAAATAAAATGTGTTAGCAACATATTAAACTGCACATTAACATTTATTGGCTCTATAATATAACAATTAAGATACATAGGCTTGGTTATACAAAAGTTTGGAAACGCCCTAGAAAAGTGGGGTTTTAGACAATATTGGCATGAATCCTTTTTAATTTGTGATAATTTTGCACTGACAAGGGACAACACAAACTACGAAAACATATTTTATTGCATAAACAGTTTATACATAGAAAAAACGTAAATTTTTGATTCATCAAAATATCCACCATTAGCAGCTATCTGACCTAAACTTGGTTCTAATTGGTTCATTGTATTCTAAACTTAATTGGCAATCAATTGTTGAAGCTATTAAGGTGTGCTGACCCAAAAATCTTTTACAAACCTGGGCCAAGTTTAAACCAGTAACCAGGCATCACAGCTGGCAAAGGGGCATGTCTGACTTTGACATGTATATATTGCCATTATTATGTAATCAAAATAAAAATTATTATTGCTGATCTTCAATGATAATGTCAAGTTATTTTAACGTATTTGCACCAAAAAATGATAAGGATTTATGCTGATATCGTCCAAAACCATACTTTGCCTGGGGTGTTTCCAAACTTTTGGAGGGCAGTGTAGGCCTATATAAAATTTTCTTCACATGATGTGCAATAATATGTGCATGCATGAGATCACAAAAATCATGTTTTCTGTTAAGAGTGGACATTATATGAACGTTAATACAATAGCTAATATGATCCTGTTCTCAGCATGGTCACAGAGATCCAGTTTTCATATAATTTTATATCTTTTTATTTTACTGGTTGTATTTATGAAAATGAGTAGCCTTTGTATTTATCTATGCAATGTTAAGATTCTTTTTTATATGCCAATAAAAATACTGCAAGCTTTCTTCAGGTTATCACTTTATTAAAATTAAGCAAAACAACTGGACAAATGTTTACTTTCAAGAGCCGTCACGTATTTGCGAGCTTGTAGCATGAATCTCATAAGTGAGAACGAGAACTTTAAAGCTTGCAGGCTTCCGTACGTCGACCACCCGCAGCGTCTTCTGGGATTTTTAACGGTTTGATTCTCTCAAGTCTGCATTTGATGCATCCACGATATCAAGAACACAACCGGGTTAGGGTGACCACCCGTCCCGCATTTTGCGAGACAGTCCCAAAATTGGGAGCTTTGTCCCGCGTCCCGCAAGACGTAAGTAGTGTCCCGCATTTCAGTTTGTATTATTTCTGTCTGTAATATTATTTTTGTATTATTGTATTATTCTGTATTATTATTTTGTTCATCCCTGAAATTACAATACCACAGTAAGAAATATAAAAACTGTGACTGGCATTTAAAAATCTATTTGTGCAGCTATTAAAATAACCAACCAACGCAATCGTAGAGAGACTGAGAGAGGTTTTCCCGCTGATGACAACTGAGTGGACAGCACAAAGGAATAGGTTAAGTGCGGGCCTCATCAAAGTCGGTAAACACAACTTCACCAGCAAGGATCTCACATACTGGATAAGAACCACAAGAGCTGATCAAAGCTGCCCAAATGAAAGCATGTAATCATCTATCCTGATGGCAAATATTTCCAACGAACATGCGCCGATCCCGTGGATGCTCGAGCGCCACCCACGGAAGAGGTCAAGCACCTACGGAAAACACGAGATATTCTCCACTCATTTTAACCAATAAAAAAATTGATTGAAACTTTCAGACATTACTTTCTTCTCATGTTAATAGTTCATTTAAGGTGGTTTCTGTTGCGTTATTATACTGACAAATGTTGAGAGCGCATTATTGTAGCGCATCAACGCGTGAGCAGGAATCTCTCCGCCCACAGGCGGATTCCCTTCTCGAGCTAAACTGGATGCGCACTCTCTCTCACTCAGATATTACATGTGCGTGCTCAAACTTTGTCCTCCTGCATGTGCACTCGTGAATCTAGAATTATCTTCTCTCCAGGATGTAATTTCGTCAGAAGCGCAACATTATAGTGTGGGCACTGGGCAGGCACCCACCAGCAGAAAAAAATTGCCAACGAATGTTAATCAGTATTCACATAGCATAATAGTAGTAAATTTATCTATCTCACACGTGTCCTGCATTGTCCCGCAAAATCACATCTATTGTCCTGCAACAGATCAATAGCCAGGTGGTCACCCTAATCCGGGTACGTTCATGCGTCCTCTGTACTTGCGTTTCTTGAGTATTGGAACTGAACTTCGACGGCTGACGATGATGTAACACGAGAACACAAGGATGCAAGATCGCTTAAGAACGCATATTGAGAAACAGCCTAATTGACTGCATGTCTGCCCAAATCACAAGAGCTGAGTTTACGTGTTTCTATGATGTTCTGATTCATTTATATCCCTCTCACCCCTAAGTGAAAATGTCCAAATTGGGCCCAAAGTGTCAATATTTTGTGTGGCCACCATTATTTTCCAGCACTGCCTTAACCCTCTTGGGCATGGAGTTCACCAGGGCTTCACAGGTTGCCACTGGAGTCCTCTTCCACTCCTCCATGACGACATCATGGAGCTGGTGGATGTTAGAGACCTTGCGCTCTTCCACCTTCCATTTGAGGATGCCCCACAGATGCTCAATAGGGTTTAGGTCTGGAGACATGCTTGACCAGTCCATCACCTTTACCCTCAGCTTCTTTAGCAAGGTAGTGGTTGTGTTGGAGGTGTGTTTGGCGTCGTTATCATGTTGGAGTCCAATGTGTTGGATCATGCTCTGCTTCAGTATGTCACAGTACATGTTAGCATTCATGGTTCCCTCAATGAACTGTAGCTCCCCAGTGCTGGCAGCACTCATGCAGCCCCAAAGCATGACACTCCCACCACCATGCTTGACTGTAGGCAAGACACGCTTGTCTTTGTACTCTTCACCTGGTTGCCGCCACACACGCTTGACACCATCTGAACCAAACAAGTTGGTCTCATCAGACCACAGGACATGGTTCCAGTAATCCATGTCCTTAGTCTGCTTGTCTTCAGCAAACTGTTTGCGGGCTTTCTTGTGCATCAACTTTAGAAGAGGCTTCCTCGTGGGACGACAGCCATGCAGACCAATTTGATGCAGTGTGCGGCGTATGGTCTGAGCATTAACAGGCTAACCCCCCACCCCTTCAACCTCTGCAGCAATGCTGGCAGCACTCATATGTCTATTTCCCAAACACAACCTCTGGATATGACGCTGAGCATGTGCACTCAACTTCTTTGGTCGACCATGGCGAGTAGAGGTCGATATATCGGGCCGATATTTGTCTTTTTTTAATATATCGGCATCGGCCGATATCCATGTTTAGTAGCGCCGATTTAAAGCCAGGCACGTCCGTGGGCAGCCCTGTGTTATTGGTGCGGTGGAATGTGCTGCTGCCACATGTAAATTGAAACTTTTGGAAGATTCAACAACAGTCCTGGGAGATAAAGGTAGCCTAAGGCTTAAATTCTGATATTTCCAAGTCCTATGGCCATATATTTACTATATATTACTAGTAAACTATGAAGTGTTGCTTCACTTAGTGAAAGAAACAACAGATAGCATAGAACCGTCGGGAACTGGCATAATACTACAGCTGGTTGAAGGTTCGCTTACTTGTAGTTAACTTTAAGGACTGTAGTCCAAAACTACCAGCAGCTTGCTTGCTAACATATTAGCCCCAATGTTATAAGTTCTGTATTATTTTTCCTGTATCGGTGTCAGAGAATTTCACTCTGTGCTTGGGGTGGAGAAGGCGGCAGCTCTCACAAACACTGCAGCGTGATTGAGAGCTACGTTACTCCGACAAATATTGGCAATATTAAGAGGATTTGGCATTTCCAATTAATGTAAGCCTGTTACATTCTTCTAGTCTATTATTATTACTATTAGGTAAGCTACTTTTATTATGAAATTAATATTATAATAAATTTGCCCCGCAATAATTTCACAGCGCATCACCGCATAACTGACGTGCTGTGAGGATAATAAAAGATTAGGCTTTCAGCTCCTCTTTGAAAATGTTTTAAACATTTTTTAGGTCTATTATACAATGAATTAGACCTATAATTACAATTATTAACAGTCTATAATATTTCCTAACACTGCAGTCATAAATGAAAATTAAGAGCAGCTTTAGGCTACTTCAAGCACCAACTTTAAAAAACAAAACAAAAAAAACAAGCTATTTAACACGTAATACTATTCTTCTCATTTGTTTCACTATATGTACGGGCCACAAGAGAAATAATGGAATAAATTAAGACATGTCTCTGAGAGAAAATGCTCCGTTAATGCAGTGTCAGGCAGCTCCGTCACTTTTACTTTCACTTTGAATACTGACCGAGGTTAAGCTTTTACCGGCATAACTTTTCCGCAAAGTTTGCACGTTGCTTCTTGTGTGATATCCATTGGCTCCCCTTCTTGGTTGAACCCCGAAGGAGGGGGAGGGGTTAGGCCTTGGACTGGGGGGGCCCCGCGGATTTGCGCTACGCCACTGCGCAGAAGTGTATGACATCTGTTCAGAAGCATGGTTTGATGCAGACAATAGCCGGGTTTCCATCCAACTTTGCATTAATGAAAATTCAGCTCAAGAATATGCACAGCAGTTATTATCCTCATTAAACCTGCCTAACGTTAACCGTCAAGAATGTCAGAAATCACTAAGAGTTTAGCACTGTCCTTGCATACGAGGCTGTGCAACATGACAAAGTTTTTAATTGATTTTTATTTATAAAGTTGTATTTATTTTATTTAAATGTATATTTAAGTTTACATTTATGTTCCAACAAACTTTAAGTTTACATTTATGTTCAAAATTCTGCTTGATAAATGCTCTAAAACTTTTATGTAAATCAAGTCAGTGTTCAATAAATGATGTTAAGTTTAGAAATGTTGTGCATCCACTTATTATTAGTGTGACATTTTAGCATGCAAATGAAGGGGAAAACTTCAAGATATCGGCCCTAAAAATCGGCAGCACATATCGGCCATCGGCTGACCCTGACCTCTAAACATCGGCATCGGCATCGGTTATAGAAAAACCCATATCGGTCGATCTCTAATGGCGAGGCCTGTTCTGAGTGGAACCTGTCCTGTTAAACCGCTGTATGGTCTTGGCCACCGTGCTGCAGCTCAGTTTCAGGGTCTTGGCAATCTTCTTATAGCCTACGCCATCTTTATGTAGAGCCATAATTCTTTTTTTCAGATCCTCAGAGAGTTCTTTGCCATGAGGTGCCATGTTGAACTTGGACATGTTGAACCAGTATGAGAGAGTGAGAGCAATAACACCAAATTTAACACACCTGCTCCCCATTCACACCTGAGACCTTGTAACACTAACGAGTCACATGACACCGGGGAGAGTAAATGGCTAATTGGGCCCAATTTGGATATTTTCACTTAGGGGTGTACTCACTTTTGTGGCCAGCGGTTTAGACATTAATGGCTGTGTGTTGAGTTATTTTGAGGGGACAGCAAATTTACACTGTTATACGAGCTGTACACTCACTACTTTACATTGTAGCAAAGTGTCATTTCTTCAGTCTTGTCACATGAAAAGATATAAAAAAATATTTTATCCTCAGTTTGCAAATGCATTGGTCTTCTACATATGAACGTAGGCCTATGCTACATATTATTTTAAAAGAAGGATCTTCATCCCGCCGTATCAGTCTCACCCATGCTTTCCTCTATTCTTGTTGTGTCGGGAAATCGTGAAAAGGGTGAGGGTAAGGGTGTTATTGTTTAGAATGAGAGCCGCCGGATCGCTGCAGTCACACCAGCAAGAGAATTTAGCCATTAGTTCTGATTGTGTTGTGATGTGACCGTAAGTAGCGATACACTGCTTTGCTTACCAGAAATAGGAAGTGTGATAAAGGTCTATTATAAGTCTATGGGACTTTTTTGCCCGCTTTTTCATCCGCTGTGCGAACATTCAAAGACCTGTTTGTTTTCACAGACTTTCCAGGCCTTTTTTGCTCTGAACATTCATCTTTGTGAAAACAGGTCTATAGGCTTCATTTTCTTTATGCACAATATACTTTTTTTTCTTTTGATTTTGGAGTAAACATTGGAGTTTAGGATGTTTCCACAAAAGTCCCCCAAATATTTAAAAAACATTAAGATCATTTAATTGAAATCATTTAATTAATCGATTTATTAAAGAAATAATCAACAGATTATTCAATTATCAAAATAAACATTAGCGGCAGCTTCAGATGACACACAGCTCATATCTCCATTGCTGTAAGTTACCGAAAGTGAAACCACACACACACAAAACCCCTTAGCATAGCAGCTCGAAGATTAAATAGTATTTAAATTCAAAAGTTCAGATGAGCACCAAAACCATTTAATCTGTAGGGAATGCCATAAACAGGCTGCACCCAAAAGTGGAAGTACTTCAAATTAGGGCTGCACAATTAATCGAAATCGAACCGAAATCGCGATTTGGCTTAGTGTGATTATGATATCGCAAAGCCTGTGATATTTTCAGATTTTTAATTATACAAATATGTACACAGCCTGTTAGTTAAGAGCGGCTTTGTGATCTGTAGTAAATGATGCTCCATCTGAAAGCACTGCTGGCTCAACCTGGCTTTTTCAGATCTCTTGAACTAATGGACAAAACAAGCTTGTGCAATTTACGTGCCCAGAGACAATGGAAAAACATACGGAGAGCATCAGCTTTTGTTTCTGCTCTAACAGCTGCAAGACTACGCCAAATGTGTAAGTGCATGTTAGAAATCAGGAATGGTGAAAGAACATTGTTCTTGGTACGTTTTTCTTCTTCAAACCAAACTTGGGTCTCCAGCCGATGAAGTTTAAATCCCGTCTGGCTAGCACGCTTCCCATAATGTTTACGCATGCAGTAGACGGAGAGTAGGCGGCCTTTTGCGCTGTTCGAACACATTAGACCATATGAGCGTTTCCACTATGAAAGCAATCCAGTCGAATGCATTTTTGACTACCTCTGGAAGTGGTCAAAAGTGGACAAGCTCAAAACGTTTAACACCCCGTTCACACCTGTATTTAGCGACGTCCACTGGTGATCTGATCGACCAAAACACATCTTAATAACAGATGGAAACAGGGCCTAACATACAAACTTTCCAAACATGAGAAGCGTTTATGAACCTCTTGTCCAACAAAAGACAACATTTAATAACATGTTTTTACTCCAAACTCACTTCATAACATCAGTCGAGTGTTTGAAATAGCATTTTGACTAACACTGGTTAGATTAGTTTAATTAGCATTGCAATATAAATATAAATATATAAATATAAGTATAAATATACTTTATTATTAGGTATTATGGAAATACCAGAGAAGGCTTGAAGAACACAAATAAACCATGTATTGTCATAGTCGTGTGTTTATTATATTCATGTTTAATCAATCAAAGTGTTTCTATCTTCTTTTTATTCAGTATGATGCCCATAGGGGATTTCCTGGAACGACGTGTGTTATATTACAGTACTTCTGCAAGACATATTTGTAGTATCTGCTAGGGCTGGACGATTATGGCCTACAATCAAAACCTTGATTAATTGAACATTTTACCTCGATTACGATTAATGAACGATTATTTTGTTTCTGTTTTTTTTTTCTTTTTTTGCCCTCATAGTTCACTGACAAGGTTTGTACTGTAAATATGATTGACTATTAAAGGTGGGATATTTTTTCCAATTGAAAGAGTGATCTGACATTACAGCTCACTATCAGCAGTTATTTTATCTATGGTTCGTAACATTTCTTACAGATTTCTGCTCGTTGTAAATCAGATAAAGATAAATTAGTACAGTACCAGTAAGTAATGAGAGCAATTGAGTGTGTGAATTAGTCATACCCTCTCTCTATTAATTGTGAAGCTGTGGGTTGTAAATAGTTCCTTCAAAAGTAGAAAAATATATGCTACAATAACTTTTGAGTTTCTAAGCTACTTTAGTGATAAATCACAGGACAGCGCTGACAAATAGTTTCTGCGTTACTCTGTGTGTGTGTCTGTTTGTGTGAGTGTGAGTGCCACAATGCAGCTGCGCGAGCATGGTAGCTTGATATAATAATACACATCCAATTGTCTAATCGCTTGAATGTCCAAACTGGCAAACTGTAATATACCGTTGACTCCGCGTTCACCTGCGTGTTGACTAGACGGGGCGGAGTCACGTGGCAAAATTGGGAAAATGGGAAAATTACGTTGGTTAGAGGTTCTGAATTTCAGTTTCGATTACTTTTCGATTAATCGTCCAGCCCTAGTATCTACTCAATCTGCTTTTATTTCTGTAAAATAAAATTATTATTATTATTTTCTAATTATTATTGTTATATTTATCCTTAAATACTCTATTTTTATTTTTAATAATGAAAGTTATTACAATAATAATATTTCTTATTTGGTTTAATATTTTTATTTAGCAATAATGATAATAATAATAATAATAATTATTATTACAATTTGGTCCAAAATTTTGTGCTATATTATTTTGACTAATAATATATTATTAGTCAAATTAATATATTAGTACAAAATGTTGGGCCAAATTGTGCAGCCCTACAAACAAGCAAAACAAACCTGGTATTGTTTTTTTGTTTTTCATTTGTTTTATAATTCGCAAATCAAATTTTAACCAGAAAAATCGCAATTCAATTTGTTCTCCAAATCATGCAGCCCTACTACAAATCTCTTCCAAAATTTACAACAGCACCATAAACTGCAGTATGAAGAGTGGGTTAAACTTGCTGCTGTAATGTAAAGCCTTCACAGCTCGAAAAGACTTCTGCCCTAAAACAAACTGCTTTGCAGTCTACATTTACCCATTGTGTCTTGAACATTTAGCCTACTTCATACAAAATACCAAGATATATATCACATATTCAGTCTAAAAATACAGAGATATGATTTTTGGCCCATATCGCAAAGCCATAGGGCCAGATTTACTAAACAGGACAAATTAGCGTGAGAGGGCAATTCCACAAATGCGCGCCGATGGGAATGGCAAGTTTTGCACGTGATCTACTGCTGACGTGCAAATTAAAGAACACAGATGCAGTTAAATCATTTACATAACGACCAACACAATCTACCAAGAACAGTGCAAATTAGCATTGGATCGCAAATAAGCTTGATGTCTAGAAAACTCAGTCTACGCCTTTTCAGCGCTAATTTTGCACTGCATGTCCTTAGTAAATCCCAACAATAGTTTTTTAATGCCGAAAGAGGGATTGTGCTGGTGCAAGCTGTTAGTAAATCTGGCCCCTAATGAGCAAAACATGATCTTTAAAATATGCTGATATGGCAGTGGACAGCAGAAGAGAGCAAGGGGGGTTATCTGTGATGGACTCACCAGCATCATTGGCGTCATCTAGTTTGGGAATTCCTTTAATCTTGCTGTGTTTGACAGAGGAGCATTTCTTGTTCAGCTGTGTCTGAGCCTTAAACTTCACCCAGTTCAGAATGCTCTCCACAATACCACAGTTTGTGGCCTATGATGGGATAAATAGCTCAGATATTACCACAACTCAATGGTTATTGAAGACGGCATTAAATCAAAATCGACCCAGTTGATATTCTAAATACATGTTACGTGTGGTCTTGTGCACCACTCATTGGTCACAACTTCAGTTTCATGCCGACTTTAATACATGCAATTATTTTTATGTCCAGAAGCTTTTGATAATGAAAGGGAGTCTAAAATTAAAATGTGAAACATTGAGTGCAAAGTTTTACTGTTACAGTAAGTGCAACATTTCATATAAACCATGGAATTGAAATCAGCATCAGAATCAAGATAAGAGATAATCTCACACTTACAGCTCTGATGAATTTCTCAGAGAGAGCACATTTGGAGCCAAAGCTTTTGGTCTGTAGAGTCATATTCTCCTTGGTCTGGGAATCAAAGGTTGGGTTCTCGATCAGGGCATTAACAAACACCCACAGATGGTTTTTAACCTGAAATTTTAAAAATATATATATTTTCTTAGAACAGTTGAAATAGTGAATTCTTAGCACCCAACATCTTAAGAGACGGAAAAAGTGTCTAAATAGATATTATATGTTATAAGTGTGTTGAGCAGTGGATATACACCTGGAATGGTTTCACAGAGACTCCAGCTTTGTTCTTCTTCTTCACCACTTCAATCAGTTTTGCTACTATTTGGTCCACAACATAGTCAACATGTCTTCCACCCTAAGATATCACACAGCTCATGAGTATTATATGACTTTAAATAAAGAAGCATCTTAGTTTTTATCAGGGTTGGAGCTGAACTCTGCAGGACTGTGGCTCTCCAGGATCCAATTTCACCACCCAAGGTCTAGGCAATCAATAATTTCTTCTGAAGAGATCACTTCATAAGATGACAGATTTTAATTTAAGCTTTTATTTATAAATAAACATTGATCAATTACCATTACAATTATCTTAAATATTGGCTCACTCAATGTATTTGTGTTTTTACAATGGGGTAGCTTGATTTCAAACTGTAAACTGAATTTAAAAAAGACAAGTAAACAGTAAAAAAATGAGAACATAAACAAATTACTAACAATAGCACAAATAAAGCACGAAATCTACGGGAATAAGTAGAATTATGCACGATCATGCGCCAAAATTTAGACCCGGTCACACCAACACTATTTAACTGGAGTGAATGTGATGACTGAATGTAAGGAGGAGGGTGCGTGTCAAACCACTGTAGGAGAGGAGAGCAAGAAAGCGCAGCTGGTATCGGTGTATCTATACTACATTGTATTGGTATCGTTTCAGATATTTCAGTGTCGATACGTAATGAAATATCGCTTATTTTTGACAACACTAGTTGGTACAACCCTCTATACGTTGCATCTTTAAATTCATCCCCTTTAAAGCACCACTGCTATACTAAAACTGTCAGATTGGGGTCTGGCATACTTAAAGCTAGTTTAATTATACAGAGGTTTCAATTAACTAGTCGTTTAGACAGCCATCTGGCAATTCTGAAAAATATGTAGTTTTCTACATCCCTCGTTTCAGGAATAAGTAAAAGTGTGTTTCAGAGACCTTGGTGGTGGCAATGCTGTTGACGAAGCTGATTTGTTGGAAGCCCTTCTCGCTCATGGTGAGACACACTTCCCAGCGCTCATTCACCGTCTCATTCACCACTTTTAGAGCAACTCCCGTCTCATCCAGTTTATCCTTCACATAGAGATCCACATAACTGCGGAAACCATTCACCTGCAGCACAAGACACAAATACATGCTTATGAGAGAGACGACTGTCTAGAAATGTTTGTCTGTCTTTTAAATTTAAAAGTAAAACCTCATCACACTGTTGTCTAGAAAGCTCTTTTTTACTTAAGGAAATGACAGGTGACTTACAGGTAGCTTCTTTCCATTAAGCATGACTTTGATGCCCCTACAAGAGCCGGCCACATCATACGCTCTGCGTGTTAGCAGAGCCATAATGTCCTTGTCCAGTTTCTCCATCTTGAATTTGGCCAGGTCAGGCTGGAAGGTGACACACGTGAAGTCTTCCCCTTCAAAGTACTTGATCTTCGCCTCACTGGTCTTTCCCATGTTCTCCTGCCATGTCTTTGGGAGAGATGGGCGAAGAAAAACTTTAAGTAAATGTGTAAGACTTCAAGATAGCCACTATTTTATCACAACCACAGCATACAGTATTTCTTGTATTCCAAATCACCCTTCAGTAAAACGGCTGTACCTGTTTGAAGCTGCGTTTGTACTCCTTGCAGGCTGTCTCCACTGTAAACTTTAGGCTGAATATATTACACAGTTTAGCACCATATCCATTCCTGCCACCTGAAACAAGTTTGATACAATCAGCTGAACACTCATTGTAAGGGGCAAATGCATGTCACATTCTTACTGGTCCTCTTAGCAGCATGAAAAACAAAGCTTGGTTCCATCCGGACTGCGAGACAATCACAACGGTTGCGCTTTTTTACTAATCCTACAATTAAAATGTAAGCAGTGCGTCAAAACAACGGAGCCATACACACCACAAGCGTTCAGGGGGATTTATGAAAATGATCTTTCGCCGCTAGATGTGGTAATATTTGTATCTAGCACCAAACGCCCTTCATTTAAACCCTTTCCGCTCCACGCTTGTTGCTCCTCTCTTCCGCTAAAAGAAATTCAGATTTATTTAATAACAATAGCGAAAACGTGGTGAGCAGCAATAAATTGATACTTTCAAAATAGATAGGCTTTTAACAAAATAGATCAATACTTTCACTAAAACGTGGCAGAAAATGAGAATGCAGTAAAGTAAAAATATTTTTATCTTCATGACTCTGACAATTCAAATAAACTAGGTTTGTGACAAGTTAACGTGTTGCCTTTAGACAATAAATAGACAATTACTAGTTATAGTAACTCTGTTTTCTTCTCATGATGAGGGTGTTTTATGTATATTGTTTGTTTGTGGTTTAAGGAAAATATATAAATAAATTGTCCACTTCACCATTTTAAATTTTAAAAATTTCCCTTAAAGGGATAGTTCATCCAAAAATGAAAATTCTGTCATCATTAACTCACCTTCATGTTGTTTCAAACCCATAAGACTTTTGTTCATCTTTGGAACATAAACAAAGATATTTTTAATGAAATCTGAGCGATTTCTGTCCCTCCACTGACAGCCCTCCATCACTTTATATGATAAACAGATTGAATGTAGGCTTTTATTCACATACATTGATCAGCGAACATAAACAGAAGCTTAACCAAACCTGCTTGACGTGCAAAAACAAACCTCTTGCAGAAGCTCAAACGTGCTGCGTAACACAGAAGAATGAACCTGACTGGTTCTCGCACGTCAAGCAAACATGTTTGAGCTTCCTGACGTGTGAGTTGATGAAAGTTTATATATGAATAAAATAAATAAAATTTAATCTGTTCATCATATAAAGTGTTAGTGTCTCTTCAAAAAATTTAGAATAAACCACTCAATTCATAAGGATTAGTTTTATGATCTCTTTATGAACTTTTTGAAGTGTCAAAGTGTCAGCGGCGTAGCTGTCAATGGAGGAACAGTAATCGCTCAGATTTCATTTAAAAGTGTTCTGAAGATTAACGAAAGTCTTACAGGTTTGGAACGACATGAGGGTGAGTAAATGATGACAGATTTTTCATTTTTTGGTGAATTAACCCTTTAGAAAAGAACCCTGAACCCTATTTTTCTCATTCACAAGCCCTTCTATGTCCCATATATCTGGTTGTAGAAATAATAATATAAAATCTCCCCTTACCTTTTATTATTCATATAATTCATATCATATTCATAATTAAATACCCCTGCTCTGTAATCTGTTAATATTGGCACCGTAAAACATGCACTTCTTACGTGTTTAGTGTGAAACAGGCCTAAGCATAGGCGTAATTGCGGGTGGAACGGGTGGGACATGTTCCCACCACTTTTTGCCAGGGTCAGTATTGTGCCTACCACTTTTTGAAACATCTCGCAGCACGGATATATACTAATACAAAAGAAACATCTCTAGTTGATTAGCAATTCGTTCATTTGTGTTAAATAATAGGTGATCTGGTGCTGGGATATGTTGTTTTTGAAATCATGTTGAGTGTTCGTTGCCACTGTTATCAGTGGCGCAACAATGTTCTCTTGGCGGTCCTGCACACTGCGCAGTCTTCACACGGACGAGCGCTTCAAACTATCACTTAACGCTGTTACGGCTGGAGACTATTCATTCTGGTGAAATCACAAAACAAAATGCACATAAACGTGTCCCTGCTCTTGATATACAATCACAGATGAACATCTTTGGTTTTAATGAGAAAAAAATAAAATAAATTCAGGACAGGACAATCTAATACTAAATGCAGTATTAATACTAAATGTATTTATTGGCTAATGTAAATACTCTCGAGACTAACGATATATTGTATTACAGTAGATGTAAGGATGAAACTATCATATTAAACATGAGGTCTATGTCAATAAATATTGTGCATTTATTATTGTAATGATACAATTATAATACACATTCTTATACAGTCTGCACTTCATTCTAGAGAGCTTTTATGATATTAACATGACACACCATTTAAAGATTATTCCATTCAGTTCGATGATAATTTGACATAACTGAAATGTGTACATTTTGAAAACTGACTGGATCTTATTTTGATTGTAAACCTTAGTGTTACATATTGCCTTGGTTTGTTTTATGGACTTTTATTTTGTAGTGTTTTGTTCCCATTGTTCCTGTTTTCTGTCTTCCTGTGTTACATTCGACAGGGTCCCTACGCAGTGTTCACTGCTCCCTACTCCCCGAGCACGGTATGTCAGTTGACGTGGACTTCACTGACAATAATCGCTCATTTGGGACGCCCTGCAAACGTCATCAAAGAAAGTCAATGACGGTGTCGCGCAGATTATGATATAACATAAATAAATAGATATTATAATTTACAATAAAATTGACTCTTAACAGATTTGAAACTGTAACTGTCATGCCATATGAAAATAAATTCTAATTTGGTTTACTGTATAAATGTATTCTTAATCCATGGTTTGGGTCTCATCTCGTGTGCTTTCTTTTCCACACGCAGCCGCATAGTAAACACTCCTGAGGTAAATAAAGTAAAATAAAAAATGACAGCCTCAGCTGCTTTTCAACACTTTAACTTTGTCATGCCTATTCATACAATAAAATATGCAAATGTAACACTCATCGCCATAACCATTCATACTTTCATTCGTATAATAACAACATTTATGAATACTCAAAACGCAAACGTAAATTCCTCCATCGCAGAGCACTTAAAAAACAATGGTGCGCAATGACAATTGGGTGATTTTACCTCTCTACTTCCTGTGAAGTGACGTATCGATGTTCCCTTATTCCCTATGTCATTCGCAGTGCCCTTCAAACTGAACATGTTCGCACCCTTCGGATTAGAATCTCACTTAAGGTGGCGAAATACCCTGTGAAGTCCACTTCGCAGTCCACTTACGATCGAATGGAACGCACCTTCTTTAGTTCCTGTTTCCTTTGTTTCATTGCCTACATTGTTAGTTTCTGTAGTTACCCTCAATAGTTTCCAAAATAAATAATCACCTTCACCTGTCCCTTGTTAGCCCTTGTATTTATACCCGTTTCAGTTGTCTGTCCGTCATTGTTCTTACACGTCTTCACTCTTTGTGTAAGCTGTTGCATTCCTGGTTGCTCCCTGTTTGGATTATGTCTCTGGCTTGGATTATCTTTGTTTGTGTGTGTGTGTTTTTAGAATAAAATGTGCTTTTTTTTCTTTTGAATATACTTTTTGCTGCATCTGGATTCTCACTTCTCTTCCTCCCTGCTCATACGTAACACTTAGAATATAAACTGTTCAATCTTCCAGATCTAGTCTGCTTCATTTCAGCATTTTGTACTCCGTCATATCTGTATTGAAAAAGATCATGTTGATAAAAAGGTTTATAGTGCATTTTTGCCTCACACTGTGTTCAGCATCTCTTCAGCTTGAGTGAGGAAATGTCAAGAATTATCAAGGCCTAATTAAAAAGTTTGTGTGCACACCAATTCTGCACTATTTTTAATCAAATTTATAATTTACAATTGATTGTTTTAAATATGATTAATTGTGCAACACTGCTCAATCCGCTAGACTGCTTGTCCTTTCTGTGACAGACAACAAGTTCAATAACCAGCACAACATGAGCTACCAACAAAAACAAATTCCAACACAGAGGAGTTTTTGAAGATGCACCATTGCATAATCGCAGTATTAATAGGGTGTGCTTGTTTTACCTGTGACTTTTTTCTCATTGTCATCATAGTTGCTAGAGGTGAGGAGGTGTCCAAAGATCAGTGCAGGCACATACATCTTCTCATCTTTGTGTTCAACAACAGGAATTCCCTTCCCATTATTCCACACGGAGATGATGTTGGACTCTCTTTTAGGACCAGGAGGACAATGTAAAGAAACAGAATTCAATTATGTTTTCCAACAAGATATCACTGTTCCTACTATATTATTCAAATATATTTAAAACTCTCTTAAACTGTAGTATTCCATCCTGTGTTTAAGAAAAGGGTAGTATACAAATCACTTGCCTAGAACAGTTTAGCATTATAAAAATATTTGTCCACAGAAAGTGAATAAATCTGCAAGGGTATCTATCACAGACAGAGGCAGAGTGTGTGTGTGCTTGTGTACATGGTTTATGAGGACAAAATTCTGTATATTGATATTGGTATTACAACGTAAACGATTGTCCCCGTAAACCAAACATACAAAACTGTAAAGCTTTGGAATATAATCTTTTTTATGATGTTCATAGATAGGAGAGAGGCTGTCATGTAATTTGACATATCATAAAGTTTGATAACAGCTGGTAAATAAATAAGCTGAATGAGAAAGTGTTTTAAATGTGTGTATTATAATTAAAGATTTGGAGGTCAAGATGCATCGTGATGCATGGAGAATCGTTTTACAATCGAATAGTTACCGTCTGAATCTGAATTGAATTTGTGAGGCAAGTGAAGATTCACACCTCTGCTAAATTGTTTTTTTTTATTCAAAAAACACCACAAGGTTTCTGTAAGTGTTATGTTTAGGGGTTAGTTTAGGGTTAGGGATTGAAAATGTGATAAGCTCAGTATAAAAACCATTACGTCTATGGAGAATCCCAATAAACCACATATGCAATTGTGTGATGGAGGTGAAGTGAATGTGAAATGAGCAGCCATGGGACTTTATTAGATCATAACACCCACTGCCTGCTCTCCCAAGAATCAATCACATCAACATTTCGCCACTGCAGTAGTCAACTGCCAGCACCAACATCTACTTGATACAAGAGCATTTAGAGTCAGAGTCTTTAATCAGAGCAGATGTGAATAAGAGTGTTAAAGCTGCACTCACGGGTCAATGGTGATTTTGATGGTGGTCATGTTCTTGTCTCTTTGTTTGTTATCAGCTGCATTGACTGATGGTAAAGAAAATCACTTGTTACAGCATGAAAGATCAAAGACATTTATCATCCAGATATATTTTGTTAGAAAATAGCAGATTAGCTATTAAACAATCATAATAGTGATAATGTATATATTATTATTACTACTCATAGTATTAATAAGAAAAACAATGCATTTCAAAATCTGAAAAAAACATATATTATAGTACTTATTTAGTACAGCAATATTTACTTTACTATATATAGCCTAATATTACTAAAACATTTTAATATATGAAAAAAGCCATGCTGAGACTTATGTGAACATTTTTGAGTAATGATGCAAAACAATTTTGTTGAATCAGTTTTGAATCGATTCACCGAAATGAAAAATGAACAAAACTTAAAAACTCATATGTCATTTTTGTTACTTAAGTTTACAAGAGACAAACTACAAAAACTTCTCTGTGTCTTAATGCTTTTAAACCTGCAAGTTGTGAGACGAGAAAGGATTGAAAAACTGACTGGAACAACATAATGGTTGAATAACATGAAAAACATAGATAACTTCTGAACACAGTTATCAGTGAACTGCTATAAATATATAAATATAAAGTTTAATGAAGACTACTGAACAATGAAGTGAAATAAATGATCACTAAACAACCCTAATTTTTGTTCACTGAAAGGAACATAACAGAAATCTTACCAAGGATCTCATCAAAGATTTTATATAATCCAGGGACGAACGTGATCTCCCTCAAGTTCATTCCAATTTCTTCATCAAAAACCCACATTTGCTGTAGGACACACAATCACTTGAGTATTATGTAAAGAAATTAAAATGCATTTGATGGCACTGAAACAAGCTTTGAATCAGTCAGTTTAACATTTACTTCAACAGTGATTCTAAATTTCAATAACTTGTTTCTGTCTTAAAATGAGTTTCATTATAAAAGGTTGGGTTCACATTTTCCTGAATGTCAGTCTAAATTTTAGACTGAATATCTAATATTGATCCTGATCAAAGTTTTCTCTTACCTGAGTGACGGGTTCCACAGAGCCGATATAGGTGTCTGGACGGAGGAGGATGTGCTCGAGTTGAGTCTTCTTCTGGTAGATGCGCTCCACTGACATCTTCTTAGAGCTCTCTTTCTTGACCGCCTCACTCTTCCCTGCATCTCCCCGGCCGTTCACTTCCTCTTTCTTCGCACCATTGTTCTTGTCAAAGAGGGTCTGTTGTTAGATACATCCATGCAACTTTGTTAAACTTGTCCACGGCTATCAAATGGTTCTCTCAAAAAGTTTGCGAACCTTTTCATTGTTTTTGATGTTGGAATTATTTTACAGAAACAAAAGGTAGCTGAAATAGTTGGTTAATCATCTAGATGGCCTAGATTCACAGTTGCTTTGCAAATATACTTGTGCAATAGATAATCTCTGTAAACTCTATAAATGTATGTACTAGTGTATTACCAATCTGTCTGTCTTGTCGGTCTGTAGTTTGTTGAACTTACTCTATAATCTTTTAACATGTCTATGATTGGAAAAAAAATGGTACTCTTTTCAAAATGGTGAAATGTCAGTGCTTTATAATACTCTCTGTATTTCCTCTGCATTTTACTGGTTGTTATTTCCTAGATTGCACTGAATTAACATGTCAGAAATTCCAGTGACTTTAGACACACTCATTTATTAAGTTGTCGTTATAGCAGAATCTGACTAATAATAATAATAATAATAAGTTTTATTTACATAGCGCCTTTCTAGAGCTCAAGGTCGCTTTACATTACAGTTACAGTTGCACTTGGAAGCAATAAACAAAAATGACAATAAACAGACAATCTAACTGTAAATATAATCTGTAAATCTGTAAATAATCTGTAAATCTAATGTGTAACATAACATGTTAGGGTCGACATTATATTTACTAAGTCTAATAACATCACTTGCAAAAATCTACACATCATATATCTGTTAAGATCAGTAATTTAAACTCATAGTATTAGTAACCTAGTTCATTAGAACTGGCCTGGGATCAGTTCTTATAATTAACATCTATCCTTCCATGGACAGCCCTATTGTTGTGGCTTTGAGTGATCAAACCCAAATAAGCCCTTCCACCCTGTCCCGGTTTAAGATCAGCACATAATTTTAGACTTTTGGTTGTAATAGAGCAACAGTCTGTGTGTGTAAACATCGCATGTGTAAGTTTGACTAACAAAGATGAGAAAGTTGAAATCAGTGGAAAGAGTTATTCACTGCTGAGAATCAACACAAAAGAACTTCCTCTAGATCACCACGAAGAGCTTCACAAATCATCATCTTCATACACAAATTGATGATTAAATGTGAGGTATTTAAAACGGGTGTTAAGCAAATGGATATAATGTGCACTGCATGAATAATAAAGAGATGCAGATGAGTCTGTGAGCTTTATGTTGTACTGGATGAATGTTGCAGCTAAAAGGCTAAAGAACATGCGTGCGTACACACAGTGGTTATACATTTTAATACGCGAAGACTGTGCGTAATAACACATGAATTACAATGTTAGTAATCATATATGACTTACCACCCAGGTTAAGCCCCCGCTTCCCGCTGCACCGTTAGACATTTTCTATTGTGTGTGCCCAGAAAAACAATCAGGATCTGTCCATATGTGATCTCCAAACGCCTCAAACGCCGGGCACCATCCGGGCTGGGTTCCCGTGGTTTCTCTCTCCTTTGTTTATTTACTGCTGTGCTGGAGGTGAGGTTCCGCGGGCTGGTTTCATGGAGGAAGTGCGTGCGCTTCTACGTGACTGTTCCTCGGCTATTGTTAAAATCGACCACCGGCGCCTGCTCAAGGCCTAGTGCTCTAACTAAGACTTTTAAATAGCTCCTTAATATTAAAAGATGTTTAAAAAACTGCGTAATTACATGCTAATAAAGACAAAATAAGGTAATAAATGATACACATACATTTAATTTTTCGTTTGCTAAGAAGGAATATTGCCACATTAAAAGGATTTCCATTCAATAACAAACAGCCGCGGCGTTCGTCCGGCTACACCATTCGCATGGCGACATGCCCCCATAGCTCCACCCGACCAATAGGATGCCAAAGAATCTGAGGCGCCGGCATTTCAACCAATAAGCAGTATGGTCTGCGTCGTGCAGCGTCACGCACTTTAAATTTCGGGAAAAACTGACTTGTCTCGTCGTTGCCACAAACCCAAATGACCAGATGGTGCGTTTTTTGGAGTCCTCCTTACCTCGACTAGAGTTGTCCCTGGAAATGTCCCCGTTTTACATCACGTTCAAAACAACCCCCAAATACACTACAAAAAGCCCGACCAACATAGGCTGCTGCGTGTACAGCAGTAATTATTTTTTACAAAAAGAGAGGGCTGCAAGCTACACTCATTGTTGGGTCACGAGACGAGTGTAAGCACTGTTGTCATACATTTTTAAAAAGTAATCGGTTTCAAGGTAGTCACATACTAACTAGGCTACTCCTGTTAAAGTAATACTGTTTACTGTGCAGGGCCTGGGTGTCTATACCACGTGGGTGAAAGTACACCCATATGAAGAAATAAAAAAAGAATAATAAACTAACCAATTACACTTGCAACAATTACTTCCTTCATACTCTGGGACCATGATTTCAACATGAAATGCAAAATTTACTTTTATCTGAAAAGAGGACTTTCGACCACTGTTCACTGTCCAGTTCTTTTTCTCCTTAGCCCAGGTAAGATGCTTCTGACGTTGTCTCTGGTTCAGAAGTGGCTTGGTAGTCCTTTTCCTGAAGATGTCTGAGTGTGGTGACTCTTGATGCGCTGACTCCGGCTTCATTCTACTCATTGTGAAGCTCTCCCAAGTGTTTGAATTGGCTTTACTTGACAGTATTCTCAAGCTTGCGGTCATCCCTGTTGCTTGTGCACCTTTGCCTACCCAATTTCTTCCTTCCAGTCAACTTTGCATTTAATATGCTTTGATATACACTCTGTAAACAGCCACCCCATTCAGTAATGACCTTCTGTGACTTACTCTCTTTGTGGAGGGTGTCAATGATTGTCTCCTGGACCATTGCCAAGTCAGCAGTCTTCCCCATTAGTGTGGTTTCAAAGAACAAAAGATACCCGGAATTTATACTGTAGGGATGGTCATTTAATGAAACTCAAATGTAAATATTCTAATATTTTGAGATACTGGATTTTGGACTTTCATGAGCTGTACGCTCTAATCAACAAATTTAAAAAAAAAAAAAACTTTTGAAATGTTTTACTTTACATGTAGGGAATCTAGAATATATGAAAGTTTCATTTTTTAAAATAATTTACAATAAAAAAATGAACTTTTTCACGATATTCTAATTATATGACCAGCACCTGTATTTGAGTAAATGTAATTAGTTACTGTACTTAAGTATCTTTTTGGCTACTTTGTAGCTGTACCAAGTAGGCTATCAAAGATATTGGCAACTTTTACTCTCTACTTGACTACATCTTTGAGCAAGTAAATGTACTTTTTACTCCACTCCATTTGTGATGAGTAATGCAATTACAAATTAAATTTTTCATGGCACCTAACTTTTTCTGAAGCAGTTTGTTTTTGATATAAAGAAGCGATATTGCCATCTAAGGGCATTGAAGGTATATCTTGTGCGTTTTGCCTTTACTCACCCAAACGGTAACACTTTATAATAACCACATGCTATGAAGACGTTAAAAGGTTAAAAGACGTTTAAAAGGTTGTGTCGACCTTGATTTACTGAAATATTGAGGTGTTCAGTTTTATTTTGATTTTAGAAAATAAACTTGATTTCTCATCTTACAAATCAATTGTTTCTTATTTTCACTGGCATGTCTGTCAGGTGAGGATTAGTGGATCTCTGAGGCTACATTCAGCATGAGTAAAACACTTAAGTACTGTTAAAATCAAATACTTTAAGACTTTTACTCAAGTCGTATTGGAATTGGTTACTTGTAACTTGTAGTTGAGTCATTTTCGATGTAAGGTATCTGTAGTTTTACTTAAGTATGGTTTTCAGGTACTCTTTACACCTCTGCCTAAAATGCAAAATAAGCCTAATTAGGGATGCTGAAGGTCTAGCCTATTTCCAAAAACACACACAAAAAAAAATAACATTTGAAGGTAAAAAAAAAAAAAAACGTTTAAATTATCTTATACAGTATACTTACAGTTTGTGATATACTAAATACAATTAGTAAAAGGAGGTTTTTGTAATCCGCTAGATGCCGCTAGTGTCACACAAACAACATACTTCACCTTTAAACGTATCAGTTTATCAAACACCATTGCGTCAATTTAATTGTAGAAGTATTTTTTAAACTAATGATTAAAAATATGTATAACATAAGTATTAGCAGCCTATTAAAAATAAAAAATAAAATGTAATTATAATAAATATAAGTAGGCTATAATAAATAAAAATATCAGTATTCTTTAAAAAATAAGTTGAAATTGTGCAAACTGATGACTCTTAACAAATGCACAGACTATTGATTAACATCCTCTGATAGGCCTAGTTACAGTAGCCTAGGACTGTCTTAAACAAGTTTTGACATGTTTTCGTAAAAAAAAATCTCGATGGAAAAAATGAAATAGGCCTACTATGAAAATAGTTTTATAGTTATGATTTTTTCCTCATTTGGTTAAGTCTAGTTAGTTTTGTATCAAATACAATATGATTTTTGGTGATCGAGATCTGGCAGCAGCTCATTTTTCCTCTTGGGCAAGCTATCAGCTTACAGCTTATCCTGCTTATGAAATTCACCATAGGCCAGCAAACCAATGAGAACGTGGGACAATGATGACGTTCCATAACAAAAGCGGGAAGGCGCATAAGCTGCTGTAGATCAGCTTACCCGGAAGTCTCCGTAACTGGCAGATTTAAAGAAAATTACCGTTGTTTGGAAAATAAATCAATTATGGATAGTTAAATATGCATTTATATATATATATATATATATATAAAACGGTTAGTTCCTATCCTTGATTCTTGATTTTGATTGGCTATGACCGCTTCACCCAACGCCTCTGTGTATCACACAACACCCTTAGCAACCACTCTTAGCAACGTAAACTGTTTGTTCTCAGTTGATATTGTTCATTGAAGCTAACTGTATTATGTAGAACTAGAAGATGTGAGAAAGAGATCGAGTGAGCGAGTTTATTACCTGCATTCAGATTTAGCATTTTCCTTCAGGTTAGTCATGTTCATAATAAAAATCTGTTTAAATGTCTGATGTATTATCTTGTCCTTTTAACTGTTAAGGGGTTTTCTGACAGCGCTAGTCAAGGCATTTGTCAGTTGCGTCTTGTTCCGTGTTCACAACAATTCAATCTTTTTAATGTAAAAGTCTTTGCTACTGACTGACATACTCATAAAGACAGTCTTTGTCGCCATCTAATGGCGTAATAATGTAACTTCTGTTGCTGTTCACGGTCAGGGACTATTTTTCCGGCGGAAGTTTACATGAAAGTTGCATTGATACATATTTTTGGCTTTAATATTTGTATTGTGTGGTAACCGTTTTATAAAAGCAATAAAGTACTTGAGGCAAGTGCTGTATCGTGAATAAGTCACAGCTGAAGGGGTTGCAGCACCTTTCAACGCCTTTCAGCCGTGACTTATTCACAGTACAGCACAGCCTCTCGTACCTTATTGCTTACATATATATCACTCACATATATATATATATGCTCCTTTATATGTAGTTTATACTGTTTGTGATTTTTCAGTCTAGCTAGTTCGAAAAATATTGTTGGTGCGTAGTTTGATAAATTTATATCTCACACAAATTAACCAAAACAACATGTAATTTCACTTACTATAAGTTGGGTAATTCACTCACTATTTCACTTATTATAATCTTGGTAGGGTTGAATGGTTGAGTTGAATGGCTCGATGAATGCAAAAGAAAAAAAAAAAAAAAACAGAAAATGCAATGAGGCTATCTTTGTGAATTCTGAAATGTGTAACACAAGAAATATAGTTTTTTACACATTTTGAACATTTTGGTTTCTAAAATAATGGCTATTAGCAGAACTATACAGAAATAAATTAATATATCAACTATTAACATGTCAACTACTCTAACATACCTTTGGAGTTTTCACTCTAAAGAACATGCAAATTGTACTTTTAGACTTTTCTGGCAGCACTATTGGGAGAATGTGAAACTTCGTGGTGTGTTCACATTTTGGGTTCAACATGCTTGCCTGTACATAATATTTTTTATAAATAAGGTGTGTAGTATACTGAATTTGTTTTTAATGTCACTGTTTAAGTACATTACAAACAAAAAAATCTGTCCTTCGGATGAGAGATTAAACCGAAGTCCTGACTCTCTGCGGTCATTAAAAATCCCAGAATATCCTTCGAAAAGAGCAGGGGTGTAACCCCGGCATCCTGGCCAAATTTGCCCATTGGCCTATGTCCATCATGGCCTCTTAATCATCCCCATATACTGATTGGCTTCATCACTCTCTATCAATAAGCTGGTGTGTGGTGGGCATTCTGGCGCAATATGGCTGCCATCGCAACATCCACGTGAATGCTGTACATTGGTGGTGGTTGAGGAGATTCCCACTTACATATGTAAAAGGCTATGAGTACCCAGAAAAGCGCTATATAAATGTAACAAATGAAATGAAATGAAATGAAATTAAAAAATACTGGCGGGCAGTAGAGGAAAGTTTTGCCCTCCAGGTCAGCGTTCCTATACAGTGATGTCACATGAAAACTATGAAGGAGAAAAGACAATTACAATTTCTTTTTCATGGCAACTTTAAAAAGGGGTATAAAGGCATAGCATACAAGATTACACTAGATTTTCTGTTTTCTTTAGATTAATTAAGAGTTAATTTCTATTTATTTCATGTGATGTGTCAGGGTCACGCTAGGCTCTCCAGTCACACCCACACAGTGCTCACTTTCCTTGAGTTCAAATCACCGTCACCTGTTCCTCATCACCAGTACTAAACACCTGATGTACTCGTTACATCAGAAGAAGAATGGCATCTACGCTAATATTATTCTTTCTGGTTATCCCGAGGTTCACCGTAGTCAACCGGATCCAGGCCGTATCCAGGTGAGACCAAGGACCTGCGCCTTGACACGACCACAACGCAGCCCTGAAGTATCAGCAGAGATTGAGTCAACTAGATCATCCACTGTGAGGGCCTCATCGACACGACAGCCACGACACAGTTCCTCAACAGCCGTGATGAATACGATCCTCAATTGGATGGAACTGAATAAATACTTTGAATGTTGCGATCCTGTCGGACTTATGATAGCTACCTGAATCGTAACAAAGCACTGTTGGCCAGAGGAGAACTGGCCCCCCGACTAAGCCTGGTTTCTCCCAAGGTTTTTTTCTCCATTTAAACACCTATTTGCCACTTGTCTGCCACCTGATGTCACCTGATGGAGTTTGGGTTCCTTGCCGCTGTCGCCTTTGGCTTGCTTAGTTGGGGACACTTGACATTTGACTTGACATTTGATATTCAACAGTGCTTTGATCTGCCTGCATTGACACTATTCTTTTAAGAGCTGCTGTGCAGCCAAATAATGTACCAGTTATCAATGTAAAGCTGCTTTGACACAATCTACATTGTAAAAAGCGCTATATAAATAAAGGTGACTTGACTGACTTGACTTAAAGCGCACACCTCTCATTCAGTCATTGTCTGGCCTTGAACGTGGAAACAAACTCCTTACCTGCTTTACTTATCTTGGTGGATCAGCTAGTAAGCTTTGTTTCTCTCCTTTTTCGACTCTCCTGTGTTTCCTTTGTCTCTCCAATGATCTCCTTTGTCTTTACTCATTCTATACTCGCATGTTCTTCAAGAGATGTGCACTTTGCCTAGTTTTTCTACCATCATCACTGCACATCAAGCACATTTTTTGTAGAAAACGTACTTCTGAAACAAATAGGCAACTGGGCCTTCGCATGAACACTATTGATTTTTTTCATATCCATGAGGCTATGGACCCTGAGGCTAAAGTTAGTGCCTTCACTTCCACTATCTGGTCTATCTTGGATAAAACAGTTCAGTTTAAGAAAGTTTCTATCACAAATAATGATAAGCCTTGGATGACTGTACAAATTAAAGATCTGATAAAAGACAGAACAAAATGTACGCTCATTTTGTTCTGGCAATAAAACCTCTTATAGGAATTTAAAATCAACTATTGCCAAAAAAATTAAGGATGCAAAGAAACAATACTATAAGCATTACTATATGTTAAAGCCCAAATGTCAAATTTTTGATAGGAAGTGGCAAAAAAAATCCAATCAAAGTCTTTCATGGGTCATTTTTTATGCTCTCAATTATATAAGTGTCTATAACTTCAAAAAGAAATGAGATATTTTCACCAAAATTAACACGCATATGTATGGGCACACTTTGAGGACACCCAAAAAAAGTGGAGAAGATGACGCAATAGGTGGCGCTATAACTGTCAAAAAAACCTTTAAAACCATATTTTTTCTATAGTAAATTGCCTGACACTGTCATTTTGTGCCACCAGATGGCAGCAGAAGGCCACTAATATAGTTCAAGATTTCAAGGTTTTGTCATTTAAAATCTCTTTAAACTATATAAAACCTTATAATAACATTACAAATCACATTTTGTCAAGATTTACCACTTCATTTGTTCATTTCTCTGTGTTTGTTTTAGCATATATCATAGTTGTTCCTATATGATTTCAGTGGTTACATGCTTGCTAAATAAGACAATTCCTTTTTACGCAAAAGGCCTTAAATGCTTGAACCCCGATAAATGCTGCTCACAGCTTTAATTATTATTATTATTATTATTATTATTATTATTATTATTATTATTATGCCAGAATTATTTCATTTTACTTGCTTTTAATTTGTTTTAAACCAGGTATATAAGGTTGTTTTTGAGTATGTTACAGTATGTTTGACACATTTCAGGGTTTTGTGCTGCAATATCCTGCCCTAAACCTTAAATAAAAAATAAAAAAAATAATAAAAAAAATCACTACCTGCAACAAAAAGAGACGCACGTTATCCAGAATTCACTCAGTAACTGTTTTTATGCCATTTACTCACCAGAACTGTGCCATTCATCCATCTGTTCAACAAACGAAATAGATAAACCAAGTGTGGTTTATCTGACACCATGGATAAAACATTATAAATTAAATATAAATAAATGTTATTTACATCATTAAACCAATTGGGAGGAGTGGTGCTGTCATATTTAAAGGGTTAGTTCACCCAAAAATGAAAATTCTGTCATTTATTACTCACCTTCATGGCGTTCCACACCTGTAAGACCTTCGTTAATCTTCGGAACACAAATTAAGATATTTTTGTTGAAATCCGATGGCTCAGTGAGGCCTCCATAGCCAGCAATGACATTTCCTCTCTCAAAATCCATTAATGTACTAAAAACATATTTAAATCAGTTCATGTGAGTACAGTGGTTCAATATTAATATTATAAAGCGACGAGAATATTTTTGGTGCGCCAAAAAAAACAAAATAACGACTTATATAGTGATGGCCAATTTCAAAATACTGCTTCAGGAAGCTTCGGAGCATTATGAATCAGTGTATCGAATCATTATTCGGATCGCCTGTCAAACTGCCAAACTGCTGAAATCACGTGACTTTGGCGCTCCGAACCGCTGATTCGACACACTGATTCATAATGCTCCGAAGCTTCCTGAAGCAGTATTTTAAAATCGGCCATCACTATATAAGTCATTATTTAGTTTTTTTTTGGCGCACCAAAAATATTCTCGTCACTTTATAATATTAATATTGAACCACTTTACTCACATGAACTGATTTAAATATGTTTTTAGTACATTAATGGATCTTGAGAGAGGAAATGTCATTGCTGGCTATGGAGGCCTCACAGAGCAATCGGATTTCAACAAAAATATCTTAATTTGTGTTCCGAAGATTACCGAAGGAACGGCATGAGGGTGAGTAATAAATGATATTATTTTCATTTTTGGGTGAACTAACCCTTTAAAGGGAATGAAGTGAAGAAAAAGAAAACCACAAAAAAATAATAATAAAAGAGAATTTAGTGTAGGCTAAATTTTGAACTTGCAAATTATATTTTTATTTTTCATGAATGGTTCAAATGGTCACTTTAATAAACCACAAAAACATACTCGAGTCAAAGCCACATCTTTTACCTTGTTACTTACTGTAGATCTGGGGATTCAGTTTTATGAATCATGTTCTCAGACAAGTGAATTTACTGAAAGGCTTCCAGGAAACCACATTTACATTTAAATTCATTAACAATATGCACATATTTATTCTTAATCGTATGCCTAACATGCTGAACATTACGTTAATGTTTCTTGTCTCATCACAATAAATTACTAAATACATTTCAAGAATCTCAATATATGATATGTCAATGATAGAACTATTCCAAAAATGTTGAATAGTCTGCATCACTTCGGTCATTTAACATTTCTATTGGAAAACATTTCATAGGCCTCTTCAAAATCATGCAGGCTCATTTACAAGCCTCGACTGAGCAAAAACTGTATTTTTCTGTTCAAGTTCCAGAGTTCTGAGGTCTCCTTGTCAAAAGGTGAAGGGTTACAACAAAATAAATCTGATTATTAGGTGAAATATGTCCTCCTCAGTGGTTGTGGTTATATGAACCAGTCATCAGTCCTAAGCATTTGAAGTAAAAACACTTGTGGGCTATATGTAAATGTACTTAGTTTTTACACTGGTATGCACTTAATCTGCAATGATATCAAAAATTGATGAAACATTTAGCATAAAGTTTGATTATACTATGTAGAAACAGATATATATGAACAAAGAAATAACATTTAAAACATTGAAAGGTCTGAAAGAATGATAAAAAATGGTTCTCAGGTATGGTGTCTAATGGTACTGTACTAATAGTATGTGGCCACTATATCACAATTTCCAGCTAATGTAAGTAATTAGGTTGTTGTATATAGTTGCCAATGTCATCATAGTCACTTTCAGAAGAGACGGCCTCATTATCATAGCTGACAGGTGAGTACAACGGGGAGTCCTCTCTGTTGCTGCCCCCTTTATCTAGTTCTGATAATAAAAGATAAACCAAAGAAAATACATAGAAATTACATACATTACATGCAATCATCTCGAAACATCACCAAAAACATGCAAGAGGTTTGTATGTTGCGAAAAGGTCGCTGTTTGGATTTAAATAGGCAAATGCTTAAGAGGATTATTATTGCAGTGATTATTAGGTTTCTAGCATTTTTTATGTTTGGTAACAGTTCTTCTAACCCTAACTGATTTTTATTTCTTAAACAACCATGTAGGAAGACACATCATGGCCATATTCCAGGATGACAATGTCAAAATTCATCAGGCACAATTTGTGAAAGAATGGTTGAGAGGGAGCATAAAGAAATATATTCAAACATGAATATTTGGGAGGGTGCATTCATTTTTGGTCAATATCTTGTATTGACAATGCAAGTGTCAAGCACTCTGTAAAGTCTACTCCAGCACATCCCAAAGATTTTCAATAATTTTAAAGTCTGGACTCAGAGGTGCCATGTGTGAAATTGATTCTTCATACTCCCTCCCAACCATTCTTTCACAATTTCAGCCTAAGACATTGTCATCCTTGAATATAGCCATAATGTGTCATCCTACATGGTTGTGTAAGAAATAAAAAGCTACACACTCCATCAGTTAGGGTTAGAAGACTGTTGCCAAACATATAACATGCTAGAAACCTAATAATCACTGCAATAATGATCCAATCATAGACTCTTAAGCATTTGCCTATTTAAATCCAAACAGCGTTTTGTTTTTGTTTTTTGTTTTTGGCCGTGCAGTGTATATTAAGAAGTGACCACTGTACAACATCTCAACAAATAACAAAAACATCAATTTGGGGTGTAAATGTATATTATCTGTTGGTTATAGACACCTTGGTAATTGAAGGAAGGATCCATGGTGTGGCCCAGGACAGATCTTCCGGATTCCTGCTTCAGTAAATCTTCATTATCTGAATCAAATTAGGAAAGCTGTTACAAGAATATCTACAGTCCTCAGAAATTTAAACTAGGCCACTATTTCTACATCCTCATTTGCAGTTTTGCTCTTAACCCTCCTTAACTTTTTGAAAAAAGGTTGGGGTTTGTGGCTGTTCATGGTCATTTTTGACTGGGAACAGTAAGTGTTGCTTGTTCTTTGGTTGATGAAACACTAGTAACTACAAAATTATGCTCTTTTTAGTCAGTTTTAGGTTATTTAGATCTTATTTACCCAACCTATGCTGCTAAATAATCTGCCACAGTTGGCTGTAAAAGTGTAACATCTTTTTTTTCTAATTACAGTTTTTTGTAATTGCTTTGGCACAACTTTCACAAGAAAGTGACACATTTTCAAAACTCTAATACTACTATCACAACAGATCATCAAAAAGTGCACTTTTTAAAAAAAAAATATATATATACTGTTGTTTTTCGGTGAATAAACCAAGTGTTCTCATTTCATATTAGAATAATCTTGTGTTTTGAAACAATGATTATGTAGTGACAATGAATGACTAGCTGTGTTACAAGTGTGATGATTTTTGTTTGGATTTTTGACAAGTTTGGATTTTTGTACTATAAGTTTTGAAAATGTAAAAATTACCAAAGTGAATAAAAAAATCTGTATTAATTTTTTATGAAAGGATATAACACTAATTTCCCTGAAGTAGTAACCATAAAAGTATGTACTTCTTTTGGGATTTTAGGTCATTTAGATTTTATTTATGTCTAAATTTCTCTATTTGACAATGTTACACTTTATTTTGACGGTCCACTTTAGACATTCTACTAACTATGAGTAACTTTGCAACTACATGTCAACTGACTCAGTAGAATAGTCTGTTGGGGAGCATCAAATTAAAGTGTTAGCAGACATTAAGCAGACAGTTTACTATTACTTAATGACTGGTAGTTTACAAATGCAAAGTTACTTATAGTTAATAGAACATCTAAAGTGGACCAGAAATGAAGTGTTACCTTTGACTATCAATAGTATAATCAAACACACAAATTTTTGCTACTTCACTACAGTAAAAATCTACACCTCTATAAGTTGAAAAAAATAATATGTGAGTATTTATAATGTATTTGGTCCAGATTGCTTCCATCTAGAGAAAAAAGAAAAATAACTTTATTTCATGTCAGTTCAAAATAATGTAATGACAATAACGATCAGTAGATGGTCGGTAGTATTGTTCTATACAGCTACATTGTGAATGAATTCTAGATTTTATGCTTAGAATTAGTCATTTAGAATTACTTAAACTTTGAAGCGTCATTTTGCAGTAATGCTTTTGACTCCCATTCATTTCTCTCTCTCTCTCTCTCTCTCTCTCTCTCTCTCTCTCTCTCTCTCTCTGTATGTGTGTGCGTGCGTGCGTGTGTGTGTGTTAAACAAAAATGCTCTCCGTAAGGGCCTATATATATATATATATATATATATATATATATATATAGGCCCTTATATATATATATATATATATATATATATAGGCCCTTTATATATATATATATATATATATATATATATATATATATATATATATATATATATATACCTTCTAGTCCTTTAAGAGAGACAGGTTCCTGCTATTGCTCAAGTGTAAGAGGAGGTCACTAAATACTTGCCACTTTAGCCTATAGAAGTGATTTTTTTCTGTTTTTTTTAATACTGCATACAAATTTCCTGTATTCTCTGGTTATATTTTAATAAAGAGACCAAGAAATAATTATATGTGGTCATTATACCATTGCTAAAACAACATCTAATGGTGGCCTAAGACTTTTGCACAGTACTGTATATTTAAAGAATGATGGTAACCGAGCAGTTTTAGTGCCCAATGAGTTTCATATATACTAAACAAAACACTGAGACATTTCTCAAAATATCTTTTTTTCATGTCAGAAGAAAGATCGTCAGTAACACTTTATTTTAGTGTCCTCGTTATACATGTTACATGTACTTACTGTATTAATAACAGTAAATTATGCATAGTTACAAGCAACTAACCCTAAACCAAACCCTAACCCTATAGTAGTATATGTTAATTATTATTACTCAGTACTTGTTTGTGTACAGTTCATTTTTATATGAACTATCCCTTTAAAATTCACAGGAATTACATTTGAATTTATACAACAGTTCGTTCTGGTCCTCTTATATTTGATTAGCCAAGAATTAGAACCAAAAATTTAGTAGAGAAGAACTGACAGTGAAAAGTTTTTTTTTTTTTTTTTTTTTTGCAGTACTGTTTATAGCAGGAATCTCTCACATGAAGAGGATCTATTGTGTCGTGACTCGTGATATAGTAAGGTTACTTTACAATGATAAAGTGAATGCACACCTGAATACTGAGGAACAAGTTATGAAAAACATTATCAAAAATCATATACTGATTGACTAAATATCAGCATAGCTGTGATTACATACACGGGCCATGGCTGTGAATCCACCTGCGATACAACAGCACTCAGCATTCTGCTGCATTCTTTTTTCATCAGTTATACGTATTTAACATATTTTCTAGAGAGAATAAAAATCCTGGGTTGTTTAATACCTGCAGTTGGTAGACTGTCTCTGTTTTCCCCTGTATTTTCATAACATTCAGCAGACTCCAGCGAGCACAGGTCCTGTGCTTTTGTGCCTGTGTTCTCATAGCATTCTCCTGATGAGGTGCAGGATGACTCAAACGAGTCCACTGTGCAAAGGAGAGGTAATTATAATACTCATTGTAGCCTAATCAAGGCCTTTTAGTATATCTAATTAAAATAATAATATAAAAAAGACATGGCTATTTAGTCAAAGTTTTGTTATATATAAATAATTCTCACCACTAGCAGACCCACGCATCTGGTGTGCATCATGATCAGAGGAAGTGTCACAGATTTGTTGGTATCCTCTCACTGAGACATCTGCCGGGGTAGCTGAGACCAAACAGTGTTTGTGTGTATTTAAGAATGTAATAATTTAATACATTCTGATGGACAGCTTTATCTGTTATTACTTATCAGCCTATACCAGTGTATCCAAGTGAAACAGGATATTAAATGAGAAAGAAAAAAAAACTAGGTTGAGATTTGATTTTCTTAGTTGTTACTGTTTAGCAATTAATACTTAATACTTGAGGATTATATGAATTGGTGACCTTGTGAAATCTTTTTTTTTTTTTTTTTTTTTTGATGTTTGGATAACATGAACACATTCACAGAAAGACCAAGAATGAATATTGAGATAGTAAACAGAATTTTGATTTCGTGTCGATACATACATACAAATGAAATAATATAAATAACAAACAAAGTGAAATAAAACCTTCCCCTTCTTACCCTCCTCCATCACACTGTTCAGGTTTGTAGCCTTTACAGCAGGCGTTTTACCATCTGCACTGTACCGCATTGAGTCTACATAAGAAATAAGAGAGAAGTCTACTTACAGTACTGCCTACTCATTTTCAGTGTTGGGGAAAGTTACTTTTAAATGTAATCAGGGCCAAAGTGGGACTCATTTTCAGCCCTGGGTTTCATGCCTTAGGCCAGCCCACTTTAATTCCCGACTGAATATATTAAAATAATGTACTTAAAACCTCAGTATGTAAGTCTGCAATAGTGCACTGTTCTCTACAGCCTTGCGATTAATTGTATTTTTCAACAATATCATCATTTCCAATTCAGTGCAAATACAGTAGCTTAAGTGCTGCTTCACAGTGAAGATTTATTAGAACAGTTAATAACAGTATTCTTTACAACAACACAAAGTAATGTTTAAGAGTATCAGAATCTATTTTCTTTAAGAATTAGTGTTCATAATTGCACTACTAACCAATGTGTAGCATATTAGCAAGCAACATAGAATAACAATAGTGATAGGCCCTATATTTTATTATTTGCCTACTATTATTACGATATAATAATAATAATAATGATTAAAGCTGCAAGCAGCATTTACCGGGGTTCAAGCACTTTAAGGCCTTTAAGCACATAAAAAGGTATTATATTTTATTTAGCAAGCATGTAAACACTTAGATCATAGATGGAAAACACCATTTATAGCCAACACAGGCAATTTAGTAAGGAAAAATATGTTTTTTAAAAGGTTTTTTGACAGTTATCGCGCCATCTATTGCCCGATATCCACCACTTTTTTTGGGTGTCCTCAGAGTGTATCCATACATATGCGTGTTCATTTTGGTGAAAATATCTCATTTTGTTTTGAAGTTACAGATAGTTATAAATATGAGAGCATAAAAAATGACCCAAGAACATCTTTGATTGGATTTTTTTGCTACTTCCTATCAGAATTTTGACATTTGGGCTCTAAAATGTAGTTAATCAACTTAGGCTCTGTGTTTCCTACGCTGGTTTTGTCTCAATCGGACTAACGTTTTCGAAGATATTTGCAAAAGTTTTTTAAGCGCTAAATCACAACGTTGCACAAACCATAAGCCGAAACCTGGCAAGTCTGGTATCGTTGGACTTGGCAAGGTTTCAGGAGTCTAAGCACATGACTCCCGTGAAAATAAGTCGACCACACCCAAAGTTATACACATTTTTGTCCAAAACCATTAAAAACATATGTTTTTAAAGGTTTTTAACAGTTATAGCGCCACCTATGGTCCAATCTTCATAAAAATTGGCATGCTTCTTTAGAGTCATATGCTACATGTGCTCACCTATTTTCGTGAAGTTCTGAGTTTTTGTTTAGGCTTTATAGGCTTTTGGGTATATTTAGCCACGCCCACTTTCTAAATGACCCTGTTATAGCGACCCAAAGGGTAAAGTTCAACTTTTTTTTGATAATTATTGATCTAGAGAGTCCAGAGAATTGTCCTGCACTGGTTTTGTTCCAATCGGACCAAAAACCTAGGACTAGTTCGCAAAAGTAGGTTTTTTCACATATTTGTGAATAATTAATGAACGATTTGATTGACAGCATTGGTTCTTGAGGCAAAGTTGTTCAGAAGGTGGAGATCTATCCAATGATATGCATATGGTGTGGATCTATTAAACACCACGTGATTACTGAGGCGTAAAAACTCGTTAGCGCCAACTAGTGGCCGATTTTTGACCTCTAGGCCTGTGAGTCGAACATGCCCACCGAGTTTTGTTCCGATTGTAGTCCCCAAATTGAGGACTATCATCTGGCCAGGTTTCACGGTTACGGCCTTACGGTTTGGTCTGCACAATTCGTTTTAGGGCACAAGAAAAATAATAAAAATCTGAGCAATTACAATAGGGTTTCAGCACTTCGTGCTTGAACCTCTAATAACTCCTTACATTTATATAGCGCTTTTCTGGGTACTCAAAGCGCTTTACATATGGAAGGGGGAATCTCCTCAACCACCACCAATGTGCAGCATCCACCTTGGATGATGTGACGGCAGCCATATTGCGCCAGAGTGCCCACCACACACCAGCTTATTGGTGGAGAGGAGACAGAGTGATGAAGCTAATCAGTATATGGGGATGATTAGGAGGCCACGATGGAAAGAGGCCAATGGGCAAATGTGGCCAGGATGTCGGGGTTACACCCCTATTCTTTTCGAAGTACATCCTGGGATTTTTAACGACCACAGAGAGTCAGGACCTCGGTTTAACGTCTCATCCGAAGTACGGTGCTTTTTGACAGCATAGTGTCCCCATCACTATACTGGGGTGTTAGGACCCACACAGACCACAGGGTGAGCACCCCCTGCTGGCCTCACTAACACCTCTTCTAGCAGCAACCTAGTTTTCCCAGGAGGTCTCCCATCCAGGTACTAACCAGGCTCAACCCTGCTTAGCTTCAGTGGGCAACCAGTCTTGGGCTACAGGGTGATATGGCTACTGGATATGAGAAATAGCTGCATGCCTTTATCTTTTGCATGTTTCCCCTCTTCTTTTTTATTTATTTAGGCTACCTAAATCGGCCATTTTTCTTACCATAATTTAGTGTTGATTTAGAACTTGTCCCGCTCCCCTCGTGCTCTCCCTACAGACGTCACCTCATCCCTTCTTCTCGTATACTTTTGAGTGAGTTGTCTTCTCCGGGCACACACTCTGAGTCCCTCCCGACCTGGTTAATTGACCCACATGGGGACATGATATCACTGATGTTACGCGCAAATGAGTGGTAAAAACCCTATCGCGCATTCGTTTTTTTATTTCTTGCACGGGTGCCTCGTGCCGCCCCTGGCAAGATGCCGCCCTGGGCCGTTACTCATGTCGCCCATCGCCACTGACTGGTTTTAAGGAAAGAAGTACTCAGTTTAGTACATTTGGCCGCGTCGACAGTTTCTAAAGCATCCATATTTCAACCCAGTGCCATGACAACACCGGCCCTCGCGGCCAAAAAAAACAGACCGGTCCACCGGGAATTCTCCCAGTGCTCCTGATTAGCCAATCCAGGCCTGAATGTAATGCATTACAATATTGCTTTACTTTCTAAAAAAAATTGCATTACTTAGTTACTTTTTACAGAAATTAATGTTATTATGTTTTTCTTTCTTGGGCTGGGCTTGCTTGTTTATTTTTTAATACAAAAAAAAATTTTTTTGGAAATTGTAAAGGCCATTTCACACCAAAAGTGAAATGAATAAGCCTCAAGCTTATCCAGCGTGGAACCTGTAAGACTTTCGTTCATCTTCGAAACACAGATGAAGATCTTTTTGATGAAATCAGACAGCATTCTGTCCTTCCATAGACTGGCTTTGCAACTTGATTTTTGACGCTTTAAAAAGTTTATAAAGAGATCGGAAAACTAATCCATATGAATCGGTTTAGTCAAAAGTTTCTGAAGAGACTTGATCGCTTTTTATGACAAACAGATTTCATTTAGGCTTTTACTCATATCAGCGAACATAAACAGATGCTTAACCGAACATGAATGACGCATGAGAACAAACCTCTTCCGGTAGCTCAAATGTGCTGCGTAACACACAAGAATGAATCTCATTAGTTATGCAGCACGTTTGAGCTGTAGGATTTTCCGAATTTTCATTTTGGGGTAAACCTTTAATATTGGTATGCTTCTCCCCCCGAAAGTAAACTTGAAATTTCTGTGTTCGGTAGAATTTTGATATGAATCTATGCGTCCTGTAGATCATAGCACACTTTAGATATCTCCCTAATCAAATACACCTGATTCAACTCATCAGCTCATTAGTAAAGACTCTAAGACCTCAGATGGGTGTTTCAGATAAGAGATTTAAAAATGTACAGTGTTCGGGGTACTCCAGGACCAGGGTTGGGAACCACTGCTGTAGATTTATCGTGTTGAATCAGTCTTGTGACTGGATTTGAGACACAAACCACTTTAGTGTTAACATCTTAAACCTGTATGTCCTCAGAGTACAGTTCAGACAACACAGATTTAGGATCAGACGCATCCCGCCGTCCTTTTTTGGGAACCAGAAAATAACAGCTTTTAGAAGCCAGATTTTCTTGAAGGAAGGGGAACATTTTAATGACCCCTCTACTTAATTTGCGTTTCATTTTTGAAAAAGTAACTCTTTTTTGTAAATTTGAAAGTAATGCATTACTTGTTACTTGAAAAAAGTCATCTGATTACGTTACTCAAATTACTTGTAATGCATTATCCCCAACACTGGATTTCACAACAGTATTTTTTGTATAGAGAAGAATGGGGATGGTTGTAACACCTTTTGTTCTGACGTATGTAACTCAGTGTTTACTGAATGTTGCAGTATTTGTTTAAAAAAATGATTAATGATTAATCTGAGCACATCATTATTATTTTTTTTTTTAAATCATGTACCCTTCTTATCTTTAATCAAAAACTTAAACTCTAACTCTGTAAACTGATAGTGTTATAGCTGACCCCATGATACAACCATCCCTAGTCTTTCCTGCTTGCTCAGTATTGTCCATAACACATAACAATGACTAACTGTGAAAAGTGGATAAAGGAAAAGCCGCTTCCAGACTGATGTCATGTTGCTCATAGTCCGTATCATACGATCCACTCTCAATGCTACTCTGAGGCCAGATACGCTGAGGAAATATGGGAACTACAAGCACACAGAGAAAACAATTTACAAATACAGAAAAAAAAACAATGTTAAGTATCTGTCATTCACATAATATCAGCACACATAGAGTAAAACACACTCACCCTCAGCATCACCGCTATTGTTTATAACTTTGACAAGATGGACAGAATCTCTGTAGTTATTTTCCTCTGCTTCAGCTGTAGCCTGTAGGTTCATGTATCTCTTCTGGACTACAACAGCTAACAGTGAGGGGAAACACAGGAAAAAAAAAACTTTTTTGTACACACTTGGCTTAATTGTTAATCTTAATGGTTCTTGAATTGGTTTTTGAATGTAAAATGTAATTTACTATTTATAATTTATTTATTTTGGGGTTAATTATGACATGCTGTTCATAGCTTCCATGAGATTCACCCAAATAAAGGTTTGATATAGCTAATTAGGTGGTCCATAAGGTTGTCTGCCAACAATTTGTTAAAAGTGTTGTGTTTAAATGGTGATGATCTGCAGGTTTGGACCTACCTTTTTTCTTTTTATCATGATGACACAAGAGGATATTTGTGATAACTGCAATCACAAGAAAGAAACCCAGAACAAAACACCCCAGTAACTCTGGAGACGGGAAGAATCTATGTGAATTTTCCATTTTCGTCACCTCTGGATGAAAGAAAAGAAAAGAGTCCCAGACATGATAAAAGAGTGATGCTTCTGTCTTACATTACACACCATTTCTATAAATGCAGCCAACCATGAATGTTGTAACTCGCAAGTTACCTTTGTTTTTCTTCAAATGTAACATTTATTTTACTCTCCATGGCAGAACTGCATTCAGTAGTAAATTAAGCCCTTTAATTTCCCTAGGTAATTTCCCCCTTTAGTCATTTTCAGTTTTAGGTTTCTTGGAAAGATTTAAGATTACCTGTAGTTGCTGGTGCTGAGTTTGGTATTTGACTGGTGGGAACAGGCAGACCAAGAGAATCTGGAAAAGAAGAATGTTTATTTTGAAGCTGATTTACATAGGGCTGGCTCTGTGCTGCTCCAACCTCTGTGTGAAGCTCTGACCTACGTTAGTATTAAAGGCAGCTCCTGTGGCTGCTTTGCTTTTGTTTAAGTGAGCAGCATCAGAGAAGCCTTAAACTTTGCAGTAGTCATAATGTGTATGTAATTATTTAGAATTTCATAATTAAAAGGGAATATAAGTGAAATTTGTATGTACAACACATTTGAGGCAATGCCACTGGTTCTCACATGTCTTGTGAATAATGAATAACAATGTCACAAAATTTGGTGTGAGATCTCCATCAGGAGTTTGTTTGTTTTTGTTCTAGTTTGTTTTTGTTCCCAGTCAGTTGTTAGTTTCCTAGGTTACTGATTATGCCCTAATTTTTTTCCATAGTTACTGATTAGTTTCACCTGTATTTCATTTAGCTCCCTTTGTTTGCTCAGTGTATTTAAGCCCTGTGTTTCTGATACTCCTTGTCGGTTCTCGTTAATGTATGGCGTCATTTTAGTTCCTGAGATTTTTGTAGTGTTGTTCTGAGTTGGTAAAGTTTAATAAAGACCGTTATTGTTATCTCCTTTGTCTTCATCGTGCACTGCTACCACACTAAACGTGACAGCAACAAAACGGGGGGTGGGGGGGAAACAAAGGGGAAAAATGTGAATAAATCTTCAGAAGGTTGGAATATAGCATATGAGCTGTACTACCTACTTTTTTTAATCTGTTTTTAAGTTTAACAGACATGGTCACTATAATAAGCGCTGTGTGAAGATTTTAACAATTATTTTAGTGTTCCACAGAAGAAAATCAGAACATTTCTGTTTTGGGGTAAACTGTTGCTGTAACTATTAAAATATTCCCTTGCATGTTACATGTGAAAACATAAAACATGTTACTTACTGTTGCAAATCAACCCAGCTGCTTTTGTTTCCATGCACAAATATTCATTGTTAATGTGCTCAGGACACTGCCACAGGTTTTTGCTATTCTGCTCACAGATAAAATACCAGAGTGTTTCATTTTTATGCTTGAAGGGGGGGTCAAAGGCTGTGAAATTTTTGACCACTCCACAATTCAGCATATCACAGGCCATTGTAGCTTCTTCCTTCTGCCAGCACGTGTCACACACTGTCCCCCATCTACCATTGCGATGGATTTCCACTCTCCCAGCGCATCGATCCAGACCTCCTGTCAGTCGCAGAGCCTTGTATTCTTCATTAAAATGAGACGAGACATGTGAACAGACGCATGCAATAAAAAAAAAATCACAAAATCATTTCAAAAACATGCAAAACGTTAGTATCACCTATAGCACACAGAAAAGGTTTCTTTTTATTATTTTATTTCATGTTTTTTCTCCATTATCTAACATCAAATGGAGTTTTTTGTTCCTTGCCACAGTTGCATTTGGTTTATATACTATGAGGGACTAAATTTATTATGTACTATGCATTTTCTTTTTCGTATCGTATGACTTTCAGTTAACTTCTCAGTTAAACTGCTTTGGAGTGGGCAATATGACCTTAAAACATATGAATCTTAAAACAGCAAAACGACTTATGAAGTAGTAATTATTGGCTAAAATGTGGATCCTTCCATAATGAACTCTAATCAACATTGCTTGAGATGGTACATATAACTCACACATAGTGTTACATACCTGAGCAAACCACACCTGCGTCCTCCTTATGCCCACAGTCGTGTCCTTGCATAAGTGCCGGACATTCCCATAAGCTCCCCTCTGTTCCAGTGCAGCTGAGTTCATCCAGGTGTATGGGGCCTGTACCCTGGCCATACGGCTCACCTTGCCCGCTGACAGACACAGCGTACCCACAACCAAGCTGTGAACACACCACATTTGCATCCTCCATATCCCATCCATCATCACACACTGTGCCCCAGGATCCCCGCCACACCTCCACACGCCCCCCGCAGCGATGACCGCCCCCAACCAATCGGACAGCAGCATTGCCTGAAGAACCAGTTAGGACATTTGATCATTTAGACAATACCAACATTATTTACATAATTTAGACATAAAGAAACTTTCAAATACAAACCAAAATCATGTTTACAGTAATGTACTTACTAGAACATTTATGGGGAAAGTGGTATATAAGTAGAAAAAGGGTATATAAGTAGAAATGTGCAGCTTTTTTCCCAAACAAAAATGTTTGTAAAAATTGTCTCTATGTTTCAATTCAAGGTGGGACTACTTTTCTAGGAACATCTGGTTATGTGTTGCCAATGTAATTCCTGCAACTGGAGTTTGTGTAAACAACACTTCCTAGATAGCAAAATGTCTATGGCTTAGATCCGGCCCACATACCGCGTAGAATGATGGCACTTAGCTGTTCTGCTCCTGTTTGACAGAACTGGGCTACAAGAAGGCCATTGCACAGCAATGTCAGCATTTTAAAAGGTTATTTACCTTTTTTAATGTTTATGTGTTAACTTAATTAAAAGTTAACTTTTAATTTTCCACATGGGCCACTTACAAATTACCATAAGCAGTGCAGCTTTGCCTTGAGTTTGATTTTCACAAATTGAGGCATGCGTTGAAATTATTTTGTGGTAACTGACAGCATTTCACAAATGTTGTCACAGAACTTAAAGGTGCAATATGCAGGATTTTTAAAAAAATACTCATACAAAAATAATACCTCTCAGTCATTACTTATGGTCCACTAAAGGTGTGGTGGTGTTTGAGTCTACAAAGGCACTGTCTTGTGCCTGTAATTTCTTATTTTCTTCTTGAATAGAGTGTTGGAACTATGACGCATTTTTGTAGGCCAAAACTTGGAAGTGAGTTAGCATTTTAACACTTCCTTTTCCATCGACCAAAGTCACTGGGTTTTTTGAATGGGTTTTTGGTTAAATGGCTGAAATAAGGTCCGTGGTTAACACAAGCTCAAGATACTTTCACCTTTTATTCTACAACATAAAATACAACAGTATTAACCTACCCGTGACTTTTTAAGTCACCTTTCACCTTTATTTATATAGCGCTTTTTACAATGCAGATTGTGTCAAAGCAGCTTTATAGTGATAAATGGTATATAATTTTGGCTGCACAGCAGCTCTTAAAGAAAATGCTGTCAATGTAGGCAGATGCAAAGCACTGTTGAATATCAAATGTCAAATGTCAAGTGTCCCCAACTAAGCAAGCCAAAGGCGACAGCGGCAAGGAACCCAAACTCCAACAGGTGACATCAGGTGGCAAATAGGTGTTAAAATGGAGAAAAAAACCTTGGGAGAAACCAGGCTTAAGCTGTTACATGTCTTGAAAATGCTGGTTGCTAACAAACGTCATCACACTTAACAGGTAAGCTCAGTCCGCTTTTACAGCCTAGTTATGCTTATAACTGCGCTCTTACGAACTATTCTAATTCAATCTTTCAGGAAAAATTTTTTTAGATAAAAGACTGAAAGAGTTGTCGGAAGCTTAGTGGTGGTGACGTTGAAATTGTGCAACCGTGGTGTAGTTCGCTTATAGAGTACCTGTAGCTTTTTGCTTCTGGCGACTGCATTTAAATAGGCTTCAAAATTCATAAAAGTTGTGTTTGTCTTTGAAAATTATCTTGATGGACAAAACGTGTAAGTACTAAACTTTTGTTGATCACAGAGCTTATTTTTATGCGATAATCCAAAAGCCCAAAAAATCCTATTGGGTTTTTGTCAAGGGAACCAGCATGATGCTAATGGTGCATTCAAGACCTCCTGGGAAGTTCGTATTTACGAGGTGGGTGCGTTCAAGTCACTTTAGTAGAAGTAAGATGGCAGTGTACCTCCTCTTAATTACACAAAAATACAGCACTTCTACTTCTAGAAAATGAAGCGTAAAGAATGCATCAGGTGTGTTTTGCCTTTTTTACGTTTTTAATTAATTTATGAAACCCCTGTAAACTTTATTGTTACATATTATATTGTTATATTATAATGGTATCATATTTTGTGCAGGCAATTAGCTTACTTCGTTGTAAATAGAAAAGCCTGACAATGTCACTGCTAAATACCTATAAGTATTGTGATATTCTGCCATGTTTTTCACTGATATGCCCCCAACTCATACAGATCGGGGCTTAAAGAAAATCCCGAGCTTCCCACTCGTAAGCCATTTATGACATTGTGGTGGCGTTCATGTTCGTTCAGCTCGTAAATACGACCTTTCTGACATGACTTGAAAGCACCATAACAGCCAATTGGCCTACAAAGTGACGTCATGGTTCCACCTTTGCGGGACGTTTCTGGGCTGCAACCTTTGGCCAGCCAATCACGACACACGGGGCAGGTGAGGGCGGGACTTTATCGTCTGTGCCTAAAGCTTGGGACCCGAAGCAGTTGTTTTCTCTACACAAAAACAATTCGCCAATATTGCTATTGCCTGTTTGACTACTGTCTGTAACTCGAGTGAGATTATTAGGCATTGTAATTACGTTTTTATGATGACACGTATTATTAGTGAGCTAGACTGAAGATGGCTAAAACTCGCTCGCAAACAGCTAGTCAGCTAACTATTAGCGTATGTGTTCTTTCATATAGCCTACATGCAAAAAAATGCTATTCATGTATGATGAACAAAATTTGCAAAATAGTTCATCACTCATCTTTCCGCAGGTAGTTTATTGAGTCGGTTGGGCTGAGTGTGCAGCTGACATCATTTCAGGGCTTGTGCTTCTGATGGTGTTCCGCCCGAGAGGAGGGGCCAAGTTTGAATGCTGTGTTTACAAACTGTAACTGAATATCCTGCATAGTGCATCTTTAACTTGTACTGAACCCAGAACATTTCTTTGAATTAATATAATGTCATCTTTTTCATAACTGTTATATTGCCATGGAAAATGTACAGACTTACCGCATTTAACTTCAGAGAGGATTGAGCAGCTATGGTTAGTTACCTCCGTACAGTTTTTTAATTGATAGTTGTGATAAACACAGTTTGTGAAACACGTTGTGTTCAATCGCACACTGCTCTGAGTGAGACTGTAGACCTGTCCACAGCCAAGCTCATGGCATATCTCACTGAACACATTGTGGGCAGTGTCTTTAGTCAGAGACACAGAGGATTCTGTGTCTGGGGATTTGATAGTCCATGAACATGGGCTAGATATTAGAGCCACATAGGGAAAACCTGGGGGTGAAAGAAGAAAATCAGCATTTCAACCTCAAGTATATAAAAAGATGGATAGGTCATTCTTATAAAGCTGTGCAATGCATTCCCTGTGACTGATATAATAAACATAAATATAGTATTGATTTATATTATGTAGCCTAAATTTACTACATTACCTGAATTCTAAACAGGATACTGAATTTAGTCATATTATTTCATAGATTTGACTGTTTGATATATGCACGTTTGATATATACAATGCAAAATACTTTTAAGTAATACATTTTTAAGTAATACATTTTAAGTAATACATTTTTAAATAATAAATGAATTAAATGAATAATATTTTTTTTAAAAATCAATCAGTTTTAAAACATTAAAAGTGTTGTTTTTCTTTGGAATATTAGCCAATATGTCCCCATTTCATATATATATGTCCTACATTTATTTATTTATTTTTACCACATATTTCAATCAGAGGCAAGTTTATCTTACACTTACATTAGTGTCATTATTTCTTGTATATGGGAGCAATTTTTACATTTTCACATAATACATTCCAGCCTACAGACATGTTCTATTTCATGTCCCACTGGTTCTTACCACAAATAACCTCAGAGAGCACCTTGCAGTGGCTTCTCACAGTTTGAGTGCAGTTGTTTAGCTCAGAGTCGTGGTAAAGGCAGCCTGTGAGACAGGTACTGTTGAATTCTGCATCAAATGCCTTTAATTTATATACATCGCCACATCCCAGGGACAGACAGATCTGAGAAGAGAGACTTTTAATATCCTCCACGGCTATAACTGACATGTTGTTTCTAGAGGTGCTGAGGGTCCAGGAGCACGACCCAGAACGCTGATCTGCTTGGGACACAATTGAGAATATAAGAAAATGTACTTTTTACAAGTTACTTTCTCAATGCATATTCCTGGTCTATAAACTATTTTTCAGTGTCTGTTATTCCAAAGAAAATTATAACAAAAATTGTCTCTGTAATCTTTAATCAAAATGTAATATCTTTCTTGGAAAGGCAAACTAGAAAATGTTAACCAATAGCCAAATAGTTTTTAACAAACTTGCATTTGTTCTTCCAATTGATTTTTATCCAATCAAATCCCAATGCATTGGATATAATAATGCTTGATTTATTAAAAATGTTATTTAAGTAATTTATTAGGATATCAATAGATTGTGAGAACTAATGCAAGTTTGCTAAAACAATGCCTACATTTTTTTTCGTGTTTCTGAAATACTGATGTTGTTACATAAGTGTACAAACCCAAATAAAACAACACAGTACAATTCTGCTAACCCAACCCTAACCCTAACTATTACAACTGAAGACACAACATTCATTTATAATAAACTATAATAATGAAGTTCAAATAGTAACAATAGCATAGAGCCCAACATGATCTGACATCTCACAGGCTGCTTGTTTGATGTGCCACCTGTTTTAGTGCAACAAAGAGAAATACAGTGGAAGTGAGCAAATTTGCAGTGGTTGTATAACAAGAGCATCACCGCAACATCCTGTCACACTCTTCATAGGGGTTAAGAATTATGTGAAATTATTCGTCACAATGTATTAAAGCTTTATGTCGCAACATTCAGCAGTCTACATTGGGGTACAAAAAGAGTGATTTAAATGTAAACAATTAAAGGAAGAATTACCCATGAATATCAAAATGATATACAATTTTAGGAAAACAAATAACTCACGTTTCACATTGACCCTGACCTTTGGATGCTCAGTAGAGATGACACTGTCATATCCTGAAAAAGCGCAAGAAATTGTACCGTCTTGATAAACTGTTGCCTCTATTACATAGCTGGAAATAAATATTTTTTACCAAACTAATGAAGAGGTGAAATAAAAAAAACCAAAATGTTTTCGTTCCACCGTGTGGCAGTAACCGTCAGACCACTGCACAACAAATGTTTCTGTTAATGTTTTATTCTGTGGATTCACTGAAATACTTAGATGGCAACTAAATGATTAATTATATAATGGTAGAACAAAGCTACAGATGTGGTAGTATGTTTAGAATCTGCAAAATGATAATACTTTAATTTTGATTATAAATTGTTTATAATTTTTTATTTAGTACTGGCATGAATAAGCTTCACTTAAGCTTTCACAACACAGATGTTTAATTTACAAGACAAAATAATAGCTGAATTTACAAAAATTACCCAGTTAAAGAGTTTACAAATGCTTGATTCATAATGCTGTCTTTACCTGGATGATCTATGACTGTTTTTTATTTATTTATTTTATTTTTTGATAGTTGTTCATGAGTTTCTTGTTTGTCCTGAGCAGTTACAATACCCACTGTTATTTGGAAAAAAAATGCAAATCTTTCCAGAATCTTTCCATCCATCTTTTCACACCAGTGACTCAAATCCAGCTATTACAAAAGGTAAAAACATTCACTGATATTTAAGAAAACAGCACAATGCATTAAGATCTTTTGAACAGAATGATGTATAAATGTTTATTTTATTTTTTTCATTTACTACCACCCTTTAGAAGCTACAGAAGATGTTTATATGTTTCTGATTTACCCTGAGCCTCTTTTTTTTTTTCACACCCAGCACTTAAAGCATCATGTTGCCTTCTTAAGCATCAGTGAATGTTTGCACCTTTTGTAATAGTTGTGTATGAGTCCCTCAATTGTGAAAAGATGGATATCAAATTCATATGGAAACATTCAGAAGATGCTGGAAAAGCAAACAATGTTCAGGAACTGGAGGTTTTCTCTGAAGGACAGCAAGCATTTTAATTGCTCAGGACAAACAAGGGACTCATGAACAAATATCACAAAATAAAAACGGGGTTATTTTTATAAATTCATTTTTTATTTTGTCTTGTGGACTATACTGTATTTAAACATTTTATGTAAAACAGCTTATTTAGGGCGTGCAGTGGTAAAAAAACAATAAGTACGTTTTAGGATCCCTCTTGTTTTGTTAAAATTATTAAGATGTTGTAGATTCTGCTAGGTGTATCTAAATGTATGACCGCAAATATATATGGTATATTTAGAATTTGTATAATAGCACAGTTAGATGCAAACTTACATCATCATACAAACAATATTTAATGATATTCAACCATCCTTATATACTTTATAAATGCAATAATTTTAGTCTTGATTCCAATAAAATAGAAAGCATTACTGAATTGCTTACAACAGCTTAGTATGATTTTGTTTCTCATCTCTCTGTGTTTTGAAAGAAATTGATATTTTGCTTTTTTTCTTTTCTTAAAAATACAGTACTGTGCAAAAGTCTTAGGCATGTTAGGTTTTAAGCCAGTTATTTATATATTTTGCTGTAGTGTGTCAGTATTATCAGTTTACATTTCCAAACATTCCTTTTGTCATTCATTTTAATAATCCAGTGATTTTTGTATGCACAAGGAGTCTGACAACAGCCAGTATGCTCCACTCGGAGATCTAATCTCACCATCATCTAGTCCGTCTGGGATTACATGAAGAAACAGAAAAAAACTGAGACAGACTAAATCCAGAAGAACTGTGGCAACATCTCCAAGATGCTTGAAGAACCTGCAATGCTACCTGAAAAACTACTACACTTTATTTTAAGGTGTACATGTACAGTGTAATTATAAATGATTTTTCAGAAAAGTACTAAGTAATAAAAATTAACAACATGTACTTACTATAGGGTTAGGTTTGGTTCAGGGTTAGTTGCATGTAATTATGCATAATATATTGCTATTACTATAGTAACTACATATAACGTGTAACAAGGAACTGTGAAATAAAGTGTTACGATAAAATCTATTTGACATTATTTTTGAAAGCATCCTCACTTTACAGTATTTTACACAAGTGTCTAAAACTTTTCACAGTACTGTAGCTTTGCAGGTGTCTTGGAGACGTTGCCACAGTTCTTTTGGATTTAGTCTGGATCAGTTTTTTCTGTTTCTCTGTGTAATCTTAGATGGACTCGATGATGATGAGATCAGATCTCTATGTGGAGCATACCGGCTGTTGTCAGACTCCTTGTGCATACAAAAATCTCACTGGAATATTACAATTATTGTCAAAAGGAATGTTTGGAAATGTAAACTGATATTTCCTACTGACACACTACAGCAAAAGTTATAAATAACTGGCTTAAAACCTTTTTGTTGTTGTTGTTGTTGAAAACACTAACTTTTTTTGTTGAAAATACTAATGTAGCACTAAATCTCATCATTAAAAAAAAAAACCGTTGCTTTTTCTTCCTTTAAACCCTCCCTATTCTAGTTTATACTACTCTAAGCAATGTCTGAAACTTAAATTGCGAGCACTTCTTGTGTCTATTTGCCTCTTCACGATGACTCGCTTGTAAGTCGCTTTGGATAAATTATTAAATGTTAATGTAATTGTTAAATGTAACGTGCCTAAGACTTTTGCACAGTACTGTATATATATATATATATATATATATATATATATATATATTAAATAGCAAAGACAAATTACATTGATAAAATTACAATAGACATTTAAAAGGTTACAAAGAAATCCTGAAAAAAAGACTGTGTGTTTCAACACTTCATTAAGCAGAGCTGTGATAAGAAAAGTTTGAGAGTTTTATAATGATTTCTTAAGGATCATAATACTGAAGTATTGACAGGAATACTAGCTGCTGAAATTGGAGCTTTGTTATCACAAGAAAAAAATATATTTTAAAATATATAAATAGATTTTTTTTTTGTCAATATTTAAAAACACTACTGTTTTTTATTAAATAAATGCAGTATTTGTAAACATAAGAATCTTCTTATATAAAAACAAAATCTTACTGATCCCAGATAGATAGATACCTTGTATAAAAGCAACAGTTTGGACAATGGTCATGATCTTGAAAGTCTCCATTCTTCATGAGCTGGATGAGGGTTGTTTTCAGTACTGCTGTGCTTCACTTTCTGAATCACTGGGAGGAAGTGAAACTGCCTAGCTGGGTTTTTTTGCATAAACTATACACCCTTACAAAAAAGTTTATTAAAGTGTGCTGATAGTAGGCTATACTTATTTTAAACTAAAAATAAGAATGTGTCTTTGAGGCATCATGAAAAACTGTCCTAATTGTCCGCACAAATTTTCCATCACAATTATTAACATAACTGTTAATAATTAATAATTTTTTTTAAAGTTAGCTTTGTGTAACTGTCCTGTTCATTTCCTGTTCACTGCCTTCGCTCCACCCATGTATGTTTACATTCTCATCAAGCGCACATTGCAACACATGCACTCTCTCCCATTGGCCAGTTCATTCTTGAGCTCTGCATATCCAGGAAATGTGGATGTGTATAAAGCCTTATATGTAAGAAAGTTGTAGGTTTAATATACGTTTAAACTGTATATTGCCTTTCTTTCTCCATTTTACTCAGTCTGAGTACCAGCGGTTTGCCCAAAACATCATGGGTAAAAATCATGTGTAAAATTTTCTTTCAAATTGATGCTTCAAATATTGAAGCTAAATAATTACTGTATTACTGTGTAAGCAACAAGGATTTGATGTAAAAAAAAAAAAAAAAAAAAAAAAAAATCAATAAACACATAACGTTTAACCTTTTCCACGCATCCTTTAATGTTCATTAGTTCTCTCTTACTCTCAAATTAAAATCAGTGTTAAACAAATAATCCAAAATTAAGATTTAATGTTAGATTTAATTATAGATTTAATGTTGTTAAATATATAAATGAATCTGGACAGCTGGGTGTCTGCAGGCAGATATGTTGGTCAGTCAATACAATGGAAAATGTAATGTGCAAAATGTTATTTTATCTTCACAAAAATGTATGCAACCAAATCTGAACTTGATTTGAGAACTATTACACATATAGGCCTAACACATCCACACTGGGGAATGCTCATGGTCACCCATAACACACAAACACTCCCACTCCCAAAAGTCACCCACAGAAAGTTATAAAAATGTTACATATTTTACAAAAAAAAAAAATCAGCTACAATGCAGAACACTAACAGAAATGAAGGGGTGACACCATAACACATCCACGATGGAGAACAAATACACACACACACACACAACACCATGTTCAAGTTTGACTATAATATTGTGACAACTGCCAAAAAAAAAAAAAAAAAGATACTTCAGTACAAAAAAAATGCTAAACTTTGACAAAGTCATTTTTATTGTCATTGTTTGAAATACAGCAAATCTTATTGGTAGACACTTCGAACGAGCCTGAGCATGCGCATTCTGTTATGTACGATTTTGTGATTTTGTGAATGATCTTGTGTATACAGAAATATTAAGCTAACTCTAATCGTATCTTATTATCTGTTTAGTATTTTAGTTAGGATCTATTGGGTAATGTTTATTGTAGCCTACTTAAAAAACAGAATAGATTATTGTTTACAAACTAACGCATGGTGACAGCACCTCCTGGTACTTCAGGCTGAATAGAGCTGTTTTTCACTTAGCGCATCGTTCATTTGACTTCTTCATATTTCCATATGTATTTAAATAGTCCTAAAATAGTCCTCAGACAAACCCGAACGCAAACGGCCGATTTTACATTTTAAAGCACGACCGTTTTTTGTTTTGTTTTGTTTTTTAACGAGATGATTTGTTGTCTAATGCTTGCATTAGCTACTTGGTACAAAGTGCTAATAAAATGTTTAATGGCAAACTCGTTCCCTTGTTTACCTGTTAATAAAATATGTGTCCATATACTGGTTCTATTAAATTACCATTAAATTTCAGGGTATAAATACTGGGTTTAGGTCAGTAATCCCAACAGCAGTCATGGGGAAGTCTGCTGACTTGACAGTTGTAGACGATCATCAAGACCCTCTACAATGAGGGTAAGCCACAGAGGGTCATTGCTGAAAGAGCTGGCTGTTCGCAGAGTGCTGTGCCAAAGCATATTCATGGAAAGTTGACTGGAAGGAAAAAGTGTGGTAGGAAAAGGTGTACAAGTGAAAGGAATGACCGCAGGCTTGAGAAGATTGCCAGGCGAAGCCGATTTAAGAACTTAGGAGAGCTTCAAAAGGAGTGGACTGAAGCAGGAGTCAGTGCATCAAGAGCCACCGCACACAGACATCTTCAGGAAATGGGCTACAACTGTCACATTCCACATACCAAGCCACTTCTGAACCAAAGACAACGTCAGAAGCGTCTTACCTGGGCTAAGGAGAAAAAGAACTGGACTGTTGCTCAGTGGTCCAAAGTCCTCTTTTCAGATGAAAGTAAATTTTGCATTTCATTTGGAAATCAAGGTCCCAGAGTCTGGAGGAAGAGTGGAGAGGTGCTTGAAGTCCAGTGTGAAGTTTCCGCAGTCAGTGATGATTTGGGCTGCCATGTCATCTGCTGGTGTTGGTCCACTGTGTTTTCTGAAGTCCACAGTCAACGCAGCCATCTACCAGGACATTTTAGAGCACTTCATGCTTCCTTCTGCTGACAATCTTTATGGAGATTCTGATTTCATTTTCCAGCAGGATTTGGCACCTGCCCACACTGCCAAAGGTACCAAAAGCTGGTTCAATGACCATGGTGTTACTGTGCTTGATTGGCCAACAAACTCACCTGACCTGAACCCCATAGAGAATTGTCAAGAGGAAGATGAGAGACATCAGACCCAACAATGGAGATGACCTGAAGGCCGCTATCAAAGCAACCTGGGCTTCCATTACACCTGAGCAGTGCCACAGGCTGATTGCCTCCATGCCACGCTGCATTGATGCAGTAATTCCCAACCAAGTATTGAGTGCATAGAAATGAGCATACTTTTCAGAAGCCTGACATTTCTGTTTAAAATATTATTTTTTTATTGATCTTATGAAGTATTCTAATTTATTGAGATTGGTGGGTTTTTGATAAATGTGAGCCAAAATCTTCACAATTAAAAGAACCAAAGACTTAAAGTACTTCAGTCTGTGTGCACTGAATTTATTTAATACACGAGTTCCACAATTTGAGTTGAATTACTGAAATAAATGAACTTTTCCACAACATTCTAATTTATTGAGATGCACCTGTATATATATAAAAATCACGTGCAGCTGTAAATCTGTGCAATAACGTTAGGACTTGAAAAATACCAAGCAGAGAAGTGACATGAACATTCATTGCTAAAATACTTGAGCACATAAATAATAGCTACAGATCGACATAATAACAATTGTTTTAGTAATAAAAAAAATAAAATAAAAATACATCTTTGCATACAAAATAAATGCAAAGATGTATTTTTTTTCAGCATTGTTTCTATTATAAGCACAAAACATATGGTCAGGGCGTATGGGCTATTGGTAGCCTATTATTGTCTTATTTGTCACCGCAGTTTTGCTTTAAAATGTAAAATCAAACGCACTTTCGGGTTTATCCGATGTCTTGCTGAAATACAGTGAATTATCATCATTTACAAAATCCCTAGTTTGTGCATCCACCGATCCTAATGGAAATATTAAGAAGCCTAAATGGATGATGTAAAAATACAGAGCCCTGCATGACATGCAGAAAATATCTCTCCTTTGCAATGCCATAATTTCATGCAGTCCTAAAAGTGGTGTGACTAAGTGTCTAGCGAGGATGGGCAGTATGCTGATTGATGACACCACCGGACGAGGGAAGTGTGGTTTTATTGTTGTATGTAATTGTTTTCTTGTATTTTTGAGTGGGTTTGTTTATGTGGGAAGGGGAGGGTAAAAGTGTATTTATTGATAACTGGCGGAGTGAGACAGCAGCAGTGCACGTGTGATATTCACGTTTGTTGTTTTACATCAAGAACACGTGTGTTAAATTGGAGTGATATTGACACTGATAAATAGTATTTTATGAATTGAGGCTGATGAATTGGGTTTTGCAGTGTGTATTCGGGTTTTTATACTGCTGTTTAATGTGTTGCTGCCTAAAGCCAAAGTTTTAATTAATTAATGTGTTAATAAAAGAATACTTTATTGTTAATATTTTTGTTGTGGTTGCTCAGACTTCTGACCATCCCGGACCTGACTGGGTTAAACAAAGGTGGTGGCAAAAAAGTGGTCTAATTGAGACAGATCACGTGACCCAGTGTTAAAAAGGGGGAAAGAACGAAACAATTATTACACTGGTCGCAGTGGTGGGATTTTCGTTTCATTTTTCTTTTATTATTGTTGAATCATGGAGTCTGATGAACCAACACCAGTATCTAGTATCAGTATCTATCTAACAAATTTCAAATGACAATGCCTTCTCAAACTGGCCAGTTTCAGCGCCCTGTTTTTATGCCAGAAACTTTTACAGGGGCAGGCCGGAAATTGGCAGACTGGTCTGAACAGTTTGAGATGGCAGCTAAAGTGAATGGTTGGGATGAAACATTAAAACTGAAGTTTATGTCCTTACTGTTATCAGGCAAGGCAAGAGATATATATAGTGGATTGACCCCGAATGATAAAGCTAATTATCAAAGTTTAAAAGCTGCTATGACCAAATGTCTACAACCTTGTGATAGTGATGAATGGAATTGTGTAAATTTTACATCACAAAAGCATTCATAGCAAAGTTCATAACAAACATTGGTCGTACTAACTTGCGGGTTCAACTCCGAACAGCCAAATTAAAGACTTTAGAGGAGGCTATTAATGTAGCTGCTGAACTTGAACTTTTAAGAGAATTAGAACAAAATTCTTCCCATGCAGATGCTAGAGTCTGGGGTTTGACAACTGGCTCTTCCCCTGACCCCCAATGTCACGCCTTATTGGAGGTTGTAGAGGGTTTAAGGCAGGAGGTTAAAACTCTACAGGTTACTGTACAAAGTATGCAGGTGGCACAGAGAGGAGTGGACAGTAGGGTAATGGAGGGGAAGAACCTGAGTAGGGCAGGGGCAAATGTGGATAAAACTGCCGAAAGGGTATGTTGGGAGTGTGGCTGTAATAGACATCTGAGGAGAGTTTGTCCAAATGTACAGGGAAACTATAGGGGGCTGGTTCAGAAGGCCAAATGCCAGCCCCCTTCTCCATGTCAGGCCTTAGATCTGCAGTCCCCAGTGAGGGGAGTGGGATGGGTGTGTATCTAAAAGTAAAGGTGGGAGGAGTTGAATGTAACCTCCTTGTTGATACAGGTGCGCAGGTTTCCATTGTATCTCAGAATTTTTGGCGGGAAGCCACGGGTGGGGCGGAGTTATTAGATTATGAGGGTCGAGTAGCAGTGGTGGATGGGAGTCAGATGGAAATTTTAGGGAGGTGGCAGGCAACATGCCAGTTTGATAATCTTGTCTTGATTGTAGATTTTTTAGTGGCCAATATTATGACACAAGAGATTTTGTTGGGTACTGATTTTTTACAGAAGTTTAAATCTGTTATTGATCTGGGAACTAGGCAGTGTAGCATTATGGGGAAGAAATTGCCATTATTTTTTGTCCATGATGCAAGTCAAATGTTATCAGTTATCATTATTACAGGTAATTATTATGGGGGTAGTAGAAGGGGGGCCGCCAAGTGTAGAGGGAATGTTGGAGCCGGGCACTTTAACAATGGGAGATGCATTGGTTGCTAGAATTGTGTGTAAGGTGGACAATGGGAGACTGCCAGTGAGAGTCATTAATGTAGCAGATAACCCACTCATACTGAAACAAGGTATGGCTTTGGGTTACAGATGTAGAAGTGGGTGGTGAGGAGTTGAGGGGGGGTAAGTGTGGGGATAAGTCGTGGTTGTTAGAAGATTTAATTGGAGAATTGGGCCTAAATGATAGGGGGTTTGAACCAGGGCAGCTTCAGGCTATTAGACAACTCTTTAGTCAGAATTTAAGTGTGTTTAGCGTGAGTGACGCTATCTTGGGGAGGACTCACCTGACCCTCCATGAGATCGATATTGGGGATGCAAGGCCCATTAAGATGGCTCCCCGAAGGGTTCTGCTTCACCTGCAACAAGAAGTGACTGACAATCTTAAACAAATGCAAGATCGAGGTATTATTTAACCCTCTTGTAGCCTGTGGGCAGTACCTATAGTTCCTGTATGGAAAAGGGATGGGGGTTTGCGTTTTTGTGTTGATTATCGGAAATTGAACGATGTCACTCGCAAGGACGCATACCCCCTCCTCTGAATTGATGATGCCTTGGATAGTCTGGCCAATGCAAAATGGTTTAGTACCCTTGATTTAGCAAGTGGATATTGGCAGGTTGAGGTAGCACCTAAGGATAAGGCCAAGACTGCATTTATTACCAGGCAGGGGCTATTTCAATTTAATGTTTTAGCTTTTGGCCTTACTAATGGTCCAAGTACCTTCCAAAGGCTAATGGACTTAGTCCTGGCTGATTTGCAGTGGACCACATGTTTGGTCTACCTTGATGATATTGTGTTTGTCTGCACTTTTGGGGAGCATTAAATTGAAGAATTAAATTGAACTGAAGTAAATTGAAGGCAGCTAATTTGAAAGTTAAGCTATGAAAGTGTAATTTATTGTCCACAGAAGTTCAATATTTAGGTCATGTCATCTCAGCCGAGGGAGGCCGACCCAGGGAAGGTAGGGGCTGTTAGGACTTGGCCCATGCCTAGTAATCAAACAGAAGTGAGGAGCTTCTTAGGGTTGGCTTCTTACTACCGTCGGTTTGTGCGGGGGTTTGCAGAAATAGCCCGACCTTTACATCAGTTGACAGAAAACGGAAAAAGATTTAAATGGGATGAAGCGTGTCAAAGGGCTTTTGTGGAGTTAAAAACCCATCTTATCTTAGCCCCTATATTAGCATATCCTGACCCAAAAAAAGTTTTCATTTTGGACATTGATGCTAGCGATTTTGGGATTGGTGCAGTTCTCTCACAAGACATGGAGGGATTGGAAAGGGTGGTGGCTTGCCGTGCTCTTTCCAAGGCCGAGCGCCGATATGCCACTACTAAGAAAGAATTGCTTGGTATGGTTACTTTTGTGAATTATTTTAAGCATTACTTCTTGGGAAGGTAATGCTTCATATGTTGACATGCATTCTCTGTAAAGTCATTTATATCGGCAACATATTTCATAATATCACCCAGCCCTAAAACTGCTCAATATTAAAGCTTGCAGACAATATGACTTTTTGTAAAGCTGCTTTGAAGCAATGTATATTGAGCGTTATACAAATAAATTTGACTTTACTTCACTCTATATAGGCTATATCGTGGCCACGAATTAAGAATTCGTTTCCCATATTAGACAGTGATTTTCTGACTGAAGAACCCGGAGATACCGTACCAAGCATACAGTACACCAACTTCATCTAGGCTAACTTGATTCGTCTTAAGTTCATCAAAACATTAGCCAATTGGTTGTAACTGAAATCGCCATGGTTAGCACTTAATATTTATATAGTATGGTCAAACAGTGTAGAAGTAGATCATTCATAAAAGTTGCACAAAAAGGAATGTGCATGCTCATGCCCCAAGCGTCTACGCCAATAAGCTCTGCTGTATTATAAACCAATAAAATTGGATGACAGTTGTCGCCCCACCTTAATGTGTCGCCCCGCCCCAATCATCCGGACTGCACTCTGGGGTGGGTTACTCAAGAACAAAGACGATGAAATGCACATTTGTGGCACTGACATTCAAACAATGCATGCAGTGCAAGGCGCCGGCGGCGCTACAGTTCCTTTCCAGATTCAGCCCCCTGCACCCCTGATCCGAAGAAAAGTAGAGGTGAACCGTCCCTGGCTGTGTCCGAAATCGCACCCTATACCCTTAAATAGGGCACTATTTGAGGGGACAGCCATTTGTAGTGGTGTCCGAAACCATAGTGGACGACATTGAGTGCACTCATTCAATCCCACAATGCACTGCAATAACGAGTGTACAACCGATGCACGCTCGACAAGAGAATACCCATAATGCACTGTGAGAGTTGCGTGCTGAATGAATTCCCGCGTCTCGCCAGGAGATGGCACCCGCAGCTGAATCAATCATCCATTCATTTTCCAAACCGTGCTGGTCCAGTATAATATCATACAGGTATAATTTCCTTTTTAATTGATCATTAAATCGTTTAATTAAGGTTTGTACATGCTAGTTTTCATGGCAGAGTTTAACATAAATATTTATTACTACTGGAGCTGCCAGTTTGCTACATTTTAAATGATTATTAAACAGCAAGCACAAACTAAGCGAAATCGGCAGCCCTTCCGGCGCACTCAGTGTCCGAATTCACTCACTCGTTTCATTCACTCCTTCTAGTGGACCATATTAGTGGACTAATGTAGGGAATAGTGAATGAGGGTATAGGGGGCGATTTCGAACACAGCACCTGTCTGAATTTCAAGAAAACATTATGCGATGCATAAATTGAAGAGGCAACGGACTAGAGGAGCTCTTAAGGGTAAATACGGTGAGCATTGAAGCTTTAAAGAAAACGACGGAATTCCTCTTCAACGAAGTAAAAGATGTCAAAGATGACATGAAACATTTGAAAAAGGACATGAAGGTGATCCATGAAGTCAGCGATGCACATAGTAAAAAAATGTCCGAGATGTATTCTAGGCTTAACGAGGTAGAACAGTTCAAAAGAAGATGGAATTTGAGATTGTACGGTCTGGCGGGGCAGTCAGGTGAAGACGTAAAGGCAGTTAAACGTAAAGTATATTTGTTGTGCAGTTCTTCCAGAGCTTACCAGCAAAATACAACAAGATGTGGATATTGTACACCGGCTTGGAAGAAAACTTGATGGAAACGCATCATTATCCAGTTTGTATCCAGATCCTTACGAGACATGCTTTGGAAAGCGGCGAAAACCAGCACCTACCTGAAGTCCAAGGAACTACGGTTTGGCGAGGATTTAACGAACATGGACAAAGCTGTACGTAAACAACTGTGGCCAAAAGTGGAGGCTGCTCGGCAGGTAGGAAAGAAGGCTTACTTCGTAGCAGGGCCGGAGTGGGACTCATTTTCAGCCCTGGAGTTTCATGCCTTAGACCGGCCCACTTTAATTCCTGGCTGACTATATAAAAATAATATAATTAAAACCTCAGTATATAAGTCTGCAATAGTGCACTGTTCTCTACAGCCTTGTAATTCATTGTTTTTTGTTTTGTTTTGTTTTTTAAATACCATCATTTCCAATTCAGTGCAAAGTGTAGGCTAAGTGTTGCTTCACAGTGAAGATTTATTAGAACAGTTAATAACAGTATTCTTTACAACAACACAACGTAATGTTTAACAGTATCAATCTATTTTCTGTAAGAATTAGTGTTCATAAATGCAATGCTCCTAGCTTAACGTTCAATTAAATTCAATTCACATTTATTTGTATAGCGCTTTTCACGATACATATCGTTTCAATGCAGCTTTACAGAGAATGCATGTCAACATTACAATTTAGAGAATGCAGTTAATTATCAATGTAATAATTTAGGCAATTTAATTTACAGTCACTGTTAGCAGTTTAATTGAAGGTAGAAGCAATGAGCTCCTGGAAATAATGAATTACATATTAACAATAATTAGGATATATAGAAATTTAGGAATGTGCATGTTGATCCAGATGTTGCGTCATCTGTAGTCTTAGCAGGAGTTGGCGCCGTCTTTTCAAAGGTGTTGGTCATCTGAGGTCTTCTTAAAAGGCTGGATCCAAACTGAAGCTGATGTACTCTCTAGTCACCTTGGGACGGGCGTCCAGAGATAAAACAGAAAAGCAAATGAGAATAATTAGCGTAGCTGCTGTTCATAACATTAAGCAAAGATAGTCGTGCAATTTATCTGATATGATGCATTCATGCATTATGTAAATGCTTGGCTAAAGAGATGCGTCTTTAATCTAGATTTAAACTGGGTGAGCGAGTCTGAGCCCAGAACATTATCAGGAAGGCTATTCCAGAGTTTAGGAGCCAAATGTGAAAATGCTCTCCCTCCTTTAGTGGACTTAGATATCCTAGGTACAACCAGAAGTCCAGAGTTTTGTGATCTTAAAGAGCGTGAAGGATTGTAGGGCAATAGAAGGTCGGTTAAGTACACAGAAGCTAATCCATTTAGGGCCTTATAGATCAGTATGCAATACTTTATAATCGATAAGGAACTTAATAGGTAACCAGTGTAAAGATGATAAAATTGGTGTTATATGATCATATTTTCTTGACCTGGTAAGAACTCTAGCAGCTGCATTTTGTACTAATTGTAGCTTGTTTATTGAGGAAGCAGGACAACCAGCTAGTAATGCATTACAGTAATCTAGTCTAGACGTCATGAAAGCATGAACTAATTTTTCTGCATCAGAAATAGATAACATGCTCCGTAGCTTAGCAATGTTTCTGAGGTGGAAGAAGGCTGTTTTTGTAACTGTAATGGGGTAGAAGGTGTAGGAATACAAATTAGTTGGACTACAAATCCCAGGAGTCAAGACACTATAAAGGGAAACCAAATTGTTTGGGACTTCCTCTTTGTGGTACCATGTGCTAAGCAGGAGAAGCTGTGTGGTGTTTTTCAAGGCTGTGTAATAGCAGATGAAAAGACCAGTTGATTAATGAACAGCATAGCAGCATAGAACTGAATTGTGAAGTGTCCTCATGGGAATTGTGTTGATTGGTGCCTCAGAGAATTAAACAGATATAGTTAAGAATACAGATGATGCATGATTGCCGTTTACTTTTATTGAAAGCATTGGTGGCTTAATGGGTGTTTGAGAGATGACTTTAATGTTAAATTGGGTCTTGTCTGTTGAAGTGGCAAAGTGATTTATTTTGGAGATTGTGCTTTTGTTTTGTTTTGTTATTTGTTTTTCTTGTTTTTTTTATTTTTCTGTCTTGGACCTGTCTTGGACAAATGACCATGGGGTTCCCTTTTTCTTATATATGGTGTACTCTGTTAAGGTGGGGGGGAATAAATTGTAGTGGTTTGATGTCATGATTTATTAATAAACTTTGTTATATTTGCAAAGAAACACACTGTGGTTGTTGCCCTTTTGGAGTTCTCCTTATCCCTTGTGAGATGATGGGGTTACATAACATATGAGATATGATTTTCGAAGGACAAGTTGCTGTCTAATATAACACCCAGGTCTTTAACTGTCGAGGATGGAGTAACAGTACATCCTTCTAAATGCAGATTGTAGTCTGAGAGATTCTGTGTACAGGTTACGTTAGCTTACCGGCCGTCTCATCGTCTTCATTTGTTGTACTCTCTGTTCTAGCTTAGTACAAAAAATGCTAAAATTTGATATAGAGTGATTTTTATTGTTATAATAATTACTTTGTAACATGAACCATTGATTAATTCTCTAGCCATCTCGTGACTGTAGTTAAAAATTCATGTTATTTATTTATTTTTTTTTAAAGTGTTTGCTTTCCAGTTACAAGTTATATTATGTTACAAAATAACATTTTACTGTCTGGTTATGTAACCCAGCAAGCAATAGCCGTCATTTCACCGTCTCGGTTAACGATAGACCCGATATAGTCCGGCTATGTGTAACCCACTTTTAGCCAAAATAATCTTTAATTTGGTTACATGTCGTTTTTGCCGAAATAACTTGCGAGATGTATGATATTTCATCATGTAAGCAAAGTCAACAGTGATTACAAGGTGTTTGGTTTCATATCTTTGACATTTTCTATGCGTAGGCTGTGCGTAGCCACGATTTAGCTTGTAGTCAGACCGGCTATTTGTAGCCCACCTATAGTCAATGCTGATTTATTGTAGTTTTTGGACAGGAAGTGCATGAGATGGTTGATATCCCATCATGTTCGCAGTGTCAATGATTTCTACAAGATGTGTCATTTCATGACATGGTCTATATGTAGTCACAATTTAGCTCTGAATTGGATAGGCTATGTGCAGTCTGCTTTTAGTCCATCCGGCGAAATCTAGGCAATCTATAGTCTAATTCTTACGGCTTGGCTATAGACCTGATTCAGACCAGCAAAGAGTGTAACCAAAATAGTGTTAAGTAATTTTCGGCCACAAAGCTTGTGGGATTCATGATATACCATCAAATGCAAGTATACATTGTGTGACAGCATATTTTTGCTGTCACACAATCCTACACAGTCTACGATGATATATATATATATATATATATATATATACACCACACACATATATGATGGCAACTGTGGCTCTACTGAGACATGACCACTGGCAACGCGAGACTTGAAAGTTAGCTCTCGATCACTGTTGCCAGATCTCGCGATAAACATTTCCGCCATTTTACAACTGTTGGAGAGCAAGCAACAGCAAATGTTAAAGCAAATTCTTTCCTGCTTTTGGTCTTGTAAGTATCTGTGTTTTTCATTTTGACATGCATTCATTATTTATGTACAGTGTTATCATGTGTATGAACAGTGACATTTTAGCGGGTAACAGTGCAGACTCAGAGTGAGCCATGTTGTGGTTAGATTAACATGCTACATGCACATGTAGCTACTGTAGTGTTTCCTTGTGCCCTAAAACTCTCTAATTATCTAAATACAAGGGGGTAAACATGAAACCTGTTCACCCTATTATTATTTGTTACGGAAGCCTCAAATCTCTTTTAATCTTTTGATCATTACGAAATGAAAATATGAGTTTTTGGTATGGCAAGGCAAGCTTATTTTGTATATGTATAACTTTTTCGTCAATGTTTTATATTTTTATTATGTTAAGTTGTAAGATGTTCCATATTTAAAAAAAAATAAAGTTTATTTGTACTGTATTTGTAAAATTAGATTTTCATTATTTTTTATCATTTTGTATTATCTTGAGTTCTTTTTTCTAAATAAAACCTTTTATTTAATTTGTTTGGACGGATTGTCATTTATGAGAACCTTTTATATTTAAGTGAAAAGAATCCTTTAGCCATTATTTTGTTGTCTATTACATGTATAGATGTAGTCATTCATTAGCTGTATATTTGATGACTAGTCTATTCTTGGGTTATGGTTAGACGTCTTAGATTTTCACTGACAGCCCAAATTCAGCCTTGTTTTAGCCTAGACCCATATTCACCGTCTATTAGACATAAATATGTAGTTGTCTAATAGTCGTCTAATTGATGACTAGTCTATTCATGGGTTATGGTTAGACGTCTATTAGATTTTCACTGACAGCCCAAATTTTGCCTTGTTTTAGCCTAGACGGCCGGGCTATGTTTTGACGGCTATTAGACGTCTATTAGACATAAAATTGCTTGCTGGGAAGCTAGTTGGACAGAAAAAATAATATTGTTGCCCAATTATGTTTAGCATATTAGCAAGCAACATAGCATAACATAAGTGATAGTCCCTATGTTTTATTATTTGCGTACTATTATTACGATATGAGAAATAGCTGCATGCCTTTATCTTTTGCATGTTTCCCCTCTTCCTTTTTATTTATTTAGGCTACCTACATCGACCTCTGGTGGCTTAGACCATTTTTCCTACCATAATTTAGTGTTGATTTAGAACTTGTCCCGCTCCCCTCCCACCCTCCCTACAGACGTCACCTCATCTCGGTGCACACTGCGAGTCCCTCCCAACCTGGTTAATTGAACCACACGATGACATGAAAGTGCAAATGAGAGGTAAAAACCCAATCGCGCATTCGTTTTTTGTTTTTTTCTTGCACGGTGCCGCCCCCGGCAATATGCCGCCCTGGCCCATTGCCCATGTCTCCCATGCCTAAATCTGCCACTGATTGGTTTTAAGGAAAAAGGTACTCAGCTTAGTACATTTGGCCGCGTCGACAGTTTCTATAGCATCCATATTTCAACCCAGTGCCATGACAACACCGGCCCTTGCGGCCAAAAAAACAGACCGGCCCACCGGGAATTCTCCCGGGGCTCCCGATTAGTCAATCCATGCCTGCTTCGTAGGCGTACGAGCCTTCGTTGATGGAAAGGAAATACCTCATTAAAGACTAAATACGATTATACGTGAATATATCTTGATCAAGAACTGCATACGGACATAATTATATATGTCTGTGACAATGCAGTCGTCATTGGAGTTATGACATTTGGAACATAATGGGTTTTTTTATTTTCAATTTACAGACAGAATGGATCTTTGTTAACTGAAATATCACTATAATGTTATATTGTACAGTATTTTTAAAGGTTTTGATTTAAGTTAAGTATTATTAAGGTCAATTTGGGTTGAAGTTATAATGTTGAGGTATTGGGAACATGTTTTGTTTCACATTTGTTAAGCCTAAGGTTGCTAATATAGCACATTGGTATCTTTGTCAGTTTTATCTTTAAATGTCGGGGGAATTCACGTTTTGCTGAAAAGGAAAGCAGTTTTTTTTGTTTTGCAGGAAATTTAAGTGTGACTTCTATTATATTCAAGAAACACATGCATCTTTGTCAGATTATAATTTTTGGAAGAGTCAATGGGGGGATGATTTATGGATGTCATATGGGAGTAATCGAGCAACTGGTGTTGCAATCTTAAAAAGGTGTAACGAAGCTGGACTCAGGCAGGGATCCATTTGCAAGCTTTATTATAACAGAACGTGGTCGTACAGGCAGGGTCAAAGCAGGGGCAAACAGGAACAGCAGGGACAGGCAGAATCGTAGTCAGGATACAGGCAATAGTCAGGACAGGCAGAAAACACTCACAGAACAGAATACCAGGCAAGGATCAAAGGTAGGCAGCAACGGGTCGACAACGGGTAACAGACAGGATTGGTAACAAACAGGCAGACAGGATATAAACGCTCAGAATTGCAACAACAGTTAACAAGACTTCGCCATGAGGTGGTGTGTGTGTGAGTCTTTTATAGTCCAGGTAATGATCTGCAGGTGTGTGTGGCAATTGGTGATTGGTGTGGAGTGTGCATGTGATTGGAAGGGAGGATTATGGGAAATGGAGTCCAGGAACTGACAGGAACAGACGGTGATCGTGACAAAAGGTACATTTAAGGGGAAAATAATTCAAACTAAAATGCACGATTCGGGTCGATGGGTAATATTGGTAATTGAAAAGAATGCTGAATTGTTTATTTTGGGGAATATCTATGCAAGTAATTTTACCACACAAAACACAAAATAAAAATTTATTTTTTAACTTTAAAGAACAAATTGAAAAAACAGTGGAACAATATAGCATTGCAAAATTAGTACTTGGAGGGGATTTCAATACAATATGGGATTCTGAAAAGGATTGTTATCCATTCCGTCCAAGTAAGTCTTTTCTTCCAGAATTATATAATTTATGTTCTACTTTTGATTTGATTGATATATGGAGACATGAGTGTCCAGAAAAAATTCAGTTTACATGGTGTAAAAAAAAAAATCTTTCTCAACAGTCACCTATAGACTATTGGTTAATTTCAAGGAATTTAATTAATTATGTTAATGAGGTTTCTATAGAATCATCTGTTCTTACAGATCATAAAGCTATTTTTCTCTCATTAAATACAACTAAATCCAAAGATATAAACATTTTTACGTATATTGGAAAATTAACCAGAATATATTGACAGATGTGCAGTTTAGAAATGAAGCAAAGAAGGTTATCATAGAATCCTGGAAGAAGGCAAAGTTAACTAACTGTTTTGGTGCAAATTGGGAATTCATGAAATATAAAATCAGAACTTTAGCCATAAGGAGAGGAACAGAAATAGCAAAACAGACGAGAAAATGAAGAAAAAATTGTACGAGAAATTATAAGCCTTTCTGGAAATTGTAATATAGATCAAGAAAAGAAAAATAAATTATTACAACTACAGTTAGAGTTAGGGGTGGGAAGGTTCGCTGTAAAAAAAAACCCAAAAAAAACTAACCGTTCGGTTCTCCCCCCACCGTTCGGCAGGCGCTTGCACCGCGGTTCATCTCAAATCTCACGCATCTATAATATGGTTTGTTGAAAACAACGTGCAAAACAGACAGACAGATTCGGCTAATGTATGTTTCACTCGATGGAAATGCATTCTGGTTTCCCAATACGTTACAACAGCGATGATGAAAAGAACATGGACAAAACAGTCACTGTAAACAAATGTTCAATGACGTGCCGAAAGCTCTATGACCAGTCATTTATGCCGTCATCACCCGGGTGTTGATAGCGCGCGACGCGAGCGCAGGTGAAACCTGAACATCTCATGTTGTTATCTGTGTTTAAACTAAACTCATTTAAACCTTGTCAATTTAAACATTTATCCGTAAGACTCGAAAGAGAACTCGCGCGCGCTGTGAGGAGATTTGTGTGCGTGTTCATCCGAAGCGCGTACATGGGAGAGCCGCATCACAGCGCCCAAATACTCTCGCGCAAATTCTCTTTCAAGTCTTGCACCTGAACGGACAAATTCACACAAAAATTATGTCAACATGCCCATCTTAGCGAGTATCCTAACAAACGTCTCGGTTACGTATGTAACCCTCGTTCCCTGAAGGAGGGAACGGAGACGTACGTCAGTAGTGACTGACGAATTGGGATATCGCTAGAGAGCCCTATCAGCTTCGAGTGAACTATAACAGGCCAATGGAGTTGGCATGCGATATTTGCATAATGCGCACCGCCCCCGCCAGGTGGTGTAATTAGGGGAGCAGATGCCATCGCACTCTGTTTTTCGCTGAGGAGACAATCTAGTCTACAGCGAGGGTACAGCAACTGTGGCGACGGGACGTACGTCTCCGTTCCCTCCTTCAGGGAACGAGGGTTACATACGTAACCGAGACGTTCCCTTTCAGTCGGTCACGTTCGACGTACGTCAGTAGTGACCGACGAATTGGGATCCCAAATAAAGCGCCACAGTATGAACCCCTTCCAGTGCCCAGCGCAAGCTCTAGCCACCCGGCGCACCAGTGGAACGGGGAAGGGGGCGAGCTTACGCCAAGAGAGTCTACTGCTGTTCCGACATACCCATTAAGTAAACTAGACTACACTGGGGAAGCGAACCCGTAGGGGACGCTGCGGAGACCAGTACCCACCCGTAGGGGAGGAATTTACGTGGAGAGTACACATATGGACTGGCCGTGGGCAGTACGCATATGGAGTCCCTGGGATGGCTCCACCTGGGTAGGGGGAGACTCATCTGACAGGTGACAGCAGAGCTGGCTCTGCTAGGGAAAGACACGGGCTCACCGTAGGGAGTTGACCGTGGACAAATACACACATGGGACCACTCACGTGGAGGAGTCACGACATGTGGAACCCAGCCAAACGTCAACGTCGGTGACGGAGGTTTGGCCTGGCATCAGACACTCCGCAATGGGGGAGGCGGAGGAACTCGACAGGGTTCGCCAAGCGGGGAACTCGACTGGAGTAAAAAGGATGCACGTATCCGGCCCAGGGGGCAGGAGTGGCATTGCAAGCCGACACTAGAACGGGCTCTTCGCGTCTACCAGCTGGTGGAAGCGAGTACACGGGAAAATACCGGTTCTACACGAAGGCTATAGAATCTAGCGAACGTGTTAGGTGTCGCCCAGCCCGCAGCTCTACAGATATCTGTCAACGAGGCGCCGTGCACCAGTGCCCAGGAAGAAGCCACTCCTCTGGTGAAGTGGGCTCTCAACCTGAGCGGGCAAGGCACGCCCTGGGACTCATACGCCAGGGCGATGCCGTCCACTATCCAGTGGGCCATCCTCTGCTTGGAGACAGCCTTTTCCTTCTGCTGGCCTCCGTAACAGACAAAGAGCTGATCTGAGGTCCTGAAGCTTCGCGTTCTGTCTACGTACAGGCGCAGAGCGCGGACAGGACAGAGCAAAGCTAGGGCTGGGTCTGCCTCCTCCGAAGGCAGCGCTTGCAGGTTCACTACCTGATCTCGAAAGGGAGTGGTAGGAACCTTGGGCACATATCCAGGCCGGGGTCTCAGGATAACGTGAGAGTTACCGGGCCCGAATTCCAGGCACGATTCGTCAACCGAGAATGCGTGCAGGTCCCCTACCCTCTTGAGCGAGGCCAATGCAACCAGGAGGACGGTCTTTAGGGACAGTACTTTTAACTCAGCTGATTGCAAAGGCTCGAAGGGATGACCCCGGAGAGATGTAAGAACCAGGGTCAGATCCCAAGAGGGTACAGAGGGGGGCCTCGCCCCCCTCAAGAACCTGACGATCAGATCGTGCTTCCCTAGCGATTTACCATCAACTGCATAGTGATGTGCGGCGATAGCGGCAGCATACACCTTGAGGGTGGAGGGAGACAGCCTTCGCTCCAGGCCCTCTTGCAGAAAGGAAAGCACGGTTCTGACCGAACATGATCGGGGGTCCTCTCGCTCTGGTTGAGAGGAACACCATTCGACGAACAGGTTCCACTTCAGCGCATAGAGGTTCTTCGTAGAAGGAGCTCTAGCGGAAGTGATAGTGTCTGCGACCGCTTGCGGGAGATCACTCAGAACCTCCGCGTCCCGTCCAGGGACCACACATGGAGTTTCCACAGGTCGGGACGCGGGTGCCAGAGGGTGCCCCGTCTCTGAGTCAGGAGGTCCTTCCTCAGAGGAATGGGCCAGGGAGGTGCTGTTGCGAGGAGCGTGAGGTCCGAGAACCAGGTCCGAGTGGGCCAGTATGGAGCCACTAACAAGACCTGCTCCTCGTCCTCCCTGACTTTGCACAGGAGCTGTGCGAGAAGGCTCACTGGGGGAAACGCATATTTGCGTAGGCCCCGGGGCCAGCTGATTGCCAGGGCATCCGTGCCGAGCGTGCCGCCGGTCAGGGAATAGAACAACTGGCAGTAGGCAGTCTGCGGGGAGGCGAACAGATCTATCTGTGCCTTGCCGAAGCGCTGCCAGATCAGCTGGACCACCTGGGGAAGCGGAGGCTGCCGTGAGAGCTTGTCGGCTGCACGGTTGAGCACGCCTGGGACGTGAATGGCACGAAGCGACCTCAGATGCTTCTGACTCCATAGCAAGAGATGGCGGGCGAGTTGCGAAATACGGCGGGAGCGTAGACCACCCTGATGGTTGATGTACGCAACGGCCGCAGTGCTGTCCGAGCGGACCAGTACGTGCTTGTCTGTCAACAGCTCCTGGAAGCGGCCCAGTGCAAGACGTACTGCTAGCAACTCGAGGCAATTGATATGCCAATGCAGTTGGGGCCCCGTCCACAGACCCGATGCTGCATGCCCGTTGTACGTGGCTCCCTACCCCGTGGCGGAGGCATCCGTGTGGACCACAGCATGCCTGGTCACTTGTTCGAGGGGAACTCCCGCCTGCAGGAACGAAGGGTCCGACCACTTGGTGAGGGTGCGACGGCAGTTCGGTGTCACAGTGACACGGAACGTACCGCGTTGCCACGCCCATCTCGGGACCCGGCCGCGGAGCCAGTGTTGAAGCGGCCTCATATGAAGCAATCCGAGCGCCGTGACTGCGGATGCCATATGCCTCAGGAGCCTCTGAAAAAGTTTCAGTGGGGCCGCTGTCCTGCGCTTGAGCGTACTCAGGCAGGTCAACACTGACTGGACGCGCTCCTCGGAGAGGCGCGCAGTCCGGGCAACCGAATCCAGTTCCATACCGAGATAAGAGATCCTCTGCCCGGGGGAGAGTTTGCTCTTGTCCCAGTTGACCCGAAGACCCAACCGACTGAGGTGAGCTAACACCATGTCCCTGTGTTCGCACAACTGCTCCCGCGAGCTGGCCAGGATGAGCCAGTCGTCGAGGTAGTTGAGGATGTGAACGCCCTGTTCCTTGAGCAGAACAATGGCCGCCTCCGCAACCTTCGTGAAGACACGGGGCGTCAGGGCCAGCCCGAAGGGTAGGACTTTGTACTGATATGCCCGACCCTCGAACGCAAACCGTAGGAAGAGTCTGTGACGAGGCAGAATCGAGACATGAAAGTACGCGTCCTTCAGGTCGATCGCTGCAAACCAATCCTGGGGACGGACGCATTCGAAAATGCACTTCTGCGTAAGCATCTTGAACGGCAGCCTGTGAAGGGACCGGTTCAGGACACACAGATCCAGGATTGGCCGTAGCCCACCGCCCTTCTTCGGTACAATGAAGTAGGGGCTGTAGAACCCTGACTTCATATCGGCTGGAGGGACCGGCTCGATTGCATCCTTCGCCAGGAGGACAGCAATCTCCGCCCGGAGAACAGGTGCATTGTCCAGGGACACCTGAGTGTAGTGGACACCCCTGAAGACCGGGGAACGCCGGGCGAACTGAATCGCATAGCCGAGTCTGACAGTGCGAATGAGCCAGCGGGACGGGCTGGGGAGCGCTATCCAGGCTTCCAGACACCGAGCCAGCGGGACCAAAGGCACCACAGACGCCACAGGGTGGGGCAGTGAAGCAGAGTGCTGGAACCCGACTCGGACGGCGCAGCGGCCCGAAGTGGGGTCAGACTCTGCGAGGTGACAGTGTGAATGGGAGACGGCTGGGGGGCGGTCTCGACCATCACACTGGGACCTGCTGGCGAAGTGAGAGTGGGCTGTGAGTGGCAAGGGGGGACCGCCGGGGCAGGACGTGTTTGATAGCCTCAGCCTGCTTCTGGACGGCAGAGAACTGCTGGGCGAAGCTATCTACCACATCGCCGAAAAGGCCGACCTGTGATATGGGGGAGTCCAGGAACCGATACTTGTCGGTATCCCTCATATCAGCAAGGGTCAGCCACAGGTGGCGTTGCTGGACCACAAGCGTGGCCATCTCCTGACCAACAGAACTTGCCGTCACCTTAGTCGCCCGGAGGGCGTGGTCCGTGGCGGCACGCAGCTCCCCAAGCAGCTGCTGATCAAGACCTCCCTGGGCCATTTCCATCAATGCTTTTGCCTGATGAACTTGCAAAAGGGCCATGGCATGCAGGGCGGAGGCGGCCTGTCCGCAGGCTCTATAAGCGTTCTCTGTCAAACCTGACGAGAATTTACAGGCCCAGGACGGGAGACGCGGCTCACTGCGCCAGCCGGAGGCCGTTGGACACAGTTGCATCGCAACAGACCTCTCGACTGGGGGAATCCGCGTATATCCCCTAGCCTCCCCGCCATCCAGGTTGGTGAAGGCAGACGAGGGACCAGGTCTCGCACGAACGCTATAGGGCGTCCGCCAGGACCTGGTCACCTCATCATGCACCTCCGGGAAGAATGGCATCAATAGGTACCAATCATCGAGCCGAGAAGGTTCAGGACACGGTGGAGGGTTCCAGACGAGCCCGACCTTCTCGGCAGCCCGGGAAAGCATAGCCGTCAACTCGGGATCAGACTTGGTCAACGCTATGGTCCCGGAGGGAGGTAATGCAGCCGAGTCCTCATCTCCCGAGGACTCTTGCTCACCTTCCGATGCCGCGATCGACATGCGGTCATCCGCCGGTGCTCCGAAAGAAACGGCTGGTCGCTCCGTAGAGGAACCAGCACGCTCAGTCGGCAACACCACCGGTTGCAGTGAGGTAGAGGGGACAGGGGCCCGCGGAGCCCTGACCGTGATCCTCAGATCACCCTGCGTACACGCAGACACCCTCACCCCAGCCGAAGCCAGAGAAAACGGCGGAACGGGGCATAGGGGAGGGGACCCCCGCTCCCTGAGAACCAAGGAACGAGAGTCTCAATCTCAACACTGCAATAGTCATGTTCCCACAATGAGAACATGAACTATCCACAAAAGCTGCTTCAGCGTGCTGAACGCCCAGGAACGTGATGCAGCGATTGTGGCCGTCAGCGGGGACCAATGAACGACCGCATCCAGTAACGCACAGACGAAATGACATCTTGAAAAAGACGCAGGGTTCGTCTGTGAAGCTCTTTTAGAAGGGGAAAATTCAGCTCTCTTGTGCTGAAGCACACAGGGAGTGTCACGATGTGTTCGGGTACACCACTCCCCGAACACAACGGAGGAACCGACCCAAATCGCAACAGACAACAAGCTGGGATTGGAAATTGTGCTGTAAAAACAGCAGTTGAGAGCTTTCAAGCTCAGGCTCCTCGGGAAGCTCGCGACCTCGCTGAAGTGCTGTCACACCAACACAAGACGCTATTTTCCTTCTCAAGGCTTGAAGAATTCACTCTGAAGTCTGAAAAGCTGGAACACAACTAGATGGCTCCGAAGCGAAAGACAGAGTGCGATTGCATCTGCTCCCCTATTTATACCACCTGGCGGGGGCGGTGCGCATTATGCAAATATCGCACGCCAACTCCATTGGCCCATTACTCCATTGGCCTGTTATAGTTCACTCGAAGCTGATAGGGCTCTCTAGGGCTCTTTTGTAAGCCTGGTTTCTCCCAAGGTTTTTTTCTCCATTTAAACACCTATTTGCCACTTGTCTGCCACCTGATGTCACCTGATGGAGTTTGGGTTCCTTGCCACTGTCGCCTTTGGCTTGCTTAGTTGGGGACACTTGACATTTGACTTGACATTTGATATTCAACAGTGCTTTGATCTGCCTGCATTGACACTATTCTTTTAAGAGCTGCTGTGCAGCCAAATATTGCACCAGTTATCAATGTAAAGCTGCTTTGACACAATCTACATTGTAAAAAGCGTTATATAAATAAAGGTGACTTGACTTGACTCTAGCGATATCCCAATTCGTCGGTCACTACTGACATACGTCAAACGTGACCGACTGAAAGGGAACATAGTAGGTTATGTCTTAGGAGAAAAACGAGACAGACAACGCATGTGTATCAGTATCAGTGTACTGGATCTTTGAATTATGTCTTGAAGGGAAAGTAGTCCTGCTCTATGTGTTTATCGAGTGACAAAGCACGAAGAAATCACTCTTGACTGAATAGCTTTTGTAACTTCAATAATGTTTCAATAAAGTTTATGTGAAGTGTTATTTTATATTTGATTACTTTATTGAATTTCTGTACCTGAAAGCTGTTAGATACCTGAAAAGCCTGTAAAGCATCGTATATTTTATTTGTATCTTAGCTCTCATGTATTTATTTGTGATGTTTCTTGTAGTTAGATTTTGTTTTTATCTTCTTTATCTTTATTTGACAATTGTCCTATTTTTTTTTTTTTCTGAACATGGCACATACCGAACTGTACAGAAACCGTGACCCTAAAACAGTGATACAAACCGAACCGTGAGAAATCTGAACCGTCCCACCCCAGTTAGAGTTAGATAAAATATATGAATATAAAGCAAAGGGTGCTTTCATAAGATCAAGAAAGAAATGGTTAGAGGAAGGAGAAAAACATACAAAATACGTTTTTAACATGGAAAAAAGGAAGGTAGAACTTACATCTATGGCCAAATTGATTAATGGACAGTTAACAGAAAATTCTAAAGAAATATCAAAATATGCAGCCGAGTTTTATGAGAAATTATATTCCTATGCTAACAAATTGAGTAATGCACAGTCATTCTTAGAATCTATAAAAAATGACATTCAAAAGATAAGTGAGTCTTCTAGTAAAATGTGCGACCAAGAGATTTCTTTAAATGAAGTATTTCATTGTATTAACAAACTAAAAGACAATAAGTCACCTGGAAATGATGGTTTAATTAGTGAATTTTATAAATATTTTCAAGAAGAAGTGTCACCTTTTTTGTTAGGTGTATTCAGTGAAGCTATACAACAAGGTTATTTACCCAGTTCACCGAAACAAGGCGTAATAACTTTATTACCAAAGCCCAATAAGGATTTATTATTTCTAGAAAATTGGCGTCTGATTACACTAATTAATAATGATGCAAAAATGTTTGTGCGTATATATGCCGAAAGATTGAAGAAATGTCTTGATCCTATAATATAAAAAGTTGGTCATTTGTAATAATATTAGGCTCATTTTAGATTTAATTGACTATACCAAATTTATTACAGATAATAGTTTTGTTTTATTTGTTGATTTTTTTTTTTAAAGCGTTTGATACTATTGATCATAACTTTATGTTAGAGACCTTAAATTTGTTTGGCTTTGGAGAATATTTTATAAAAGCTATTCAAACACTATACAATGGCTGTAACAGCTCAATGAAATTATCATGGAATATGATGGAATATCATGGAACATCATCCAGGTTTAAAATCAGTAGAGGTATACGTCAGGGCTGCCCCATTTCTCTGTTTCTTTTCTTACTTGATAACACAAACCATGGCCATTCATATTAAAAGAGATACATTTTGTGGTATTAGAATTTTGGAGAAAGAGTTAAAGTGTTCTCAATTAGTGGACGACACTGCCATTTTTAAAAAAAAATGTAACTGAAATTATAAAATAAGCTATTGAGTGCCTTAATATTTTCTCGTTTGTATTCGGTTTATGTTTAAACATAAAAAAATGTGTGTTATTTTCTTTGAAAACATGTAATCATAATAACATACTGTGTATTCCAGTAAAGGAGATAGTAGATTATTTAGGTATTAAGATCTGTAAGGACCAAAAGGAGAGAAATAATTAAAATTTTACACCAATTAAGAAAGTTAAACAAAAATTAAACTCATGGTTAATGAGAGATCTATCATTAAAAGGAAGAATATTATTATCTAAAACTGAAGGGTTGCCACGCTTAGTGTATACATCTCTTGCATTAGACGTTCCACAATCTGTTATAAAAGAGGTAGATAATATTTTGTTTAATTTCATCTGGAAGAGACCGCATTATATAAAAAGAACAGTTATATGTAACCCAGTTGAAGATGGTGGTCTAAATGTACTTGACTTTAATACTGCTAACTGTGTATTTAAAAACAAATGGATAAAGAACTACTTGAACTCTAAAGACAAGATTTGGAATATCATCCCTGAATTAATTTTTGATAAGTTGGGGGGTTTAATTTTTTTTTTTTTTTGAGGTGTAATTTTGATGTAAACAATGTTCCGATAAAGCTTCCTTTCATAAACAGGTTTTTTTTTTTTATTATTATGGATGCTCATTTTTAAGCATAACTTTTCTCCACACAACTCTGTGATTTGGAACAACAAATATATTAAGTTTAAAAATAAATCTTTATTTTACAGAAATTGGTACAATAATGGTATAATTTTGGTGAGGCAGCTATTGAAGAATAACGGACAGCTCTTTAATTACTGTGAATTCCTGAATCATTATAAGATCCCTGTAACTGCTAAGGAGTTTGCAGTAGTATTTGATGCCATTCCAAGTGGTCTTATTCAAATTTTATCAGGCAATATATCTTCTGAGCCTATTCCCTTATATACAGATCAGTTAAGTATTAATGGTGTGAAAATTATAGATAAAAAATTTAATAACTTTTATATTAAACAATTATGTAGAAGTACATTATTGCCTAAATGCAAACCTTTTTGGAACTTGATGTATAATCAGATTGATTGGAAAGAGGTCTGGAGTTTACCCAGTAAATACTGCCTCACCAATAAAGTTAAAGAAATTATATAAGGTTATAAGGTTATTCATTTGATTTATCCAGTGAGACAAGTAGTCTCAAGATTTTTTAAAGACATGGAGACTACATGTGTCTTTTGTCATTCAGAAGAAGAATCCATAAAACACTTATTTTTTGAATGTGCATTTACCCACTTGTTTTGGATTGATATTGAATATCTAATATTCAAATTCACAAAATTAAATATTCAACTATCTGGTAAAGATATATTTTTGTTATATAAAAAGATTTTGGAGCATAATTTGGTGATTAACTTAATAATTATGTATGGAAAATACCATATACACAAACAGAAATGGAATAATAATAAACCTAACATTATATTATTTAAAATTGAACTTAAGCATTATATTGAGGCCCTAAAATATGCAAGAAATAAAAAAGCGAAACGGATGTATAGACTTTTTGAAACCTTTTCTTTTTGGAACATTCTGTAAGTTTTTTTTCCCCCCGTATAGTTTTTTTTTTTCTTTCTTTCTGTTGTTTCCTTTGAAGCTATTATGAATGTAATAGATATAGAATAGTTGAACACACTGTGATCCTCTGTATGTATGTTGTTATTGTTCTTTTTATGCAAAAAAAAAAAAAAGTTTCAGTGTTTGGCATTATAACCAATCACACACGTTTTGGAGAGTTTAGGAATGCAATGTCCAATCAGAGGCGTTGTAATTAGTCACCGTGCAAATGCCGGTGTCATGACGGTTGCACGTGGTCACTGACTGAATTCTGAATCTGAACTTACGCGAATTCTCTTATCACAAACAACAAAATGCAGAAAAGATGCAAGTAAGAGATTCATTTTGCAGTATAGGCAGTTTTAGAGGTTATATCGGAAGTTTTTGAGAAAGTGCATAACTCGTGAGACTGAAGTCATGGACCGCTTCGGTGTTCTTTGATAGCTTTCTTTATGTAATGGCTATATTCCCAGTTTGAAAAAAAACGTTGTTTTTTATGCTACTGAAATAATGTTAAGTCTTCTTTTAATATTCCGTAAAAAAGCAATAAACAAATTCATTACGGTTCTTGGCTTGTTTTGTCTGTAGCCAGAATGTGATGCTTCCCCCCCACCAAAAAACTTTGTTGATTTAATCATCATCACAATTTTAACCAGTAATGATTCAAATTAATAATTAACCATAAAGATTTTGTCATGCAGCTTCTCCCTAATGACTTCATGTTTATGCTTTTTACCTTATGCAATGCAGTGAGCAGCAAGAGTAGGCCTATGTGTAAATAAACAAATGCCATGTCAGATGCAACTTCTGTTCCACCTTTGCAGTGTAATGGCTTTAGTTGATGGCTGAAAAATCATTGGTAACAGTCTGTAGAATCGTGATGGATTAAAGTAACTGGTTAAATATAGGTATTTGAACAACAGATATGCAGATTCAAGTAGATTTTAATAAGGTAATTATAAAAACTGGCCCCTACAAAGGTTAAAAAAAGTGTGTGTGTGTGTATATATATATATATATATATATATATATAATATATTTTAGGGGTGTCCCCGACTAAGGAATTACATAGTCGAATCAGATTCGACTGAATCAGATTAGATTCGACTGATAGTCGAATCTAGAATTCAATTAGACACCAACAAGTGGGTAAGACAACTTTTATTTCCCTTCGCACACAGAAACAACTCAGAAAACGATTACAACATTTTGGATATATATAGGCTACACCTAAAAAATAAATAAATAAGGATTTGCATTTCACATGTCGGCAAATCAAATTAAATCGGCTAAATTGCCTGTGCGAGCATGCTCTTAAGTACAGCGCAACATCGTCGCACCGAAAACAATAAAAAAAAATAATTTACAGAATTAAATTAGAACAGAATATACCTTTGTAATAAATAAAAATAAAAAACAAAATATGTCAGGATCAAGTCACAAGGTGCTAAACAAATGTGTGCAAAATGCCTAAAGTGCAGGGGAACATATATTCAAAACACAAGCCACAAATAGTTCAATTAGATAACCCTGAGTGATCAATAAATAAAATAAAAATAAAGAAATTATTAAAATAACGAAAGTATAGCCAGAATCGCCAACTCTGTATTTTTATCTGCAGAGACAACAGCAAGCGCTAAACTGGAGTGGCAATCTTTTTAGCTAAACGTAATCACAGCATCCAGAAATCAAATTAGTTGGCTGAAACGTTTTGAAATCACTATCTGAATGAAAAACCAAATCCTACCTGATCGAAAGAAAAAAAAAATCCAGTCTTTCACTTAGCCTGTGTCTGTTTGAGTCTTTTCAAATTGTGTGCGAGGAAAACCAACTTGTTAACGTTGGCCGGCAGAAGTGCGCTCCTGGTTTTACTGATGATAAATCCAGGCTTGGAGAATATCCTTTCTGATGGTGTGGAGGTAGATGGGATGCTGTGGATCGTTTTTGCGGCTCTGGACAGCTTTAGGCATCTCTCCTCATTCTTTTGCCACCATTGCAGCGGTCCTGTATTGCTTTTTGTGGTTTCCTTTAAATAAGCCCTCATCTCACTGTCCTCTGACTGTTCCTCTTCATCACTGGACAACAGCATTGACAGCACTTGGTCCTTTTCTTTGTTTTGAAGGTCCTGCATGGTCACACTCCTCCACCAAGTCACTGTCACTTGACTTGACATTTGATATTCAACAGTGCTTTGATCTGCCTGCATTGACACTATTCTTTAAGAGCTGCTGTGCAGCCAAACAATGTACCAGTTATCAATGTAAAGCTGCTTTGACACAATCTACATTGTAAAAAGCGCTATATAAATAAAGGTGACTTGACTTGACTTGACTGTCCTCACCTACCTACTGTACAGGCCTGCCAGCTAGACTCTCAGCCAGATTTTCCACCACAGTATACGCCTCATTCCTTTGCTCATCAGTAAAAAAAGAAAGCTTCTTGAAACGTGGGTCAAGAACAGCAGCCTTAATATAAATACTGCTCTCCAGGAGACGGTCTTTAAGCTCCCATCTTCTGTCAATCTCCTCGGTCAGTGTAGTCTTGATGGTTTTAGTAACAGCGCTGTCATCTTCATGCACAACCAAGTGTCGTTTCTTAATGTTCATAAGCATCGGAACAGTGGCAGACAGAGATGCATTCATATCTTGTGACAAAAGCTCTGTCAGTGTGATCATTGGCTTGAGAACATTGATTATGTCCTCTGCCGTTCTCCACTGGGATGTTGTGAGCTCTAGATCACGGTCGGAGCGTTTGCTGACACTTGAATCCGTCAGCACAGCTGAAACTGGCCCTCTTTGCTCTAACAGGCGATAGAGGCATCAGATAGACAGAATTCCATCGAGTGGCAACATCTTGCATAAGTTTATGCTCGGCGACATTCTGTTCTCTTTGTTTTTCTGCAAGTGCTGTGGTGGTCTTTGCACTTTTTTTTTAAGTGTGAAACAAGGCGCCTCGCAGCAGCAACAGTGTGACACACGGGATCTTTCTTTAATGCGCTGTTTATGCACAATTGTAGTGTATGCCCTGTACAACAGACTCCCTTTACAATTCCCCACGATGGGTCCTGGGCGAGTTGATTGGTGCATGCAACCATATTTGTTGCATCGTCATGGACAACAAACTATTTTAGTACCTGGAATGTTACAATCAGAAATGACCTCTTTCAGTGTTTGTGTAATGTGTTTTGCTCCTGTCTGCCTCGCTGCTCAGAGTGGTTTGCGTCTGTAACTCCGTACAGCTTTGTTTTGAATCTCTTACTATCATTCATTGTTGTTTATATTATCATTGCCATATTTCTAATACTGCCTATCACATTAATCTGATGTCGCTAGCTTTTAGTCTTTTAATCTAAATCGCTATCACAACGCGTTTGCATTTCGCTAGCTTGTTAACTTGTCATCATTCTCTCGCGTGCTCCTTTTTCTACGCGTTCATTAAACAGCTGTGGTAAGTCGGATCACTCTACAAACACGGTGAGTCATGTCATCCTCTCCTTCTATTGTTACTTGCTCTGCCTGTCACATGCATAGTATAGCTTTCTCTGTCAGCGACGAGGGATTTACATGTCATAAATGCAGGGAAATAGTCAGGCTGACAGAGAAAATCTCAGAATTAGAGACACGCATCCAAAATTTAATCGAGGATAGTAAGAATGCAAGGGCTTTAGATACTGTTTTGGATGCGACTAGCTTAATGAACTCTGTACATTGTTCGGTTCCGGCTGTAGAGCCCGTGCAGCAGGGCAATTGGATAACGGTGAGGCGGCATAGTCGCGGGAAACACCACTCTTCCATTCCAATAAGAACATCAAACAGGTTCTCCCCACTCAGTGATGCACCCACTGAGAATCCTGTTGAAAGTGCCCTAGTTATTGGCGATTTTATTACACGGAACGTGAAAATAGAGACACCAGCCACCATAGTCACATGTTTGCCGGGAGCCAGAGCACCTGACATCAAAGCAAATTTAAAAGTGCTGGCTAATGCTAATCGTAAATATTATTCACGTCGGCACTAATGATGTTCGACTTCGCCAGTCGGAGATCACTAAAATTAACATTAAAGAGGTGTATAATGCAAGTACAATGTCAGAAACAATCATTTGCTCTGGTCCCCTTCCTGTTCGTCAGAGTGATGAGATAGTTAGCATATTATCATCACTCAATGGCTGGCTGTCTAAGTGGTGTCCGCAGAATAGGTTTCATATAGGTTTCATAGACAATTGGAAAAGTTTTTGGGGCAGACCTGACCTGTTGAAAAGAGATGGTATTCATCCCTCCTGGGATGGTGCTGCTCTTCTCTCTAGTAATATGGCACATAGTCTTAGAGCTGAAACATGAGAAACTGGGGCCCAGGTCAGGAAGCAGACAAACCGGTTAAACCAACCGTCTGCTAGCTGTCTCATGTCACAGAAGTCAGATAAATCCCAACACATAGAAACTCTTTCACCTAGATATTATCACATAGAGACTGTGTCTGTACCCCAAATTAGTAAATACAAAAAACTTCCAAACCCATTTAAGGGTAAAAATTTAATTGATGTTCAATAAATAAAAAACGGAGATAAACTGATAAACAAATGATAAAGCTTGGGTTGCTGAATATTAGATCCCTTTCTTCAAAAGCACTTATTGTAAATTATATTATCACAGACAATAATCTAGATGTGCTGTGTTTGACAGAAACCTGGTTAAAACCAGACAATTACATTACTTTAAATGAGTCTAGCCCTCAAGGTTACAATTATCGACACAATCCTCATCAGAAAGGCAAAGGGGGAGGTGTTGCTGTAATTTATAGTAATATTTACAGTATCACTCAAAAGTCTTTCAAATATAATTCCTTCGAAGTGATGGTGCTTTATGTAACGTTATGTAAGTGGATATTTGTGCTGGCTACTGTATACAGGCCACCAGGACACAATACAGACTTTATCAAAGAATTTGCTGATTTTCTATCGGAGTTAGTACTAGCTGCGGATAAAGTCCTTGTTGTTGGTGATTTTAATATCCATGTTGATAATAAAAAAGACGCATTGGGATTGGCATTTACAGACATTCTAAACTCTACTGGAGTTAGACAACACGTGTCAGGACCCACTCAGTGAAATTCTGCAGCAGAGTGACGACGTCTCAGATCATTATCTAGTCTCGTGTATACTACATTTAGTCAAGGCTGCCTCCCTGCCACAAATATGGTAGAACCATCACTTCTACCACTAAAGATTGCTTTATAAATAATCTTCCTGATCAGTTTCATCACCTTAGCATACCAGACAGCTTAGAAGACCTCAATGTTGCAACAGAAACTATTGACTCTGTCTTTTCCAGCACATTAGACTCCTTTGCGCTTAAAAAAGATTAAGGAAATTAGTCCAATGCCATGGTACAACCAGCACACTCAGGTCCTTAAGAGAGCAGCCAGAAAAAGGAGCGCAGCTGGAAGAAAACAAAACTAGAAGTTTTTCACATTTCATGGAGAGAGAGAATGATTTAGTACAGAAAGGCCTTAAAAACTGCTAGAACTGCTTATTTTTCAAATCTTTTAGAAGGAAATAAACACAACCCTAGATATTCATTTGATACAGTGGCTAAATTAACAAGAAATAAAGCTTAAAATTCTGATGTTTCCAAACAGCACAGCAGTAATGACTTTTTTACTTTCAAGATATTCACTATTTTAGAGAGAAAATTATAACCATGCAACCGTCTACTACAGTATCGCGTCAGACAGTGTATTGTAGTGTCCCTGAGAAAAAAAATTCAATTCATTCGCTGCTTTAGGAGAGGAAGAATTGTCTAAACTTGTTAAAACATCAAAATTAATAACATGTATGTTAGACCCTATACCGACTAAGCTATTGAAAGAGATGCTTCCAGAGGTCATAGATCCTCTTCTTAATACCGTTAATTCATCTTTATCACTAAGATACGTACCAAACACTTTTAAGCTGGCTATTATTAAACCTCTTATTAAAAAACCACAACTTGATCCTGGAGAATTAGTCAATTACAGGCCGATCTCAAATCTTCCTTTTCTGTCAAAAATACTAGAAAAGGCAGTATCATCACAACTATGATCCTTTTTAGAAAGAAATGGTATCTGTGAAGATTTTCAGTCAGGATTTAGACCGTACCATAGTAATGAGAGCAGTCTCAGTAGAGTTACTAATGATTTGTATTTATTTATTAGAAGGATAGCCCCTTGAGATGCAACATCTCATTTTCGAGGGGGTCCTAAACAAAAAACAACCATATCAAACATACAGATATTCAAAAAAACAAACAAACAAACTCAACTAGACCCTCACACCCACAACAAAATTACAACAATCATATCATATATAAGCATGAAGATACACATGCACAATCATCTAATCAACATAAGAGAACTTAAAAACATACACAAGCTATTTTAAGATGGGAAAATAGAGATGACCTAAAGCAGTAAATTGAAGTAACAGATCTCAAAGACTGAGGGAGATTGTTCCAATCAGAAGGGGCTTTATACTGAAAAGACCTTCGTCCAGTTTTACTAAAAATTCTGGGGACAAAAAAGAAAGGAAATTGTTCATGTCTTAGTGCAGTAAAATGTGTTTGGACTGATTTAAAAAAAAAAAAAGTTTTGAACAAATTTGATTGGTTTGTCGATAGTGAGTGCAAATGCAGGTGATAAGCGGTTTTGAGTCGTTCATTCACGATTCGTTCAAACGGCCGATTCATCAAGAATGAGACAGATGTTTGTGAATGGGTCATTGAATCTTTGACTCAAACGATTTGTTCAAAACACTGAATCATTCAAAACATGATTGAGTGTTGCTGTGAGATGCGCTATGTTGTGATCTTTGTTTGGATTCATCGGATCTATTTTCGCTGCTAAAATAGACCAAAACAGTCATTATTTAGTCTAAAATGTAAGTGACTTAATATTATTAACTTGTTTGTTGAACTGTCATATCAGTGTCACATTTTCAATCGCGAGGTGATGGTAAATTAAGTGATGGTCAATTGTCAGCTCTCTTGGTCGTCAGGTCGTGTGATGTATGTTGCTGAACTGTATTCAAATGTTCTAAATATAAAAACACCACATTTTGAAATTTAACTGCAGTATGTCAATTTAGTTTATTTGTGTGTGCTGTGCTCATAGACTTTAGAAAACGGCGCTCATTTGTTTGATTTCTCCTCGAGAAGCTGCGCAAGCCTCAAAAGTTTAAGGTCCTTGCACCCTGACTGAGTCCGAAACTGTCATATTCGTTTTTTCATATTCTTCATTTGGTGGCTCTCAATTGTCAAAAACACCCCTCAAAATATTTGCTACGGATGCGAAAAATACAGAAAATTGGGGCCCCAACTGCAATGAACCAGCTTTGGGGGGGCCCAGCTTGCAAAAGGTTGAGAACCCCTGTCTTGGTGAATAAGATAATCTATATGGAATCAGATACTGTTTCAGATATGAAGGACAATCAAAAATATAGCTGCAAGCAGCGATGGCGGGCCCAAGCCAGGTGGCACCGCCGCCCCGGTGGCTTCAGGGCAACTGTGCACGGTGGGCAATATGTATTTAAACTGGGTGCAAAGTCATTTGAATATGCCGCATATACTGGAGTCAGCTGGTGCACACACACACAGAAAGAGAGAGAGAGAGAGGCAAAGTGAGATTTAAGAACCAGTTGGAGATGATTCAATATCATTTTAAACAATAAGAGTAAAATTTATACTGTGACAGAAATTAGTCTTTGATAATCTCTTAATATATACATTCAATAATACTAACTAAAAGTTATCATTATCAGTTAAAAATGTTATACGTCCAGATGAATTTATCTTAAGGTCTTTTAAGTTACTATTAACAAAATGATTAAACTAATTATATAAAACTATATAGTCAGTGCACTGCAAATGAACTAGTTCTATGCCTTTATTTTGTTATACAAATTTATAGAAGAGAAGGCCTAAGAGATTTCCTATCCTATAATGCAGTCAAAAGGACTGATGAAAGAGTTAAACCTGCAAGACTCTAAAACAGACACACAGACAGAGAGACACACACACACACACACACACACACACACACACACACACACACACACACACAGAAGCAGAACAGTTGGAGCCTGACCAGTTAGTTGAGTCAGAGGATTCAATAATAAGAATAAAATATATACTGTAACAGAAATTAGTCTTTGATCATCTCTAAATATATACATTAAAATATAAAACTACCTAAAGCCTTTTATAACTAAAATGTGTTCTTTTCTTCTCAACCCTGTTTAAAAATAGATATTTGCTGCCCTCTAGTGCTTATTCTATATATGACATTTGAATATTTTAATTATTTGAACCAAAGAGCAGTTATCTGCCTAATTTAAACTTATACATACTTCTTGTAATTAAAAAATGATTTAAAATGTGTTTATTTATAATATTTGTATTATTATATACTGAAATAAAGGGTGTATATTTATAAAATAAGGGTGTATATTCCCTTCTTTGTCCTTAATTTAATCACTTACCATGGCAACAATATTCGAGATATCCAACATCCCTTTTCAATTTAACAACTTCAATGTCTTAGCAACAAGTTAAAAAAAGTTTGGTGTAAATTGTATAAAGCCTGTAGGAGTAGTAGTATAAAATTGATAGCCTGTTTTTTTTTAAAAAAAATCCACATTCAAACCAAAATAGCTGACTTCCTGTTGGTCGGAGCTAATGACTGTAAATTAGAAAGTTGTCCGGCTTAATGAGTCCAATATGTGTACCGAGTTTGGTGACTGTAGGTTAAACTAACCCCCTCACTTTTGTCAAAAGGTGGCGCTACTGAGCCCCTCCACCATGCCCATTTCTAAGGCTTTGTCCATGTCTACTGGTTGACAATATTGATGTGTGTGTCGAGTTTCATGCAATTTGAAGCATGTTAAGAGCCTCAAACACTCAATAATATTATTAAAGTTTGACATGTTGCCATGGCAACAATATTTAAATGATCAAAAATCCTGTCACAGGTCTACATCTGCTGTGTATTGACATTATACTGATGAAGTTTGAAGCAAATCAGGTAAAAATAACAGAGTGAACTCAATGCATTTTGAAAGTGACACACTTCCTGCTGCCAGTTGGTGTCGCTATAACTTTGACTCACAATAGTCACATCCATGTGATCAGACTCCTATAACGAACACACAGGTGAAGTTTCATAAAAATCAATCAATGTATGCAGACATTATAACACATTTCCTGTTTCCCTTTTCTCGCCAAAAATTTGTTGCCTCACCACGGCCAAACCGTTCAAGATATCAAAAATCTGCTTGCAATTTAGCATCATCAGTGTCTTGACTTCAAGCTGACCAAGTTTGGTGGTGATCGGAATAATCGCCTAGGAGGAGTATATCAAATTCCAGAGCATGCGTTTTTCAAACAACCCGTAATAGCCGACTTCCTGTTGGGGTGGCGTATAACTTAGAGCACTAAAGTTGTTAGGCCCGATGAGGTCTATATGTGTACCAAGTTTCATACTAATACGTGCAAGCGTGTTTGATATATGGACCAAGATTTCGGACTTTGTTCAAGGGGGCGCTGTCGAGCCCCCCTGTCACGCCTGGGTACCAGCCTCTGCGGCATCCTAATGGCCGCAGATTCCAATGAGTGTGCCAATTTTCAAGAGTTTTTGAGCATGTTAAGGCCCCCA